>NC_134137.1:7285227-7588257 GCF_033958435.1 Carettochelys insculpta
CGTGTGGACAAATTGGAGAGTCTAGTGAAGGGCAGTGAAAACTATTATGGGGTGAGAATGCGTGAGTTATAGGGCAAGGTTGAGGGAAGGAGTCTAATGCAGTCTTCATAAAAGAATAGTGGTGGGGGAATCTGATATCAAGCCTGGGGATTCACTGGCTGTTTATATTTAGGTAATTGTCCTTTCTTGTCCGCAAAGTTTTCCAGAGTCATTATACTTCTCCAGAAAGTCACCTTTCCTTGAAACAACTTTCTTTGTTCCTAGATGTAGCCATCTCCTTGTCTAAGTGTGAACATGTATTGTTTGCTTTGACACAGCTTAGTAACCCATCCTAAGTGGAGTTCTTACGCTGAAGCTGTGACACGTTCTCTTCTTTACCTAACATTCTCCAGAATTTTATCTTCTGCAAACTTCAGTCAGGAAGCTTTAAAAGCCAGAGGCAAGGGCAACCAGGGGAGCGAAGCGGACAGAGAGCTGCAGAGAGAGGAGTTTAAGGGGGAAAGCAAGTGATTCTGCTGCTGCAGAAGCTACCAGGTGAGAGTGCTGGCTTTTGGGGTGAGTGAGTGTGCTTAACTGTTTGAATTTGAACTGCCATTTTATTTCAGGTGGGTGAATTTCAGTTTCAGTTTGTGTGGCATTTGGGACTGCCTGCCTGATCTTTGTTCCCTTGAATAGCCTTCCCCTGTGTCACTCACAGGGGGAGGGCCTGACCCAGGCCAGGAGGCTATAAAGCCAGAGGGAAGAGCGCCCAGGGGAGCTGCAGACAGGGGAGTTTAAGAGAGAGTTTGGGAGGGAGTGTGACAGAGGGAGGCCTACGATGGTTATGAAGACCCACAACAGCTGGGCCAGCACTGCTACTGTGTCCTCCACCTGTGCCTGTAGCCAGACAGACAGACTGCCTGACCATGGATGCTTCTTCCCCTTTCCTGGTGTGGTTTTGCAGGGACTGTGGCTTGCAATTCCCACTCACTGATATCAAGACTGGGGCCACCATCCACTGTGAAAGGTGCCTGCTGGTGGAATCTCTCAGGCAGCAGGTGGGAGAGCTACAGGAGGAGGTAGCCAGGTTGAGGAGTATCCAACTCCACGAGCAGTTCCTGGATAGTATTCATGTGGAGACAGCTGAGGTAACTGTCCCGGTATGCAGGACAGCTGATAAACCAGTGATGGAGGAGATAGATCAGGGTGGACACTGGTAGCTTGTTACTTCTGGCACTAGGCAGTGTTCCACCCCTGCTCAGAACCCTCCCACCATGGTACTAGGAAACTGTTATGCTGTACTTGATATAGGAGACAAAGAATCGCCCCGTACAGCAGAGGAAAAGCCTTGTACCCCCAAGACTGAGAAGTCTGCTGCCACCACTGCGAGGAGGAAACATAGAGTAGTGGTGGTCAGGGACTTTCTTCTGAGGGGTATTGAGGTGCCCATCTGTTGCCCTGACATTTCATCTTGGGAGGTGTGCTGCCTGCCTGGGGCCCCTATCCGAGACGTTACGGAGGCATTGTCAAGGATTATGTGTCCCTCTGACTACTATCCCATGCTTCTCATCCATGTGGGCACTCTTGATACTGCGAGGTATGATGTTGAGCAGGTCAAGAGTGACTTCAGGGCTCTGGTGGCGCGGGTGAGGGAGTTTGGGGCACAGGTGGTATTCTCCTCAATCCTGCCTGTCAGTGGTAGGGGCCCAGGCAGAGACAGGTGCATCCTAGAGGTAAATGCCTGGCTTCGAAGATGGTGTCTCCAGGCAGGCTTTGGCTTCCTCGACCACGTGATATTATTCCAGGAAGGACTGGTAGGCAGAGTGGGTGTTCACCTTTCGAGGAGGGGAAAGACCGCATTTGGACACTGACTGGCTAACCTAGTGAGGAGGGCTTTAAACTAGGTTTGATGGAGGCAGGGGAGCAAAACCCACAGTTAAGTGGAGAACATGGAAACCTTGGAGATGGGTCAGAAATGGGAGGCAGCATGGGCAACAACGTCAGAGTAAAAAGAGGGTCAGGCAAAAACAGAGAGGCAAGATCAAATCAATATCTTAGATGGCTATTTACAAATGCAAGAAGTATGGGTAATAAGCGGGAAGAACTGGAAGTGCCAATAAATAAATACAACTATGACATCATTGGCATCACAGAAACTTGGTGGGATAATACACATGATTGGAATGTTGGTATTGAAGGGTACAGCCTGCTTAGGAAGGTTAGACAGGGAAGAAAACAGGGAGGTGTTACCTTATAAATTAACAATGTACAAGAGCCTACTACAGGCCGCCTACCCAGGTGGAAGAGGTGGATGACTCTTTTATAAACAACTAACAAATTAATGCAGGGCCCCAGATTTGGTGGTGATGGGCGACTTCAACTATCCAGATATATGTTGGGAAACTAATACAGCAGGCCACAGACTATCCAGTAAGTTCTTGGATTGTATTGGAGTCAATTTCTTTTGCAAAAGGTTGAAAACGCTACAGGGGGGAAGCTGTTCCAGATTTGATTTTAACAAATAGGGAGGAATTGGTAGAGATCTTGAAAGTAGAAGTCAGCTTGGGTGAAAGTGGTCATGAAATCATTGAGCTCACCATTCTAAGGAAGGGTAGAAGGGAAAACAGCAAAATAAAGATAATGGATTTCAGGAGGGCAGATTTTGGTAAAGTCAGGGAGCTGGGAGGTAAGATGCCATGGGAAGCAAAATTGAGGAGAAAAACAGCTGAGGAGATTTGGCAGTTTTTCAAAGGGACATTATTAAGGGTCCAAAAGCAAGCTATCCCGCTGCGTAGGAAAGATAGAAAATATGGCAAAAGACTGCCTTGGCTCAACCATGAGATCTTGTATGATCTCAAAATAAAAAAGGAATTGTATAAAAAATGGAAACAAGCACAAATTACAAAGGATGAATATAAGCAAACAACACAAGAATGCAGGAGCAAGATTAGGAGGACTAAGGCACAAAATGAGCTCAAACTAGCTACAGGCAGAAAGGGAAACAAGGTTTTTTATCAGACCAGGGACAGGGTAGGGCCATTACTCAGTGAGGAGGGAGAAACAGTAACAGGAAATTTGGAAATGGCAGAGATGCTTAATAACTCTTTTGTTTTGGTCTTCACTGAGGAGTCTGGTGAAGTAATGCCCGACATAGTGAATGCTAGTGGAAATGGGGTAGGGTTAGAAGTTGAAATAAAAAAAGAAGAAGTGAAAAATCACTTAGGAAAATTAGATGTCTGCAAGTCACCAGGGCCTGAGGAAATGCATCCTAGAATGTTTAAGGAGCTGATCGAGGAGGTATCTGAACCTTTATCTATCATCTTAGGAATATCATGGGAGACAGGAGAGATTCCAGAAGACAGGAAAAGGACAAGTATAGTGCCCATCTATAAAAAGGGGGATAAGAATAACTCAGGAAATGACAGGCCTGTCAGCGTAACTTCAGTGCCAGGAAAGATAATGGAGCAAGTAATTAAAGAAATCATCTGCAAGTACTTGGAAGGTGGTAAGGTGATAGGTAAAACTCCTCATGGATTTGTTAAGAACAAATCACGTCAAATCAATCTGATAGCTTTCTTTGATAGGATAACAAGCCTTGTGGATAGGAGACAAGTGGTAGATGTGGTCTACCTAGACTTTAGTAAAGCATTTGGTGTGGTCTCACATGGTATTCTCATAAAAAACTAGGCAAATGCAATTTAGATGAAGCTACTACAAGGTGGATGCGTAACTGGCTGGATAACCATACTCAGAGAGTAGTTCTGAAAGGTTCTCAATCCTGCTGGAAAGGTATAACAAGTGGGGTTCCACAGGGGTGTGTGTTAGGACTGGTTCTGTTCAATATCTTCATCAACGATTTAGATATTGGCGTAGAAAGTACGCTTATTATGTTTGCAGATGATACCAAGCTGTGAGGGGTTGCATGTGCTTTGGAGGATAGAGACATAATTCAAAATCATCTGGATAAATTGCAGAAATGGTTTAAGGAAAACAGGATGAAATTTAATAAGGACAAATGCTAAGTGCTCCACTTGGGAAGGAAGAATCAGTTTCACACCTACGGAATGGGGAGAGACTGTCTAGGAATGACTACAGCAGAAAGGAATCTGGGGGTGATAGTGGACCACAAGCTAAACATAAGTCAACAGTGTGATGCTGTTGCAAAAAAAGCAAACATAATTCTGGGATGCATTAACAGGTGTGTGGTGAACAAGACATGGGAAGTCATTCTTCCGCTCTACTCTGCGTTGGTTAGGCCTCAGCTGGAGTACTGTGTCCAATCCTAGGCACTAGAGTTCAAGAAAGATGTGGAGAAAATACAGACAGTCCAGAAAAGAGCGACAAGAATGATTAAAGGTCTAGAGAATGTGACCTATGAAGAAAGGCTGAGAGAATTGGGCTTGTTCAGTTTGGAAACGAGAAGATTGAGGGGAGACATGATAGTGGTATTCAAGTATCTAAAAGGATGTGAAAAGGAGGAGACAGAAAACTTGTTCTTCTTGGCCTCTGAGGATGGACCAAGAGGCAATGGACTTCAACTGCAGCAAAGGAGGTTTAGGTTGGACATTAGGAAAAAGTTCCTAACAGTCAGGGTGGTCAAACAGTGGAATAAATTGATTGCCAAGGGAGGTTGTGAAATCTCCATCGCTGGAGATATTTAAGAACAGGTTTAATAGATGTCTATCAAGGATGGTTTAGACAGTACTTGGTCCTGCCATTGGGGCAGGGGGTTGGACTCGACGGCCGCTCAAGGTCCCTTCCATTCCCAGTATTCTATGATTCTTTGATTCAATTGAGAGAAGTGTAAACAGGTGAAATACTGACACATCTTTGCTTACACTTCTTAATCAACTCCTGTCACAAATATTTCAGACAAAGCTGGGTGCCCACAATGAAGTGTCTCACTGACTAAATGGAACCATGGAAATAATAGTGGTACACACCTGTAACCTTAAATACCAAGAGACTGGATCTGTCTGGGCCCCTACTCTGAAGCACAGTGTTATAGACAGCCCAGCATGGTAAATTCTGTTTCTGTGAAGTAATCTTTTCTTCTTTTCAATGTAGTTATTAGACTGTAGTTCAGTCTTTTGAGCAACCTCATCAAGGGTCCTCTCATAGACAGCAAAAGCCTCTTGTACTGCAGAATACTGTATAAGAAACCCAACATCAAGGGAATGATAGCGTGACTCTACTATCAGAATATTCTCACCCTATTGCCAACAAAAACTGTCGTGCATCCTTCCAGCATCTGGCAAGACCTGCCCCGTCTGTGATAAGACCTTCAGTTCCAGAATCTGGATGATCAGCCATCAATGGGCTCACAAATAGGAAGGTGACTTAAAGACATCCTACTGATTATCAAGTGACCAGCAAGAGAAGTGAACAAGAGACTGGTAGCTCTGGGAGGATGCAGCTCTTGGGTGTGGGACCTAGAAACTAACCCAAACAAGGATCAAAACCCCACATCTTTTTTTTTCATGTTGAACATTTTGCAGCGAGAGGGATTTTCAGATAATCCCCATTTATCAATGAAAGGGAGACATAGGCAGTTGAGCGGTCCCCCAGGTAACACTTATATACACTGGGCTTGCTAATAAAACCAAGGTGTGTTAAGCATAACCAGTGAGCTTTAAGTGGTTTTTAGTGGAAAAAAGATTGAACAAAGTTGAGTTACTGGAATGAAAAGAAAAGAATATGCATAACTACTTCTAACTTCCCTAAGAGACATATTGCAAACAGATCCTTATCCTAAAGAGCTGTTCTAATGTCAGATAATATCTCCTAACCTGAGCAGTTCATTTTCTCTTATTTGGGTCAACAGCCTCTTACAGTTTACATCGGATACGTCAAGGAGCCTCCAATGCAGGGTGAGGACAATGATGTGGTGCAATCTAAGTGCTTAAATAAAATTGTTTATTGAGAGAGATAGTTCTATAACATCTCATCACATGAAAATAACACAGGATAAAAATGGCTCTCAATACCAACTGTTCGGGTAACATACCTGCTAGAATCAACCACCTTCTAGACTTGCAGGAAAACCAAGGCTGCATTTTAGTCAGTAAATTTGATCATTCCCACAGTGCAGTTCGCAGTTGCACCAGGACAGTCCTTCACTAGCACACATAAAATTAAACATAGTTATATATCTTAACTTCAAATACGAAAATGATACAAGCACATATATACAATATACGGACTCAAAAATTATAACAATACAAATAGATAGATTTCGCGAGGAATTATGTCCACAGCATCTCTGAGGTATAATTGTTTATAAATCAAATTCCATTATTACATGGGCAGGGAAGGGTGTCCATCACAGTAACCACACTCATTGTTCTTTTCTCCCTTAGAAGGGTCCTTGATGCTTATCCATGCTCTGAAGACATCATGAAAGATTTCAACCTCACCCACTCGGATCCATCAATATTCTTCCTAACAGGCATTCCAGGCCTGGAGAATTCCCACATCTGGATTTCCATTCCTTTTGCTATGGGCTATATTGTCATTCTTTTGGGAAATTTCATGGTTTTGTTAATTGTAAAACAAGAGCAGACCCTACACACACCAATGTACCTGCTGCTCTGCATACTGGCAATCACAGACATAATAACTTCTACGTTAGTGGTGCCAAAGGCACTGTGTATATTTTGGTTTAAATTGAAAGCAATTACTCTGCCTGGCTGCCTTACCCAGATGTTCTTCCTTCATACCATATCGGTTATGCAGTCAGCTGTCCTCGTAATAATGGCATTTGATCGCTATGTTGCCATATGTAATCCTTTGAGATACACCGAAATCCTCACCAAGTCGCGGATCGCTAAGCTCGGGCTTGTAGGTTTGACTCGAGCTGTTGTACTCATTCTGCCTATGCCCCTGATCCTGAGCAGGCTGCCTTTCTGTGACAACCGCACTATCCCCCAAACATTCTGTGAGAGCATAGCTGTGGCAAGACTGTCATGTGGGGACATAACAATCAATAGGGTGTACGGTGTGGTGTTAATGGTTCTAAATATGGGATTAGACCAGAGTCTCATTGCTCTGTCCTATGGTCTCATCATCAGGGCCATCCTTAGAATCTCCTCCAGGAAAACCCACCAAAAAGCCCTCAGCACCTGCACAGCCCACTTCTGTGTGTTGCTTTTATATTGTGCTCCCAGCCTCTTTTCTCAAATGGCACACCACTTTGGTAAGAACATCGCTCCCCATGTTCACATACTCTTGGCCAATGTCTATCTCCTCGTCCCCTCCATGTTCAACCCTATCATATACGGAGTCAAAACCAAAGAGCTTCGTGAAAAAGTGCTCCAATATCTCTGCATAAAGTGACTGAATTGGTCATGGCTTTATACCCAGGTGGGAAATGAGTGGGAAAAGGTAAACGATACCTCCTCATTAATCCAATACAAGTTATGCCAAGGCTTCTGGCGTCTTCATTTTTCATCAAATCTGCACTAGGTACGTTAAGAGATGTTTCATTATCTGCAGCATAGACCATTGTGTGAATAAATACTCTTTTTTTCAAGAAATAAATGGGATTACTTGTAAGAGGGTTTTGTATTGGTTTGGGTCTGTAAACTCAGTAGATGGCTGATAAACCTGAAGAAGCACATCAGTCTTAGCTGGAGGCAGATCATCATCAGAAAGACACATAATGTCCATTGAAGTAGACCAGAAATCAGAGCTCAGCAGGAAGCAGAGCAGCAGCAATGAGTGAGACAGAAGAACCAGAGCTGTGCGACCGACAGAGCAGCAGTGCTGGGTCAGAACAGACCAGCTGTGCCAGTGGGACACGAGGTCAGAGCACTGGCAGGGAGCTGCAGGTTCCCAGCAGAACAGTGGATCTCAGCTGTGGCCAAAAGAAAACAACACCCATAAACAAACAAATAAAAACCCAAGACCAAGCATAACGTGGGTACTGGGTAGAGGTTCCAGAACAGTGATATATCTCAAGACAACAGGGTTTTGAAGGCTGGAATGAGAAGGGTATGCGAGTCTAATGGGTGGCTATATGCCATGGAGGGGGTTCCTACCAACCAGAACATGAGGATGTGTGGTCATTGGCAACTGCCAGCACAGGCTAAGCACTGCGGAAATTTTTTCTCTGACGAAACTTCCGTTAACGTTTACAAGTCCTGAGTGGTAAATAACTTAATGGAAAAAGTAGTTTTGTTTTTCTTATTGTACTCTGTTAAGAAAATCTTTGTTGAATGGTTAATGGTGCTCCAAGCCTGCTACAATTGAAAGGCAAAGACTTATTCAAAGCAACAGGGTTACCTCTAAAGACACAGAACCTGTAGCTCCATTTTCAATGGTGCTCAAAGGAGGCAAACACACTGCAAGTATAGTCTCTGTGTAGTGGGAAAGACAAATCAAGTCTGAAGAGAAAAGCATGATGTCGCAACGGCTCGCTGTCA
This sequence comes from Carettochelys insculpta, assembly GCF_033958435.1. Classification (NCBI taxonomy): domain Eukaryota; kingdom Metazoa; phylum Chordata; order Testudines; family Carettochelyidae; genus Carettochelys; species Carettochelys insculpta. The sequence continues at coordinate 7,293,630 of NC_134137.1, forward strand.
GGATGGCAGTTGGTTTCTAGTGGAGTGCCCCAAGATTCGGTTCTTGGTCCTCTTCTGTTCAACATATTTATCAATGACCTGGATGAGGGGTTGGATTGCACCCTCAGCAAGTTTGGGGATGACACTAAGCAAGGGGAAGAGGTCGATATGCTGGAAGGTAGGGACAGGATCCACAGTGACTGAGACAAATTAGAAGACTGGGCTGCAAGAAATTTGATAAGGTTCAATCACGGAAAGTGCTGAATCCTGCACTTGGGCCGGAAGAATCCCAAGCATTGTTACAGGCTGGGGTCCGGCTGGCTTGGTAGTAATTTTGCAGAAAAGGACCTGGGAGTTGTAGTGGATGAGAAACTGGACATGAGTCAACAGTGTGCTGTTGAAGCCAAGAAAGCTAATGGCATATTAGGTTATTCCTCTTTATTCAGCTTTGGTGAGGCCACATCTGGAGGACTGTGTCTAGTTGTGGGCCCCCATTTATAGGAAGGATGTGGCTACACTGGAGAGGGTCCAGCAGAGGGCGACCAAGCTGAGTAAGGGTCTGGAGCATATGACTTATGAAGAGAGTTTGAGGGAATTGGGACTGTTTAGTCTGCAGAAGAGAAGACTGAGGGTGGACTTGATAACAGTCTTCAACTTATTGAAGGGAGGCTGCAAAGAGGCTGGAGAGAGGCTGTTCACAGTGGTCACAGATGGCAGAACATGAAACAATGGTCTCAAATTGAGGTGGGAATGGTCCAGGTTGAACATAAGGAAAAACTTTTTCACTATGAGGGTGGTGAAGCATTGGAATGGTCTACCCAGGGAAGCAGTGGAGTCTCCATCCCTGGAGGTGTTTAAGTCTCGCCTCGACAAAGCCCTGGCAGGGCTGATCTGATGGGATTGGTCCTGCTTAGAGCAGGGGGCTGGACTCAATGGCTTTTTTAGGTCTCTTCCAGCTCTATTGTTCTATGATTCTATGATAAGGCACAAAGGCAGGGAAGCAGTTCCTTTGGTGGCAGACCACCATGGAGAGCAGGCCTATCACTGCCAGGGTAGAGGAGCTCAGGGAAGGCAGAATTTTCTCCTGAACAACTGCCCAAAGATCTGTCACGAAGGAACAGGAGGACCTACTGCAAGGATGGCCTCAGAGGGAAGAATACATCTCTCATACAAACACTGGGTTTGAAAGTTCCCCTTTTTTTGCTGTTTGAACTGCCCCAGCAGGGGAGAACCTATGGCCCGATGGGCTATGGGAGGCTGGGCCACACCACAAAGAAAGGCAATTGCTGCCCAAGAGCAAAAGACTACAACCACGTTGAGTGCAGCCACCAGTGAGGGTTTCCAAATTTCACTTGGTGCAATGTGTAACGCCCCAGCCCTACTCCTTATCTGAGGCCCTGCCACTTTGCCAAGGTCACGTCCCTTTCTTGAGGCCCCTCTCCCACTCCCTACTTTCCCACTACGGAAGTGGTTCACTCTTCCCTTCCTCATTTTCCCCTGGCTGGAGCAGAGGGCTGCAGTGTGCGAGGTAGTAGGTAGGGAGTAGTAGGTGTCATCCCCACAGCACTGGTGACTGGAATTTTAATGGCCAGAGCTGCCAGGTTTCCTGTTCTGCAAGTTGTTTCTGCACAATGCAGGCAACTGGTCATGCCACCACCAGACTTTGTATTGGGTGCACACCCTTCATGCTGGCATACATGAGATACAGATTGAGGGTTATTCACTTGGCGGTCTTAGAGTGAAGCCTGGTGAGGACCGTTTACATAGAGGAGGTGTAGTGAGTCAGTATGGCCTCCTGCAGACCCGGAGGCAGGGGAAGCTATGTAGAGGCCCTGGTGGGCGGGGCCAGAGTCAGGAGACCAGATGGCCGCCCCTCAGAGGGCGGGGCCAGGGGCTAGAAGATCCAAAGGCGCGACTCAGGAACCATTCGGTTCTGGGCCTCCGGGCAGGGAGGACGTGCCTGCACTAGCTCCTCGGAGCCGAAGGGAGATTGCCTGCGGCCGCCCGGCCAAGCCGGAGGAGCAGGCCCCCAGAGGCTCCACTCAATCCTGAGACTGTATGCCCCAAGGAGTCTACCCGGACCTACCAGGACCTTCCCGCCGGCAGAGACCCCCTCCCCTTGGAAGAGGCCCCGGGAGCGAGCTGCCCTAGAATCCCGTCAGATCCTTACAGCACTCAGACCCAGGACCGCCCTGCGTCTCCTGTATTGCCGCCTCCTGACTACCCTAACGACGTCGTTATGGACGATTGGCCGGAGACCCCAAAAGTGGATGACCCAGAGGAGACCGACCTAGGAGGACCCCTCGACCAGATGGACTGGGACCTGACGCCAGCAGAGGGTGAGGTAGGAAGTGGCCCGGGGAACGTCGCTCACGATCCAATGGCAGTGTGTTGCGGTCTGGATCCCCACTGCCGGGGTTGCATGTGAGCGACCCCCAGGTCCCCGGGCCGGGTCGCAGTGGAGTGGGAGGGCCTGCGACCCCCTACCACACCTCCTTGACAGGGCCAGCCCCCACTGAGCCTGTCTGTTTAACCCTTGTGTTGCTGCCCCGCCCCAAACTGAGGGCTGGGACGGTGCTTAACCCTTGTGTTGCTGCCCCGCCCCAAACTGAGGGCTGGGCCGGTGCTTAACTCTTGTGAACTGCTGCCCCGCCCTGGACAGAGGGCCGGGCCCAGAACTGTATTATTACGTGGGACTGCTGCCCTGCCCTGGACTGAGGGCTGGGCCCAGAACTATAAAACTCTTGTGAACTGCTGCCCCGCCCTAGACGGAGGGCTGGGGGCCTGCATGGTGGTAGCGGTGAGCCGCTGACTGCCTGAACTGAGTACGGGCTAGTGCAATAACCCCCTTTTTTGTTGCCACCCGCCCTAGACCAAGGGGCTGGGCGTCACGGGACGTGTTACAGGGGGTCATGCCTTATTTCTGAAAATATGGTCTCCTGACCCACAGGACGTCTGTATGATGTGGGCTCAGCTTCAGCTTATTAGAATTCATAGAATCCATCCCTACCCATAGGCACAGGTTTAAATCAGTTGTCACCAAACCTGGCTCTGTTGTTACAGGGAAATAGAGTTGGATATCATCTGCATATTGGTGGCACCATCCTCCAAAACTCCTTTCTACCTCTCCCAGAGGCATCATGTAAAAGATAAACAGCATAGGGGATAGGATGAAAGTTGTGGAAGTCCACAACAAAATAAGCATAGGTTTGAATATCAGCCTCCAAGTTCCACCTTCTGAAACCATCCTGACAGGTAAGACCAGGACCACTGCAAACCAGTGAATCTCATAACCAACTCCACCATGCATCCCAGAATGGTAGCATGGTCAATCATATGAAAAGCCCGTAAGAAGTCCAGGAGAACCAACAGGGACTTACTCCTAATGTCTACCTCCTGGTGCAGGCCTTCCAAGGCGGCTGCAGCACTTCAAAATTGATGCGGCTCGCCACCGCACGGCTCGTCCAGATGGGGCTCCTTTTCGAAAAGACCCCGGCTACTTCAAAATCCCCTTATTCCCATCTGCTCATAAGAATAAGGGACTTCGAAGTAGGCAGGGTCCTTTCGAAAAGGAGGCCTATCTGGATGAGCCGCGCAGTGGCGAGCCGCATCCATTTCGAAGTGCCGCGGCCGCCCGCATGCAAATGAGGCACTGAATATGTATTTCAGCACTTCATTAGTAAATTTCGATATAGCCATTTGCTTGGCCATTTCGAAGGTTTTGGCAAGCATAGACGTAGCCATTGATAGTTATGCTGAGTCTATCGTCATGTAGGTCCAGGGAAGGCTTTTTAATTAGTTGTTTGACCACTGCCTCTTCCAAGGCAGCGGGAGCTATCCAGATCTGAAAGATGTATTAATAATCCTGTAGACTCAACCGATGTTCCCTTCCTGGCTAGATTTCATAAGCCATAAGGGGAGGGATTGAGTGAATATGTGGCTGGATGCAATCCTCCAAGTATGTTGTCCACCTCCTCGATCTGCAATAACTGAAACTGAGACCAGCTACTCCAAAGAGGCTCAAGAAAAGCCAAGAATAGAACACCACTGGCCATTACGTACAGCCCCCAACTCAAACCACTGCAACACATTATTAAAAACCTACAACCTATCCTTAATCAGGATGCCACACTCCAGAAGGCCCTAGGTGACAGGCCTATTCTCTCCTACAGCCAATCTCCCATCCTTGTGAGGATTCTCACCAACAGCCACAGTCTGTGCTGCAGCAACACCAGTCCTAGGACTTTTACTTGCAACATAGTTCGCTGCCAGATCTGTCCACATATCTATTCTGGGGATACCATCACTGGACTTAACCAGGTTATTCACAGAATCACAAGCACATTCTCATGGTGCTCAACTAAGATCATATATGCCATCATGTGCCAACAATGCCCAGATGCTTTGTATATTGGACAGACTTCAAATTCTCTCAGACAAAGAGTTAATGGACACAGAGCAAACATAAAAAGACTCCTGATCCACAAACCAGTCAGTCAACATTTTAATGGAGTAGGCTATTCTGTTAATGACCTGAAGAAATGTGTCTTACTGAAGAGGAATTTTCACAACACTTTGGAAAGAGAGGCTGCTGAACTCTGTTTTATATTCAAATTCAACACATTAACACGTGGTTTGAACTAGGATGCGAATTTTCTGGGTCATTATAGGGGCTCTTTGGCATACTTGGCTTAATCTAATTCTTATCTCCTCCACCCCCAATCCTCTACTCTCTGATTTGCTCATCTTCATATTTTTTTTTCTGATTTCTCAGCCTTGATTACTGTTTTTGGTTCTCTGTGCCTTAAATATTGAGTCTGTTCTGGTATGGCTATGGTGTGACCAAGTGGTCTGTCCCATGAAAGCTACTTTACTGCTTTTTTGTTCCAAAGAAGAATATCTGGGTGGTGAACTCAACACGCTCTGTATCCCACTTACTAGCAGCTATAGCCCATATCAGATCAAATGTGAGTGATCTTAGCTGCAAAGTTCTTCAACACTAATCACAGTGGGAAGCTGAAAGTGCCTCCCTTGTATCATGAATGCCAGACTGTAAGAATCTCCACAGCACTCAAAACAGTGCTGGTGGACGGCTTTGTGCAGACGTGATAGGAATGGAAAAATAGTTTTTCTTCAATGTCAGCACAGCTCCAGACAAAACACAGAGGGAGTTGTTCTGGTCTATATACTATCGAAACAAAAAAGCAGTCAAGTAGCACTTTAAAGACTAAAAAAATAATTTATTAGGTGAGCTTTCGTGGGACAGACCCACGTCTTCAGATCATAGCCAGACCAGAACAGACTCAATATTTATGGCACAGAGAACCAAAATAGTAATCAAGGTGAACAAATCAGAAAAAAAAATTATCGGGATGAGCAAATCAGAGAGTAGAGTGGTGGAAGGCTGGGAGGTTATCCGTAGAAGAGAACAGGTATGATACATATGTGTGTGTGTGTGTGTGTGTGTGTGTGTGTGTGTGTGTGTGTGTATTTTATTGTGTTTTTTTAAATCTAAGCCTCTATGAACATTTTAAATAGAGAAGTGGGGTAAAAGTATTTAAAAAAATAACATTCTCATGTTCTCTAGATCCTTATTCATTCTTGTTGTTCTTCTCTAGACCATCTCCAATTTCTTCACATCTTTCTCAACGTGTAATGCCCACAACTGGAAACATATAGGTATAAGAGCTTCAGAAAACATTTTCCGTTTAGTGTACACAAGCACTTTTCCAGTGGCATTTGCTACCAGACTTGGCTCCACCCCATGGCCACTCCTGCCTCCATGACCTAAACCCAGCAGTACTGTTCCTAAAGATACTTGCTTTAATACTCAATTAGACCTAATTGCTGTCTTCCCATCAATGTCTTCCTGACACTGTGCAGTGAAATAGTTAATTTAGTGAATAGTTCTTTTTGTCAGAAACTGGAGATGGATGGCAGGAGAGAGATTGTTACCTGTTTAGTTCCTTCCCTCTAGTGCTCCTGGCATTGGTCATTGTTGACAGACAAGATACTGGGGTGGCTGGACCTTTCATCTGACCCAGTATGGCTGTTCTCATGTTCTTATGTTAATTTTACCCTTCTGTGAGTTTGGATAACGGGGGTAACAGACTTCTGTGTGAAAGTATGACACTGAAGTTGATTTTCAACTTATTTGCAGCTGGGATTTTCACCAAACACACTAACCATTCCCATTTTCAAAAGAGAAACAGATGAAAAAGATGAAATACATTTGCACCAAATGTCGAGAGGATGGAATCATTAGCAGTAATTTGTTCATTACAACCGACATTTTTGATAAATTATTTTTGCCATAGCTTTTTGAAGGTCTTGTACAGTTGAAACTACAGTAGAGTCTTTTGTCTGTGACTCCATCGTCTCTTTCTCAGAACAATCATGTTTAGCAGTTTGGCCGAGAACGCGGTTACTTCTGGGAAGACGGACTTTGCTTAACGTCGCATATTTGCCTTTTCGTTTCTGATGATACCTTTCAGACCTCTCTCATATGAACTGGATAAACACAACCCTGCACTACAAGATGCAAGAGGAACTTTTAGACGAGACCTGTATGTGAAACACAAATGTGCAGAGGTATGAGCAGATACGCTTCGCTCTGCTTTGTCCCACACAGAGCGCTGAGGACATTCATAGGGAAGTGGTAGAAAGTGGCATTCGCGGGCATGTTATATGTGTAGAAAATGCAGTAAGCCCAAGGAACCTAAACCTTCCCCTAGGCACAGCTGTTAGCTGCTGCTATGTATGATGAGCAGCACAAGTGTTCTACTTCGGATTATGCCTAGGAGGGAGAAATGTCGAATACTACCTTTAGTCTCTACCTTCAGAGACTTCCAGTAACCAATTTCTTCATCTCAAAATATGGATATTGTCTGTCATGACTGAATGCAATTCCCTTAAGTAACATCACACATCTGTTTCTTTCTGTTAAATATAGTCTGGGATACTTTGTGGTATAATTAAGAATAGTATTTGCCACAGTAGTAGAATATAGATTTTGAATTTGATTCTCACATCATACGTTTGCTGTTAATGTGGACATAATCCTGCTGGGGCCTTTGGCTTTTTATAGGAAAAAGGAAAGAAAGAAAGAAAGAAAGAAAAAATCTATGGCTTTTTTTTAATCAGTACATTTGTTTTCACATGCCTAAATATGCACTAATCATCCAACAGAAGCTTCCATGTGTTACGACATGTAAAGAACAATCTATTACACATTTTAGAAACATGCTTTTGTTTGTTTCTCTCTCCATCCAATCCATTTGTTCACAAACTTCTCCTAAATAATAAGCACTAGGACCACCAAATCAGGTATCTTCACATCATCACTTAACACAAGATGGCTACGTCTATAAGTGAACGCAACATCGAAATAAGCTATTTTGATGAAAAGCCTCTACACGTCCTCCAGGGCTGGTGCCGTCGACGTTCAACGTCGACGTTGGGCAGCACCACATCGAAATAAGCGTTACAGGGGAGCGTCTACACGCCAAAGTGGCACACATCGAAATAAAGGTGCCAGGAACAGCTGCAGACAGGGTCACAGGGCGGACTAGTACTTCCTGGGCAACAGCAAGCCGCTCCCTTAAAGGGCCCCTCCCAGACACACTTGCACTAAACAGCACAAGATCCACAGAGCCGACAACTGGTTGCAGACCTTGTGCATGTAGCATGGATCCCCATCTGCACCAGCAGCAGCCGGAAGCCCTGGGCTAAGGGCTGCTGCACACGTTGACCATAGAGCCCCGCAGGGGCTGGAGAGAGCGTCTCTCTACCCCTCAGCTGATGGCTGCCATGGCGGAGCCCACTCTTTCGATGTTGCGGGATACGGATCGGCTACACGTGCCCTACTTCAATGTTCAACATCGAAGTAGGGCGCTATTCCCATCTCCTCATGAGGATAGCAACTTCAACGTCTCGCCACCTTATATCGATGTCAACTTCGAAATCGCGCTCGCCACATGTAGACCTGGTGGGCTCTATTTCAAAGTTGGTGGGGCTACTTCGAAGTAGCCGGCACGTGTAGACGCGGCTGATAAGGACTTTATTGCACTGGAGCAAAGTAGGGAAAGAATCAGAACGGTAGCAGAGACAGTTATACTCCACAACGACTACCCCAGCAGGGAGGTGGGGTCACTGAGTGCAAGGGAGAGTCATAATGACCTGCAACCAAGGATGGAAGCCACACCACTAGGACAGTGGTCACCTTGGAGCTACACACATCTCATAGAGGTGGAAGAGAGCTTGGGAGATAATCTAGTCCAATTCTCTGCCCCCTTGGCATGACCAAGCACCATTCCTTATATCTGTTTGTTCTGATCCCTACAGGGCCTCTTCAGAGACTGAGCTCTCAACTATGGGTTTAGAAGGCTAATGCTCAAACCACTGAGCTAGCCCTCAAACGAGCAGATGAACTGTGCATGTTACAGCTGCTGGCCATGGGTAAGAGTCCCCTTTTAACCCTAAGTCTTAGTATAAACCACTCCCCATTCTGGTCTTCAGTCCCAGATATGCACCTGGGTCAGGTGAGGATCCCTGCTGCCCACTGGCCCTGCCACTCAGCAGCTGTACAACTGGAGGCCCCCTGGGGCAGCAGATACTGGCCAGGGCCAGGCAGGGCAGCCCCCGCCACCACAGACACTTCCCAAGAGAGATTAACACAGTCGGAGACCCTAAACGATCCTGAATTTTAAAGAAACCACAGGGCATTAGCTCGAAAATGCTTTTTGTTTTTTGTTTGTTTGTTTGTTTGTTTGTTTCAAATTTAGAGGCCTCTCATTACCTTAGGGCCTGAACTGTAGCTTATTTATCTTGTGTGGAAATCTGGGTCTGTCCCCAGCCAGCCCAAGAAGCAGCCTCTGGGCAGGACCATCCAGGGGAACACGAGAGACAGAGTGCCCAGGAGAGAAGCAGCTGAAAGCAGCAGAGCCCCAGGTTTCCCACGCCCACTCCAGAGAGAAGCCACTGGCCAGACCCTGGCACATCATGCCCAGCCATCATTCCTTACCCCAAAGGGTTAATTTGGAGGAGTTGCCAGCAGGGCAACACATCCCCCACCCTCCAAACCTCCTAGCCCCCGGCCCTGTGGGTGAACTCTTTCAAGGGTTTTCATTTTTGGCATCCCCATGCAGAGAAAGTCATTATTGCTTTGAAGTAATACGCTGGTAGAGGGGTGGGGGGCATGAGCTTGGGGAGTGGGAATTAGCGGATGTTTGAAGCTCGCACTTTGTGGCTGAGTTCAACCCTCACGTAGCTCAATTTGGCTGTGTGGTGCCATCTCCTGTGATGCTGGGTGCTCACAGGGCCTGGTGAGGCTGAGTCACAGGGAAAACCACATGACAAATGGACGGGCTAGCGGGGTGGTTAGATGTGCACAAGAGTTTCCCCACCTCCCCGACTGCACCACACAGATACCTTGAGGAGTCCAAATTACACACCAGGGTACCTGGGTCAAAACATGAGGCAGGGTTTCTACTCCATAGCACCCTGCCAGACACAGCAGCTGTTTGATTCTTTTCCCACTGTTTTCTCACCCTGGAAGGGCACACATACCTAAATACAACCCTACTGAAATCAGGGAAACTTTGTGGCTGTTCCCTTCTGGAAGAACAATTAGAATAATGGGAATTGCCAGATACATATCTAATGGAAGGGATTCTGGCAAATACATGTGAGGCCAACATCCTGGGAGAAGAAGGACTTTCCCACCCCCTTGGGTTGGATCAATCCAGGATCATGTCATTTGTCCTCCAGAAAAGCAGCGGAGAATTGCAATGATAATGGAATGACTATCTAAAAGTAGCAGTGCTCCATGGCTGCTTCTTTGCTTTGATAGAATACAGATTCCCATGGCTATCTCTCTGTCACTGATACAGAAGGAAGCAGTGGTCCACTGATACAGTCTGAACCTCTCTCGTCAGGAATCCTCATGACCTGACCTGACTTGACCAGTGCTGGATGGGAAAATTTACGGGACCACAGGAAGTCAATATTGTGTAGCAGCATTAGCAACCCTTCCACTGCATACCGGCCTCTTAAAAGATATTTGCGGTAAATTACAGCCAAAGAACAGCGCAAAACATTGAGAGCCAGGCTGGTGGCTATTAACAAAATTTATAGGACCACTAGAACTTGGCCATGCCCATCACAAGTGGTCATATGGATAACTGACATTATGCCTGATTACGGATGTTGCTGGATGAGACAGTTCCAGATTAGAGAGTTTCAACCTCTACATTGATCTACACAAAATTGTTTTTGGTCCTGTGTATTGTGGCAGTGTTCTGGTACACAATTCAGATGGCAGTACTGGACAAACATAGCATAAAGCCATCATCAATTGCTTGGCTTCACAGTCCACAAAACTCAGATTACCCTGAGATTCTTATGCCCTAACAACAAATCATTTCTTTGCTCCTGGGAGAGGCTTTCAAGCTGACGTTCTCCACGGTCTATTTTCTGCTCTTCCTGATGCTCATGGGGCTCAAGGAGTTGTTTGAGAATCTTGACCAACTGAAGAGTCCACAGGGAAACCGCAGGGGAATTATAAAGGTTTACATCGAGGATGAAGAGAATCAGATGTGGGATTCATAGGCTGAATAGCAGGAATAATCCTTCCTGGCACAATGAAGTGAATTGCTCTCTCTCTCCTGTGTGAAATTTCAGTGAGTTTCCTTTTTTTGTATTAATGTTGGTTTTAAGGGCTCAGGACAAGTCCCAGGGCTCAGTTCAAGATCCATTTGGTCAGGCTTTAACTATCACAGCAAAATGAAGTGTTTAGTATTTCAAGAAACACCAAGGGATTTACCTAGTAAAAGTGCACCTACACATGTACTGGAAATAGTTTAGATAATCATTTGTATTTAAGATTAGTTCTTTGCCTCTTATATCTGTCTCAGTAGCTTCATTTTCTTGGACAGTGGGTGGTGCGTAATTGTGTGTTTTTTTGTTTGTCTTGTGTGTTCAAGGTTCCAGATTAACTCCTGGGTTTCCTTGTTAGGTCTCCCCCATTCCCTGGTACAAGCAGACCCTGAGTAGAAAGTCAACAGAGAAGTTATTTCTGTGAGCTGTTGCTCTGGAATCAGGCAACTTTTTTTTTTCATTAGTGTGTGACAGTCCTGGAACTCCTGGGGGTAAAGGAAAGCCAGCCTGAGTGAAAATATTGCCCTGTCTGAGCTTGTACTTTGATTCAGTCTCTTCTTCTCCCACCCTCTCCTCCGTCTCATTCAGGGCCCTACAAACCCCATGCCCTCATGAGAACTGTTTTGTGTGATCTGTCCCGCAGATGGATGGAATATCCACAGGAAAGTCCATTCCATGTAGAGGGGCTGTGAAGTGTGGGAGTCGGTGGCAAACGTCTGAAACGGTGAGGCTCTGGGACACAAACATTAAGCCCAGGACACTCTGGGACCATTTTCTCACAAGCTCTGTTAGATATTAATGGAGAGGTTTCCTTGTTGTGGGGATTTTGTCAGGTCAGCTTATTATTTTTATTTTTGTGTCAAGTGATATCTTTAAAAGTAACGAGGGGTCCTGTGGCATCTTATACACTTGCAGACCTGCATCTGACGAAGTGGATCTTTGCCCATGAAAGCTTATGCTCATACATTTCTGTTAGTCTATAAGGTGCCATGGGACCCCTCGTTGCTTTTGCAGATCCAGACTAAGACGGCTACGCCTCTGATACATCATATCTTTAGCAATAGACAGGTAGAATAAGAGTATGCAGCAATGTTTCCAGCGTTGCCCAAAGCTATGGAGGTTCGTTCACTTAGTAGGCTCATTCTTCGGGGTGGGGGAGGGATGTGGAGAACAGGTTGATTATTCAATCGATGTATTTCTTGTGTCACTTATGTTCTCATACGGAGCTCTACTTCTCCTGTCTGCAGGTGATCTTTCAAAGGCACTATCCTGGAGGACCTAGCTTCCCAAGGTTAGAGTCTTCCTGCCTTTGAATCAGAAGAACACACACATACTCACGTTAACAGACCATGGGGTTAATCAGCACTCCTAGGCTGGTCCTCTTATGTGTCCCAGGACACATCCAAGCTGCCGCTGTGATATGCCCCTGGTTCAGCATATCCCTCTTGCAACTTTCATGTTCAAATTATTTTGACAATAATCAACCTAATTTAAAGAGCACCCACGATTGCTGGTTCCTGCTGGGTTGTATAGCTTCAATATGAGGAATGTAGCAGTAGAAAGAATTGGGAAATCGAAAACTCCCAACCGGGGAGAGTGAGAAACAGAAGTATTCCTGTTAACACTGGAGCCAAACAAACAAAGAGGATATCTCAAAGTATGTCTTGGCTTTCTTGGTTCTAGAGTTCAGAGCAGTTCTTGCCTTTGAACCTTGTTCTCAATTGTGTATGCTAAAAGAGAGGCCAGCTTGATGCAAAAGAGGCTGCCTCCCTTTTCAGGAGGGTTTAGGAAGATAAAATGTTTCTTCCAGTGTCTTTTTCTTGCTTTCTGTAATTTTTGTCTTCCAAGCAGCGATGGTTCATGGAGAGGCTGTAGTAGTTGGTCTTTCATGAGTCAGAGAGGCTGGACAGTGCTGTCTGATTCCCCCAAAACACAGAGATAATAAATAAGAGCTGAGATGCTAACACACATTTCTGATTAATACCTTTCAGTTAGTTCTTTGACAAAGTAGGTTGCCTCAAAATGTGTCTCACCAAAACAAAGAAGATGAAACAGAAGTGCAGGGCAGCAGCCCTAAATACAAGGACCCTTTTGTACATCACAACCTTTTAGCTCAGAACAAAGTCACAGCCCAGCATGATAATGTCTGTTATGGGGGCGGGGGGCTGGAATTTAGCTCCTTTCCAGCACAGTCTTTCCTTTGTGGATCACATCTATGGTGAATGTAATCTGGTGTGTCTAGTTGTCAGCTGGTACAAAGTAGAATGCCAAGTCCTGGTGCCAGTTTTGTTCAACATCATCAATAATGGGACAGATGATGGAATGGATTGCATTTAGCAAGCTCATGGATGATACTAAGCTGTGGAAGAGGTAGATACACTGGATGGGAAGTAGCGTGCACGTGTAGACACGGCTACAGTCAGCACTGCAAATGACGATCTTGAATGGAGTTACAAAGGGCGCGATCCATTGTCTACGCAGACTGAAGGATGCCTTGGAGTGTTCTGCACAAAGGATGGAAGAATCCCGTGGACTGCCATGGGTGGGGGACTATTTGACTAAGTGGCAGTCCTGCAGTAAAGGATAAGGGGCTTGCAGTGGCCATCATGGTGTATCTGGGTCAAGAGCGTTCCCTCGTTTCCAAGAAGGCAAACAGCATAATTGATTACTAAGTAGTCGTATTGCCATCCTGTCCTGGGAAGTGATTATTTTATCTTTGGCACTGGTGATGCTACATCTGGAGTATCGCACCTTGAGAATGTGTGTGGACAAATTGGAGATTCTAGTGAAGGGCAAGGAAAACTGTTTGGGGATGAGAGCACATGAGTTATAAGGCAAGGGCTGAGGGAACAAGTCCAGTGTAATCTTCATAAAAGAGTAGTGGTGGGGAGAATCTGATATCAGCCTGGTGTATCACTTGAGGCACATATTTAACTCATTGTCCTTTCCTGTCCACAAAGTTTTCCAGTCATTGTTCTTCTCCAAAGAATCTCTTTTTGTTTGAAACAGGTCTTTGTTCCTAGATGTTGCCATCTACATGTTGAAATGGGAACACATATCATTTGTTTTGGGACAGGTTAGTAACCACTCCTAATTGTTTTTACTAAGCTGAAGCTGTGACATGCACCCTTCTTTATTTGGCATTCTCCAGAATTGTGTCTTCTGCAAACTTCAGTTATGAGAAGTGTGAACAGCTGAATTGCTGACACGGGTCTCTGCTTACACTTCTTAGTCAATGCTTGTCGTGAATATCTCAGACAATGCTGGGTGCACACAAGAAAGTGTCTCACAAAATGGAAACATGGAAATAATGGTTTTACACACCTGTACCCATAAAAATGAAGAAACTGGTGCACTCTGTGCCTTTCTCTGGAGCACAATGTTATAGATAGCCCAGCAGGATAAATTCTGTTTCTGTGAAGGAATCTTTCCTCCTTTTCAATGTAGTTCTTACATTGTCGTTCAGTGTTAGCCGGTGGCCAGGTAATGTGCGGTGAGGTACTCCCCTTCTGGGTGATTGTGTATGTGCATCATATTGATCAATGCCAGCTGGGGTGATTTCTGACCGTCTCCCCCCTCTCATGTTGACAGTCTGGGCTGTTAGCCTTCTAGCTGTACTTTCTGCTTCTCAGGGTCACGACAAGCCAGCATATCTGGGCCTCAATGAGGGCATCAAAGACTGTGCTGTCAGCAGCCATTTCCGTGCCCTGTGTGCTCCTCAGTGGGGGGGCAACGAGCAAGCTGGCTTGTAAGGGGGAGACTTTGTCTGGCTACATTCAGTCCTATGATTCATCAGTACAGGGTTCTCTCATAGGCAGCAAGAGCATCCTGTTCTGCAAAATACTGTATGAGAAAACCCAACATCAAGGGAATGACAGTGTGTCTTGATTATCAGAATGTTCTCACCCTATTACCAACAAAAACTGTTGTGCATCCTTCCAACATCTACCAATACCTGCCCCGTCTGTGATAAGACCTTCAGCTCCAGATTCGGTTTGATCAGGTTTTAGTGGACTCACAAATAGGAGGGTGACATAAAGACATCCTACTCATTATCCAGTGACCACCAAAAGAAGAGAACAAGAGACTGCCAACTCTGGGAGGATGCAGCTCTAGGGCTGGGGACCCAGGAAACCAACTCCCAACAGGGATCAAAACAACTGGAATGAAAATAAGAGGACAATGTGTAGCTATGTCTAACTTCCCTAAGAGACACGTTGCACACAGATTCTTACCCTAAAGAGCTGTTCTTACGTCAGATAAAATCTTCTCACCTGAGCAGTTCATTTTCTCTGATTTGGGGCAACAGCCTTTTATAGCTCATGTAGGATATGTCAAGGAGATTACAATGCAGGGTGAAGACCAAGATATGGTGCAATCCAAGTGCTTAATTCGACTTCTTCATTGGCAGAGGTTGTTCTATAACATCTCACCACATGAAAATAACACAAGATAAAAATGGCTCTCAGTACCAAATGTTATGGTCACATGTCTGCTCGCATCAACCTCCTTCTAGACTTACAGGAAAAACAAGGCTACATAAGAGTCAATAAATTTGATCATCCCCTCAGTGTGGTTCTGAGGTGAGCCAGTAAAGTCCTTCATTATCACATTTAAAATTGTAAATAATCGTATACTTTAACTTCAAACACAAAAATGATGCAAACACAAAAATACAATATACAGACCCCAAAATTGTAACAATAAAAATAGATTCCATGAGGAATTCTGTCCCCAGCATCTCTGAGCTCTTCTTATTTAGAACTATAAGTAAAATTTCATTGTCACATGGGCAGGGAAGGGTGTCCATCACAGTAACCACACTTATTGTACTTTTCTCCCTTCGAAGGGTCCCTGAGAATTCTGATGCCAATCCATGCTCTGAAGACATCATGAATATTTTCAACCTCACCCACTCTGATCCATCAATATTCTTCCTAACGGGTATCCCTGGTCTGGAGCATTTCCACATGTGGATTTCCATCCCTTTTGCTATGGGCTACATTGCCATTATTTTGGGAAATTTCATGGTTCTGTTTATTGTAAAACAAGAGCAGACCCTACACACACCAATGTACCTGGTGCTCTGTGTACTGGCAATCACAGACATAATAACTTCTACGTTAGTGGTGCCAAAGGCACTGTGTATATTTTGGTTTAAATTGAAAGCAATTACTCTGCCTGGCTGCCTTACCCAGATGTTCTTCCTTAACACCATGTTGGTTACGCAGTCAGCTGTCCTCGTAATAATGGCATTTGATCGCTATGTTGCCATATGTAATCCTTTGAGATACACCACCATCCTCACCAAGTCGCGGATCGCTAAGCTCGGGCTTGTAGGTTTGACTCGAGCTGTTGTACTCATTCTGCCTATGCCCCTGATCCTGAGCAGGCTGCCTTTCTGTGACAACCGCACTATCCCCCAAACATTCTGTGAGAGCATAGCTGTGGCAAGACTGTCATGTGGGGACATAACAATCAATAGGGTGTACGGTATGGTGTTAATGGTTCTAACCATGGGATTAGACCAGAGTCTCATTGCTCTGTCCTACGGTCTCATTATCAGGGCCGTCCTTAGAATCTCCTCCAGGAAAACCCACCAAAAAGCCCTCAGCACCTGCACAGCCCACTTCTGTGTGATGCTTTTATATTGTGCTCCCAGCCTCTTTTCTCAAATGGCACACAACTTTGGTAAGAACATCGCTCCCCATGTTCACATTCTCTTGGCCAATGTCTATCTCCTCGTCCCCTCCATGTTCAACCCTATCATATATGGAGTCAAAACCAAAGAGCTTCGTGACAAAGTGCTCCAATACCTCTGCATAAAGTGACTGAATTGGTCATGGCTTTATACCCAGGTGGGAAATGAGTGGGAAACGGTAAAAGATACCTCCTCATTAATCCAATACAAGTTATGCCAAGGCTTCTGGCATCTTCATTTTTCATCAGATCTGCACTAGGTACGTTAAGAGATGTTTCATTATCTGCAGCATAGACCACTGTGTGAATAAAAACACTTTCTTTCAAGAAATAAATGGAATTACTTGTAAGAAGGTTTTGTAGTGATTTGGGTCTGTAAACTCATTAGATGGCTGATAAACCTGAAGAAGCACATCAGTCTGAGCTGGAGGCAGATCATCATCAGAAAGACACATAATGTCCATTGAAGTAGAGCAGAAATCAGAGCTCAGCAGGAAGCAGAGCAGCAGCAATGAGTGAGACAGAAGAACCAGAGCTGTGCGACCGACAGAGCAGCAGTGCTGGGTCAGAACAGACCAGCTGTGCCAGTGGGACACAAGGTCAGAGCACTGGCAGGGAGCTGCAGGTTCCCAGCAGAACAGTGGATCTCAGCTGTGGCCAAAAGAAAACAACACCCACAAACAAACAAATAAAAGCCCAAAACCAAGCATAACGTGGGTGCTGGGTACAGGTTCCAGAACAGTGATATATCTCCAGACAACAGGGTCTTGAAGGCTGGAATGAGAAGGGTATGCGAGTCTAATGGGTGGCTATATGCCATGGAGGAGGTTCCTACCAACCAGAACATGAGGATGTGTGGTCATTGGCAACTGCCAGCACAGGCTAAGCACTGCAGAAATTTTTTCTCTGACGAAACTTCCGTTAACGTTTACAAGTCCTGAGTGGTAAATAACTTAATGGAAAAAGTAGTTTTGCTTCCCTTATTGTACTCTTTTAAGAAAATCTATGTTGAATGGTAAATGGTGCTCCAAGAGTGCTACAACTGAAAGATGAAGACTTATTCAAAGCAACAAGGTTACCTCTAAAGACACGGAACATATAGCTCCATTTTCAATGGTGGTCAAAGGAGGCAAACACACTGCAAGTATAGTCTCCGTGTAGTGGGACAGTCAAATGAAGTCCGAAGAGAAGAGCATGATGTCGCAACGGCTCGATGTCAGGATGGCAGTCGGTTTCTAGTGGAGTGCCCCAAGGTTTGGTTCTGGGTTCTGTTCTGTTCAACATATTTATCAGTGACCTGGATGAGGGGTTGGATTGCACCCTCGGCAAGTTTGTGGATGACACTGAGCAAGGGGGAGAGGTAGATACGTGGAAGGTAAGGACAGGATCCAGAGTGACTGAGACAAATTGGAAGACTGGGCTTCAAGAAATCTGATAAGGTTCAATAAGGACAAGTGCAGAGTCCTGCACTTGGGCAACAAGAATCCCAAGCATTGTTACAGGCTGGGGTCCAACTGGCTTGGTAGTAATTTTGCAGAAAAGGACCTGGGAGTTGTAGTGGATGAGAAGCTGAACATCAGTCAACAGTGTGCTGTTGAAGCCAAGAAAGCTAATGGCATATTAGGTTGCATCAAGAGGAGCGTTGCCAGTAGATCCAGACAAGTGATTATTCCTCTTTATTCGGCTTTGGTGAGGCCACATCTGGAGTACTGTGTCCAGTTCTGGGCCCCCATTTATAGGAAGGATGTGGCTACACTGGAGAGGGTCCAGCAGAGGGCGACCAAGCTAGTTAGGGGGCTGGAGCATATGACTTATGAAAAGAGGTTGAGGGAATTGGGACTGTTTAATCTGCAGAAGAGAAGACTGAGGGTGGGCTTGATAACAGCCTTCAACTTACTGAAGGGAGGCTGCAAAGAGGCTGGAGAGAGGCTGTTCACAGTGGTCACAGATGGCAGAACATGAAACAATGGCCTCAAATTGAGGTTGGCAAGGTCCAGGTTAAACATGAGGAAAAACTTTTTCACTAGGAGGGTGGTGAAGCATTGGAATGGTCTACCCAGGGAAGTAGTGGAGTCTCCATCCATGGAGGTGTTTAAGTCTCGCCTCGACAAAGCCCTGGAAGGGCTGATCTGATGGGTTTGGTCCTGCTTAGAGCAGGGGGCTGGACTCAATGGCTTTTTTTAGGTCTCTTCCAGCTCTATTGTTCTATGATTCTATGATAAGGCAAAAAGGCAGGGAAGCGGTTCCTTTGGTGGCAGACCAGCATGGAGAGCAGGCCTATCACTGCCAGGGTAGAGGAGCTCAGGGAAGGCAGAATTTTCTCCTGAACAACTGCCCAAAGATCTCTCAGGAAGGAACAGGAGGTCCTACTGCAAGGATGGCCTCAGAGGGAAGAATACATCTCTCATACAAACACTGGGTTTGAAAGTTCCCCTTTTTTTGCTCTTTTAACTGCCCCAGCAGGGGAGAACCTTTGGCCCGATGGGCTATGGGAGGCTGGGCCACACCGCAAAGAAAGGCAATTGCTGCCCAAGAGCAAAAGAGAACAACCACGTTGAGTGCAGCCACCAGTGAGGGTTTCCAAATTTCACTTGGCACAATGTGTAATGCCCCAGTCCTGCTCCTTATCTGAGGCCCTGCCACTTTGCCAAGGTCCAGTCCCTTTCTTGAGGCCCCTCTCCCACTCCCTACTTTCCCACTACGGAAGTGGTTCACTCTTCCCTTCCTTATTTTCCCCTGGCTGGAGCAGAGGGCTGCAGTGTGGGAGGCAGTAGGTAGGGAGTAGTAGGTGTCATCCCCACAGCACTGCTGACTGGAATTTTAATGGCCAGAGCTGCCAGGTTTCCTGTTCTGCAAGTTGTTCCAGCACAATGCAGGCACCTGGTCATGCCACCACCAGACGGTGTATTGGGTGCACACCCTTCATTCTGGTATACATGAGATACAAATTGAGGGTAATTCACTCGGTGGTCTTAGGGTGAAGCCTAGTGAGGACCCTTTACATAGAGGGTGTCATGCCTTATTTCTGAAAATATGGTCTCCTGACCCACGGGACGTCTGTCTGATCTGGGCTCAACTTCAGCTTATTAGAATTCATAGAATCCATCCCCACCCCTAGGCACAGGTTTAAATCAGTTGTCACCAAACCTGGCTCTGTTGTTACAGGGAAATAGAGTTGGATATCATCTGCATATTGGTGGCACCATCTTCCAAAACTCCTTTCTACCCCTCCTAGCGGCATAATGTAAAAGTTAAACAGCATAGGGGATAAGATGAAAATTGTGGGAGTCCATAACACAATAACCATAGGTTTGAATATCAGCCTCCAAGTTCCACCTTCTGAAACCATCCTGATAGGTAAGACCAGAACCACTGCAAACCAGTGAATCTCATAACCAACTCCACCATGCATCCCAGAATGGTAGCATGGTCAATGATATGAAAAGCCCCTAAGAAGTCCAGGAGAACCAACAGGGACTTACTCCTCCTGTCTACCTCCCGGTGCAGGCCTTCCAAGGCGGCTGCAGCACTTCACAATTGACGTGGCTCGCCACCGCACGGCTCGTCCAGACGGGGTTCCTTTTCGAAAGGACCCCGGCTACTTCAAAATCCCCTTATTCCCATCTGCTCATAAGAATAAGGGGACTTCGAAGTAGGCAGGGACCTTTCGAAAAGGAGGCCCATCTGGATGAGCTGTGCGGTGGCGAGCTGCATCCATTTCGAAGTGCCGCGGCCACCCGCATGCTAATGAGTCACTGCATACGTATTTCTGCACTTCATTAGTAAATTTCGAAATGGCCATTTGCGCGGCCATTTCGAAGTTTTTGGCTAGTGTAGATGTAGCCATTGATAGTTATGCTGAGTCTATCGTCTTGTGGGTCCAGAGAAGGCTTTTTAATTAGCTGTTTGTCCACTGTCTCTTCCAAGGCAGCGGGAGCAATCCAGATCTGAAAGATGTATTAATAATCCTGTAGACTCAACCGATGTTCTCTTCCTGGCTAGATTTAAGAAGCCATAAGGGGAGGGGTTGAGTGAGCATGTGGCTGGATGCAATCCTCCAAGTATGTTGTCCACCTCCTCAATCTGCAATAACTGAAACTGAGACCAGCTACTCCAAATAGGCCCAAAAAAAGCCAAGAACAGAACTCCACTGGCTATTACCTACAGCCCCCAACTCAAACCACTGCAATACATTATTGAAGACCTACAACCTATCCTTAATCAGGATGCCACACTCCAGAAGACCCTCGGTGACAGGCCTATTCGCTCCTACAGCCAATCTCCCATCCTTATGAGGATTCTCACCAACAGCCACAGTCTATATTGCAGGAACACCAGTCCTAGGAATTTTCCTTGCAACATAGTTCACTGCCAGCTCTGTCCGCATATCTATTCTGGGGATACCATCACTGGACCTAACCAGGTTATTCACAGAATCACAAGCACATTCTCATGGTGCTCAACTAAGATCATATATGCCATCATGTGCCAACAATGCCCAGATGCTTTGTATATCGGACAGACTTCAAACTCTCTCACACAAAGAGTTAATGGACACAAAGCAAACATAAAAAGACTCCTGATGTACAAACTAGTCAGTCAGCATTTTAACGGAGTGGGCTATTCTGTTAATGACCTGAAGGATTTTGTTTTACTGAAGAGGAATTTTCACAGCACTTTGGAAAGAGAAGCTGCTGAACTCTGTTTTATATTCAAATTCGACACATTAACACGTGGTTTGAACCAGGATGCGAATTTTCTGGGTCATTATAGGGGCTCTTTGGCATACTTGGCTTAATCTAATTCTTAACTCCCCCACCCCGACCCTCTACTCTCTGATTTGCTCATCTTCATATATTTTTCTGATTTCTCAGCCTTGATTACTGTTTTTGGTTCTCTGTGCCTTAAATATTGAGTCTGTTCTGGTATGGCTATGGTGTGACCAAGGGGGTCTGCCCCATGAAAGCTAATTTACTCCTTATTTGTTCCAAAGAAGAATAACTGGGTGGTGAACTCAACACGCTCTATATCCCACTTACTAGCAGCTATAGTCCAAATCAGATCAAATGTGAGTGATCTTAGCTGCAAAGTTCTTCACACACTGATCACAGTGGGAAGCTGAAAGTGCCTCCCTTCCATCATGAATGCCAGACTGTAAGAGTCTCTACACCACTCAAAACAGTGCTGCTGGACAGCTTTCTGCAGACGTGATAGGAATGGAAAAAATAGTTTTTCTTCAATGTCAGCACAGCTCCAGACATAGCTCGCAATTCTGCTCTAACCTGCAATCATTTGGACTCAGCTCTAGCTCTCCTTCAGCAGCGTTCTGGCCATCTCACAGATTGTTTTGCCACCATCAGCTCTCCAGAGAACTTGGAAGTGAACCTGGTTACACTAATTCAAAGAGGGCTCTGAGGATGAATCCCACCAATTGCCTGGGTTACCTCTGTGTTCCATATATTGACTAGGGCATCCACAGGAACATTTGCCGTAACAGCTGAGTAATCTGCCAGGGACACCAGGAAGCCATCCAGGTCCCTGAGCATCCAAGGGCAAACCACCTTAATTGTTCCCACACCTTGAGATATTTCACTATGTTTTATGTCCCTTTGGGGCTTTGTGTGTATATATATATATATGTGTTATATATATATACATATATATACACATATATATATATATATATATATAACACAAAGGGAGTTGTGCTCGTCTATATACTATCGAAACAAAAAAGCAGTCAAGTAGCACTTTAAAGACTAACAAAATAATTTATTAGGTGAGCATTCATGGGACAGACCCACGTCTTCAGATCATAGCCAGACCAGAAGAGACTCAATATTTAAGGCACGGAGAACCAAAATAGTAATCAAGGTGGACAAATCAGAAAAAAAATTATCGGGATGAGCAAATCAGAGAGTAGAGGGGTAGAAGGGGAGGTGGGGAGGTCGAGAATTAGATTAAGACAAGTATGCAAATGAGCCCCTAGAGTGACTCAGAAAATTCTCATCCTGGTTCAAACCATGTGTTAGTGTGCTGAATTTATATATAAAAGATAGCTCGGCTGTCTCCCTTTCAAGAGTCGTGTGAAATTTTTTCTTCAATGACACACAAATTCTTAAATCATTAAGAGAAAGGCCCACTCCATTAAAATGTTGACTAACTGGTTTGTGGATCTGGAGTGTTCTTATGTCTGTTTTGTGCCCATTAACCCTTTGTCTAAGGGAGTTTGAAATCTGCCCAGTGTACAAAGCATCTGGGCATTGTTGGCACATGATGGCTTATATGATGTTAGTTGAGCACCCTGAGAATGTTCCCATGATTCTGTGAATAACCTGCTTAGGTCCCGTGATGGTATTTCCAGAAAAGATATGTGGACAAATCTGGCAGTGGGCTTTGTTGTTGCAAGGAAAGGTTCCAGGAATGCTGGTCCTGGGGTATATATTGTAGCTGTTGGTGATGATCCCCTCATAAGGCTGGGAGGTTATCTGCAGAAGAGAACAGGCATGATAGATATGTGTGTGTGTGTGTGTGTGTGTGTGTTTTTTATTGTGTTTTCTTAAATCTAAGCCTCTATGAACATTTTAAATAGAGAAGTGGGGTAAAAGTATTTAAAAAAATAACATTCTCATGTTCTCTAGATCCTTATTCATTCTTGTTGTTCTTCTCTAGACCATCTCCAATTTCTTCACATCTTTCTCGACGTGTAATGCCCACAACTGGAAACATATAGGGATAAGAGCTTCAGAAAAAAATTTCCATTTAGTGTACACAGGCACTTTTCCAGTGGCATTTGCTACCAGACTTGGCTCCACCTCATGGCCACTCCTGCCTCCTTGACCTAAACCCAGCAGTACTGTTCCTAAAGATACTTGCTTTACTACTCAATTAGACCTAATTGCTGTCTTCCCATCAATGTCTTCCTGACACTGTGCAGTGAAATAGTTAATTTAGTGAATAGTTCTCTTTGTCAGAAACTGGAGATGGATGGCAGGAGAGAGATTGTTACCTGTTTAGTTCCTTCCCTCTAGTGCTCCTGGCATTGGTCATTGTTGGCAGACAAGATACTGGGGTGGCTGGACCTTTCATCTGACCCAGTATGGCTGTTCTCATGTTCTTATGTTAATTTTACCCTTCTCTGAGTTTGGATAACGGGGGTAACAGACTTCTGTGTGAAAGTATTAAACTGAAGTTGATTTTCAACTTATTTGCAGCTGGGATTTTCACCAAACACACTGACCATTCCCATTTTCAAAGGAGAAACACATGAAAAAGATGAAATACATTTGCACCAAATGTCGAGAGGATTGAATCATTAGCAGTAATTTGTTCATTACAACCGACATTTTTGATAAATTATTTTTACCATAGCTTTTTGAAGGTCTTGTACAGTTGAAGCTACAGTAGAGTGTTTTGTCTGTGATTCCATCGTCTCTTTCTCAGAACAACCGTGTTTAGCAGTTTGGCCGAGAACGCGATTACTTCTGGGAAGACGGACTTTGCTGAACGTCGCATATTTGCCTTTTCGTTTCTGATGATACCTTTCAGACCTCTCTCATATGAACTGGATAAACACAACCCTGCACTACAAGATGCAAGAGGAACTTTTAGAAGAGACCTGTATGTGAAAGACAAATGTGCAGAGGTATGAGCAGATACGCTTCGCTCTGCTTTGTCCCACACAGAGCGCTGAGGACATTCATAGGGAAGTGGTAGGAAGTGGCATTCGCGGGCATGTTATATGTGTAGAAAATGCAGTAAGCCCAAGGAACCTAAACCTTCCCCGAGGCACAGCTGTTAGCTGCTGCTATGTATGATGAGCAGCACAAGTGTTCTACTTCGGATTATGCCTAGGAGGGAGAAATGTCGAATACTACCTTTAGTCTCTACCTTCAGAGACTTCCAGTAACCAATTTCTTCATCTCAAAATATGGATATTGTCTGTCATGACTGAATGCAATTCCCTTAAGTAACATCACACATCTGTTTCTTTCTGTTAAATATATTCTGGGATACTTTGTGCTCTTATTAAGAATAGTATTTGCCACAGTAGTAGAATATAGATTTTGAATTTGATTCTCACATCATACGTTTGCTGTTAACGTGCACATTATCCTGCTGGGGCCTTTGGCTTTTCATAGAAAGAAAGAAAGAAAGAAAGAAAGAAAGAAAGAAAGAAAAAGAAAATCTATGGCTTTTATTTTAATCAGTACATTTGTATACACATGCCTAAATATGTACTAATCATCCAACAGAAGCTTTCATGTGTTACTACATGTAAAGAACAATCTATTACACATTTTAGAAACATGCTTTTGTCTGTTTCTCTCTCCATCCAATCCATTTGTTCACAAACTTCTCCTAAATAATAAGTACTAGGACCACCAAATCAGGTATCTTCACATCATCACTTAACACAAGATGGCTACGTCTACAAGTGAACGCTACATCGAAATAGCTTATTTCGATGTAGCAACATCGAAATAAGTTATTTTGATGAATAGCATCTACACGTCCTCCAGGGCTGGTGCCGTCAACGTTCAACGTCGACGTTGGGCAGCACCACATCGAAATAGGCATTGCAGGGGAACGTCTACACGCCAAAGTGGCACATATCAAAATAAAGGTGCCAGGAACAGCTGCAGACAGGGTCACAGGGTGGACTAGCCTTCCCGGGCAACGGGAAGCTGCTCCCTTAAAGGGCACCTCCCAGACACACTTGCACTAAACAGCACAAGATCCACAGAGCCAACAACTGGTTGCAGACCTTGTGCATGCAGCATGGATCCCCAGCTGCAGCAGCAGCAGCCGGAAGCCCTGGGCTAAGGGCTGCTGCCCACAGTGACCATAGAGCTCCGCAGGGGCTGGAGAGAGCGTCTCTCAACCCCTCAGCTGATGGCCGCCATGGCGGAGCCCACTCTTTCGATGTTGCGGGATGCGGATCAGGTACACGTGCCCTACTTCAATGTTCAACATCGAAGTAGAGCGGTATTCCCATCTCCTCATGAGGATAGCAACTTCAACGTCTCGCCGCATTACGTCGATGTCAACTTCGAAATAGCGCTCGTCACGTGTAGACCTGTTGGGCTCTATTTCAAAGTTGGCGCGGCTACTTCGAAGTAGCCGGCACGTGTAGACGCGGCTGATAAGGATTTTATTGCACTGGAGCAAAGTAGGGAAAGAATCAGAATGGTAGCAGAGACAGTTATACTCCACAACGACTACCCCAGCGGGGAGGTGGGGTCACTGAGTGCAAGGGAGAGTTATAATAACCTGCAACCAAGGATTGAAGCCACACCACTAGGACAGTGGTCACCTTGGAGCTACACACATCTCACAGAGGTGGAAGAGAGCTTGGGAGATAATCTAGTCCAGTCCCCTGCCCCCTTGGCATGACCAAGCACCATTCCTTACATCTATTTGTTCTGATCCCTACAGGGCCTCTTCAGAGACTGAGCTCTCAACTGTGGATTTAGAAGGCAAATGCTCAAACCACTGAGCTAGCCCTCATATGAGGAGGTGAACTATGCATATTACAGCTGCTGGCCATGGGTAAGAGATCCATTTTAACCCTAAGCTTTAGTATAAACCACTCCCCCCTTCTGGTCTTCAGTTCCAAATATGCACCTGGGGCAGGTGAGGAGCCCTGCTGCCCACTGGCCCTGCCACTCAGCAGCTGTACAACTGGAGGCCCCCTGGGGCAGCAGATACTGGCCAGGGCCAGGCAGGGCAGCCCCCACCACCACAGACACTTCCCAAGAGAGATTAACCCAGTCGCAGGC
This sequence comes from Carettochelys insculpta, assembly GCF_033958435.1. Taxonomy (NCBI): domain Eukaryota; kingdom Metazoa; phylum Chordata; order Testudines; family Carettochelyidae; genus Carettochelys; species Carettochelys insculpta. Next base: position 7,319,747 of record NC_134137.1, read on the forward strand.
CCTAAACGATCTTGAATTTAAAAGAAACCACATGGAATTAGCCCTAAAATGTTTTTTGTTTTTTTTGTTTGTTTGTTAGTATGTTTGTCTGTTTGTTTCAAATTTTGAGGCCTCTCATTACCTGAGGGCCTGAACTGTAGCTTATTTATCTTGTGTGGAAATCTGGGTCTGTCCCCAGCCAGCCCAAGAAGCAGCCTCTGGGCAGGACCATCCAGGGGAACACGAGAGACAGAGTCCACAGGAGAGAAGCAGCTGACAGCAGCAGAGCCCCAGGTTCACCGCTCCCAGTCCAGAGAGGAGCCACCGGCCAGACCCTGGCACATCATGCCCAGCCATCACTTCTCACCCCAAAGGGTTAATTTGGAGGAGGTGCCAGCAGGGCAACACATCCCCCACCCTCCAAACCTCCCAGCCCCCGGCCCTGTGGGTGAACTCTTTCAAGGGTTTTCATTGTTGGTATCCCCATGCAGTGCAAGTCATTATTGCTTTGAATTAATACGCTGGTAGGGGGGTGGGGGGCATGAGCTTGGGGAGTGGGAATTAGCTGATGTTTGAAGCTTGCACTTGGTGGCTGAATTAAACTCTCACGTAGCTCAATTTGGCTGTGTGGTGCCATCTCCTGTGATGCCAGGATCATGTCATTTGTCCTCCAGAAAAGCAGCAGAGAATTGCAATGATAATGGAATGACTATTTAAAGGTAGCAGTGCTACATGGCTGCTTCTTTGTTTTGATAGAGTACACATTCCCATGGCTATCTCTCTGCCACTGATACAGAAGGAAGCAGTGGTCCACTGATACAGTCTGAACCTCTCTTGTCAGGAATCCTCATGACCTGACCTGACTTGACCAGTGCCAAATGAGAAAATTTACGGGACCACAGGAAGTCAATATTGTGTAGCAGCATTAGCAACCCTTCCATTGCATACTGGCCTCTTAAAAGATATTTGCGGTAAATTACAGCCAAAGAACAGCACAAAACATTGAGAGCCAGGGCTGGTGGCTATTAACAAAATTTATAGGACCACTAGAACTTGGCCATGCCCATCACAAGTGGTCATATGGATAACTGAAATTATGCCTGATTACGGATGTTGCTGGATGAGACAGTTCCAGACTAGAGAGTTTCAACCTCTACAGTGATGGACACAAAATTGTTTTTGGTCCTGTGTATTGTGGCAGTGTTCTGGTACACAATGCAGATGGCAGTACTGGACAGACATAGCATAAAGCCATCATCAATTGCTTGGCTTCACAGTCCACAAAACTCAGATTACCCTGAGATTCTTATGCCCTATCAACAAATCATTTCTTTGCTCCTGGGACAGGCTCTCAAGCTGACGTTCTCCACGGTCTATTTTCTGCTCTTCCTGATGCTCATGGGGCTCAAGGAGTTGTTTGAGAATCTTGACCAACTGAAGAGTCCACAGGGAAACCGCAGGGGAATTATAAAGGTTTACATCGAGGATGAAGAGAATCAGACGTGGGATTCATAGGCTGAATAGCAGGAATAATTCTTCCTGGCACAATGAAGTGAATTGCTCTCTCTCTCCTGTGTGAAATTTCAGTGAGTTGCCTTTTTTGTATTAATGTTGGTTTTAAGGGCTCAGGACAAGTCCCAGGGCTCAGTTCAAGATCCATTTGGTCAGGCTTTAACTATCACAGCAAAATGAAGTGTTTAGTATTTCAAGAAACACCAATGGATTTATCTAGTAAAAGTGCACCTACACATGTACTGGAAATAGTTTAGATAATCATTTGTATTTAAGATTAGTTCTTTGCCTCTTATATCTGTCTCAGTAGCTTCATTTTCTTGGACAGTGGGTGGTGCGTAATTGTGTGTTTTTTTGTTTGTCTTGTGTGTTCAAGGTTCCAGATTAACTCCTGGGTTTCCTTGTTAGGTCTCCCCCATTCCCTGGTACAAGCAGACCCTGAGTAGAAAGTCAACAGAGAAGTTATTTCTGTGAGCTGTTGCTCTGGAATCAGGCAACTTTTTTTTTTTTCCTGGGTGTGTGACAGTCCTGGAACTCCTGGGGGTAATGGAAAGCCAGCCTGAGTGAAAATTTTGCCCTGGCTGAGCTTGTACTTTGATTCAGTCTCTTCTTCTCCCACCCTCTCCTCCGTCTCATTCAGGGCCCTACAAACCCCATGCCCTCATGACCACTGTTTTGTGTGATCTGTCCCGCAGATGGATGGAATATTTACAGGAAAGTCCATTCCATGTGGAGGGGCTGTGAAGTGTGGGAGTCGGTGGCAAATGTCTGAAACGGTGAGGCTCTGGGACACAAACATTAAGCCCAGGACACTCTGGGACCATTTCCTCACAAGCTCTGTTAGATATTAATGGAGAGGTTTCCTTGTTGTGGGGATTTTGTCAGGTCAGCTTATTATTTTTATTTTCATGTCACGTGATATCTTTAAAAGCAACGAGGGGTCCTGTGGCACCTTATACACTTGCAGACCTGCATCTGACGAAGTGGATCTTTGCCCATGAAAGCTTATGCTCATACATTTCTGTTAGTCTATAAGGTGCCACGGGACCCCTCGTTGCTTTTGCAGATCCATACTAAGACGGCTATGCCTCTGATACGTGATATCTTTAGCAATAGACAGGCAGAAGAAGAGTATGCAGCAATGTTTCCAGCGTTGCCCAAAGCTATGGAGGTACGTTCACTTAGTAGGCTCATTCTTCGGGGTGGGGGAGGGATGTGGAAAACAGGTTAATTATTCAATCGATGTATTTCTTCTGTCACTTATGTTCTCATACGGAGCTCTACTTCTCCTGTCTGCAGGTGATCTTTCAAAGGCACTATCCTGGAGGACGTAGCTTCCCAAGGTTAGAGTCTTCCTGCCTTTGAATCAGAAAAACACACACATACTCACATTAACAGACCATGGTATTAATCAGCACTCCTAGGCTGGTCCTCTTATGTGTCCCAGGACACATCCAAGCTGCCACTGTGATATGCCCCTGGTTCAGCATAACCCTCTTGCAACTTTCATGTTCAAATTATTTTGACAATAATCAAACTAATTTAAAGAGCACCCACGATTGCTGGTTCCTGCAGGGTTGTATAGCTTCAATATGAGGAATGTAGCAGTAGAAAGAATTGGGAAATCGAAAACTCCCAACCGGGGAGAGTGAGAAACAGAAGTATTCCTGTTAACACTGGAGCCAAACAAACAAAGAGGATATCTCAAAGTATGTCTTGGCTTTCTTGGTTCCAGAGTTCAGAGCAGTTCTTGCCTTTGAACCTTGTTCTCAATTGTGTATGCTAAAAGAGAGGCCAGCTTGATGCAAAAGAGGCTGCCTCCCTTTTCAGGAGGGTTTAGGAAGATAAAATGTTTCTTCCAGTGTCTTTTTCTTGCTTTCTGTGATTTTTTTCTTCCAAGCAGCGATGGTTCATGGAGAGGCTGTAGTAGTTGGTCTTTCATGAGTCAGAGAGGCTGGACAGTGCTGTCTGATTCCCCCAAAACACAGAGATAATAAAAAAGAGCTGAGATGCTAACACACATTTCTGATTAATACCTTTCAGTTAGTTCTTTGACAAAGTAGGTTGCCTCAAAATGTGTCTCACCAAAACAAAGAAGATGAAACAGAAGTGCAGGGCAGCAGCCCTAAATACAATGACCCTTTTGTACATCACCACCTTTTAGCTCAGAACAAAGTCACAGCCCAGCGTGATAATGTCTGTTTTGGGGGGGCTGGAATTTAGCTCCTTTCCAGCACAGGCTTTCCTTTGTGGATCACATCTATGGTGAATGTAATCTGGTGTGTCTAGTTGTCAGCTGGTACAAAGTAGAATGCCTAGTTCTGGTGCCAGTTTTGTTCAACATCATCAATAATGGGACAGATGATGGAATGGATTGCATTTAGCAAGCTCATGGATGATACTAAGCTGTGGAAGAGGTAGATACACTGGATGGGATGGATGAATCTAGAATGCCTAGACTGGGTGAAATGAAACCGAAGAATGTTCAAAAACTAAAAGTGCAGTGTTGTGCACGAGAGGAACAATCCAATATCATGGCACATCATTGGATGCCTTCAGCATCAGGAATGTCATCAACAAGGATGTGTCCTTGCTCCAACATTGTTAGGGATCTTCTTCGCACTCCTTCTGAAGCAGCCTTTGGATCCGCAACAAAGGGCATCTTTTTGCACACAAGATCTGATGGAAAACTGTTTAATCTTGAAAAACTGAAGGAAAAGTCTAAGGTGTGGGAAGTACTCATCAGAGACATGCTGTTCATAGATGACACTGCTGTCATGACACACACAGAAGGCCAGCTTCAAAAACTGCTGGATCAGTTCTCCAAAGCATGCAAGGACTTCGGGCTTACCATCAGCCTAGAGAAGACAAATGTACTTGGTCAGGACGTTGCTGAACCTCCATCAATCAGCATTGACAATCACATGCTAGATGTCACCCACGAGTTTACTCAGCTCAGGTGCACCGTCACCGACATTCTGTCACTGGAGTCTGATCTAAACAGGCGGATTGAAAAAGGAGCCACAAATCTGTTCAGACTTAGGAAGAGAGTGTGGAACAACAACAAGCTGTACAGTCACACCAAAATGCAAGTCTACAGAACCTGCATCCTCAGCACCCTCCTCTACAACAGCGAGTCTTGGACCTTGTACGCCCGTCAGGAAAAGAGGCTGAATGTCTTCCACTTGCACTGCGTCAGGTACATTCTTGGGGTGTCATGGAAGGACAGAGTGCCCAACAATGACGTCCTCAGGCAAGCTGGAATTCCAACCGTGCATACACTCCTCAGACAGTTGTGGCTCCGCTGGCTTGGCATGTCCACAGGATGAATGATGGAAGGATCCCAAAAGACATCCTGTATGGTGAGCTCGCCTCTTGCAAAAGACCTACTGGACTCCCCTAGTTGCACTACAAAGACGTCTGTAAGAGGGACCTCAAGGAGGTAGACATTGACCAAGAGAGTTGGGAAGAGCTGGCAGACAACCGCAGCAGTTGGAAGCAGGAACTACACAAGGGCCTTCAGAAGGGCGAGATGAAGATCAGGCAGCTTGCAGAGGAGAAGCGAGCCCCGTAGAAAGGACAGCAAGGACCTGCCAGACACACACTTCATATGCAGAAGCTTTAGCAAGGACTGTCACTCTCACGTGGGCCTCCACAGTCACAGGCTACGTCTACACGTGAAGCCAACATCGAAGTAGCCTGTTTCGATGTGGCGACATCGAAATAGGCTATTTCGATGAATAACGTCTACACGTCCTCCAGGGCTAGCAACGTCGATGTTCAACATCGACGTTGCGCAGCACCACATTGAAATAGGCGCTGCGAAGGGACGTCTACACGCCAAAGTAGCACACGTCGAAATAAGGGTGCCAGGAACAGCTGCAGACAGGGTCACAGGGCGGACTCAACAGCAAGCCGCTCCGTTAAATGGCCCCTCCCAGACACGGTTGCACTAAACAACACAAGATACACAGAGCCGACAACTGGTTGCAGACCCTGTGCATGCAGCATGGATCCCCAGCTGCAGCAGCAGCAGCCAGAAGCCCTGGGCTAAGGGCTGCTGCACACGGTGACTATAGAGCCCCGCAGGGGCTGGAGAGAGAGCGTCTCTCAACCCCTCAGCTGATGGCCTCCATGGCGGACCCCGCCATTTCGAAGCTGTGGGACGCGCAATGACTACACGTTCCCTACTTCAACGTTGAACGTCGAAGTAGGGCGCTATTCCCATCCCCTCATGGGGTTAGCGGCTTCGACGTCTCGCCGCCTAACGTCGATGTTAACATCGAAATAGCGCCCAACTCGTGTAGCCATGACGGGCGCTATTTCGAAGTTAGTGCCACTACTTCGAAGTAGCGTGCACGTGTAGACAAGGCTACAGTCAGCACTGCAAATGACGATCTTGAATGGAGTTACAAAGGGCGCGATCCATAGTCTACACAGACTGAAGGATGCCTTGGAGTGTTCTGCACAAAGGATGGAAGAATCCTATGGACTGCCATGGGTGGGGGACCTATCTGACTAAGTGGCAGTCCTGCAGTAAAGGATAAGGGGATTGCAGTGGGCATCAAGGTGTATCTAGGTCAAGAGCGTTCCCTCGTTTCCAAGAAGGCAAACAGCATAATTGATTACTAAGTAGTCGTATTGCCATCCTGTCCTGGGAAGTGATTATTTTATCTGTGGCACTGGTGAGGCTACATCTGGAGTATAGCACCTAGAGAATGCGTGTGAACAAATTGGAGAGTCTAGTGAAGGGCAAGGAAAACTATTCGGGGATGAGAGCACATGAGTTATAAGGCAAGGGTTGAGGGAAGTCTAGTGTAATCGTCATAAAAGCGTAGTGATGGGGAGAATCTGATATCAGCCTGGTGTATAACTTGAGGCACATATTTAGCTCATTGTCCTTTCCTGTCCACAAAGTTTTCCAGAGTCATTGTTCTTCTCCAAAGAGTCTCTTTTTGTTTGAAACAAGTCTTTGTTCCTAGATGTTGCCATCTACATGTTGAAATGGGAACACATATCATTTGTTTTGGTACAGGTTAGTAACCAATCCTAAATGTTTTTACTAAGCTGAAGCTGTGACATGCACTCTTCTTAATTTAGCATTCTCCAGAATTGTGTCTTCTGCAAACTTCAGTTATGAGAAGTGTGAACAGCTGAATTGCTGACACGGGTCTCTGCTTACGCTTCTTAGTCAATGCTTGTCGTGAATATCTCAGACAATGCTGGGTGCACACAAGAAATTGTCTCACTAAATGGAAACATGGAAATAATAGTTTTACACCCGTAGCCTTAAATATGAAGAGACTGGTGCACTCTGTGCCTTTCTCTGGAGCACAATGTTATAGATAGCCCAGCACGATAAATTCTGTTTATGTGAAGGAATCTTTCCTCCTTTTCAATGTAGTTATTACATTGTAGTTCAGTCCTATGATTCATCAGTCCAGGGTTCTCTCATAGGCAGCAAGAGCATCCTGTTCTGCAAAATACTGTATGAGAAAACCCAACATCAAGGGAATGACAGTGTGTCTTGATTATCAGAATGTTCTCACCCTATTACCAACAAAAACTGTTGTGCATCCTTCCAACATCTACCAATACCTGCCCCGTCTGTGATAAGACCTTCAGCTCCAGAATCGGTTTGATCAGGTTTTACTGGACTCACAAATAGGAGGGTGACATAAAGGCATCCTACTCATTATCCAGTGACCACCAAAAGAAGAGAACAAGAGACTGCCAACTCTGGGAGGATGCAGCTTTAGGGCAGGGGACCCAGGAAACCAACCCCCAACAGGGATCAAAACAACTGGAATGGAAATAAGAGGACAATGTGTAGCTATGTCTCACTTCCCTAAGAGACACGTTGCACACAGATTCTTACCCTAAAGAGCTGTTCTTACATCAGATAAAATCTTCTCACCTGAGCAGTTCATTTTCTCTGATTTGGGGCAACAGCCTTTTATAGCTCATGTAGGATATGTCAAGGACATTACAATGCATGGTGAAGACAAAGATATGGTGCAATCCAAGTGCTTAAATCATCTTCTTCATTGGGAGAGATTGTTGTATAACATCTCACCACATGAAAATAACACAAGATCAAAATGGCTCTCAGTACCAGATGTTATGGTCACATGTCTGCTCGCATCAACCTCCTTCTAGACTTACAGGAAAAACAAGGCTACATAAGAGTCAATAAATTTGATCATCCCCTCAGTGTGGTTCTGAGGTGAGCCAGTAAAGTCCTTCATTATCACATTTAAAATTATAAATAATCGTATACTTTAACTTCAAACAAAAAATGATGCAAACACAAAAATACAGTATACAGACCCCAAAATTGTAACAATAAAAATAGATTCCATGAGGAATTCTGTCCCCAGCATCTCTGAGCTCTTCTTATTTAGAACCTTAAGAAAAATTTCATTGTCACATGGGCAGGGAAGGGTCCATCACAGTAACCACACTTATTGTTCTTTTCTCCCTTCGAAGGGTCCCTGAGAATTCTGATGCCAATCCATGCTCTGAAGACATCATGGATATAGTCAACCTCACCCACTCTGATCCATCAATATTCTTCCTAACGGGTATCCCTGGTCTGGAGCATTTCCACAACTGGATTTCCATCCCTTTTGCTATGGGCTACATTGTCATTCTTTTGGGAAATTTCATGGTTCTGTTTATTGTAAAACAAGAGCAGACCTTACACACACCAATGTACCTGGTTCTCTGTGTACTGGCAATCACAGACATAATAACTTCTACGTTAGTGGTGCCAAAGGCACTGTGTATATTTTGGTTTAAATTGAAAGCAATTACTCTGCCTGGCTGCCTTACCCAGATGTTCTTCCTTTACACCACGTTGATTATGCAGTCAGCTGTCCTTGTAATAATGGCATTTGATCGCTATGTTGCCATATGTAATCCTTTGAGATACACCACCATCCTCACCAAGTCGCGGATCGCTAAGCTCGGGCTTGTAGGTTTGACTCGAGCTGTTGTACTCATTCTGCCTATGCCCCTGATCCTGAGCAGGCTGCCTTTCTGTGACAACCGCACTATCCCCCAAACATTCTGTGAGAGCATAGCTGTGGCAAGACTGTCATGTGGGGACATAACAATCAATCGGGTGTACGGTATGGTGTTAATGGTTCTAACCATGGGATTAGACCAGAGTCTCATTGCTCTGTCCTACGGTCTCATCATCAGGGCTGTCTTTAGAATCTCCTCCAGGAAAACTCACCAAAACGCCCTCAGCACCTGCACAGCCCACTTCTGTGTGTTGCTTTTATATTGTGCTCCCAGCCTCTTTTCACACATGGTACATCAATATGGTAAGAACATCGCTCCCCATGTTCACATTCTCTTGGCCAATGTCTATCTCCTCGTCCCCTCCATGCTCAACCCTATCATTTATGGAGTCAAAACCAAAGAGCTTCGTGACAAAGTGCTCCAATACCTCTGCACAAAGTGACTGTGTTGGATCATAACTTTATACCCAGGTGAGAAATGAGTGGGAAAAGATAAAAGATATCTCCTCATTTACCCACTGCAAGTCATGCCAAGGCTTCTGGCTTCTTCATTTTCATCAGATCTGCACTAGGTACATTCGGAGATGTTTCATTATCTGCAGCATAGACCATTGTGTGATTAAAAACACTTTCTTTCAAGAAATAAATGGGATTATTTGTAAGAGAGTTTTGTAGTGGTTTGGGTCTGTAAACTCAGTAGATGGCAGATAAACCTTAAGATTCACATCAGTCTGAGCTGGAGGCAGATAAGCGGCAGTAAGAAAGCAGGCCAGAAATCAGAGCTCAGCAGGAAGCAGAGCAGCAGCAATGAGTGAGACAGAAGAACCAGAGCTGTGCAACAGACAGAGCAGCAGTGCTGGGTCAGCACAGACCAGCTGTGCCAGTGGGACACAAGGCCAGAGCAGCAGCAGGGAGGTGCAGGTTCCCCGATGGAACAGTGGATCTCAGTTGTGGCCAAAAAAAAAAAATAAAAAAATCCTCAAACAAACAAACAAACAAGAGCCAAGCCCAAGCTCAAGGTGGGATTCTGGGCAGAGGTCCCAATATAGGGAAATATCTCCAGACAACAGGGCCTTGAAGGCTGGATTGGGAAGGGTATGTAGGTCTCCTGGGTGTCTATATGTCAAGGAGTCGGTTCCTACCCCGCAGAACATGAGGTGTGTGTGTTCATTGGTGACTGCCAGGTCAGGCAAGGCATGTCTCTGAGCAAAGCTGCCTTCATGTTAACAAGATGTCGGGGTAAATAACTAGTGGAAAAAGTCGTTTTGTTTCTCTCATTGTGCTCGGCTAAGAAAAGATTATTTGAATGGTAAGTGCTGTTCCAAGACTGCTACAATCCAAAGATAGAAACTTACGCAAAGCAACAGGATGACCTCGAAAGACACCGAACCTGAAACTCCATTTTCAATGGAGCTCAAAGGAGGCAAAGACGCTGCGAGTATAGTCTCAGAATAGTGGGACAGACAAATGAAGTCTGAAGAGAAGAGCATGAGGAAGGCAAAACGGCAGGGGAGCAGTTCCTTTAGTGGCAGTCCAACAAGGACAGCAGGCATGTCACTGGCAGCTCCAGGGAAGGGTGTATGAGGGAAGGCAGAATTTACCCCGAATAACTGCCCAAAGGTCTCTCACGAGGGAACAGGAGGGCCTACTGCAAGGGTGGCCTCAGAGGGAAGAAGACGTCTCCCATACAAGTAGTGGGTTTGAAAGTTCCCTTTATTTGCTGTTTGAACTGCCCCAGCAGGGTAGAACCTATGGCCTGATGGCCTATGGGAGGCTGGGCCACACCACAGAGAGAGACAATTGCTGCCCGAGAGGTCCCATCCCCTTCCTGATGCTCCTATCCCTCTTTCTACTTCCTCCCTACTGAAGGGGTTGGTTCTTCCCTCCCTCATTTTCCCCAGGCGGGGGCAGAGGGCTGGAGTCTGGGAGGCAGTAGGAAAGCAGGAGCAGGACTTATCCCCACGGAACTGCTGACTGGAACGTTGGTTGCCAGAGCTGCCAGGGTCCCTTTTCTGCTATTTTTTCCAGTCACAATGCAGGCAGCTGGTCACTCCACCACCAGAAAGTGCCTTGGGATGCACAGACACCCTACCAGCTGGCCTACACCAGAAGCAGATGGGGGTAAATCACAGGAAGGTGTTTGGGTGCTGGTCAGTGAGGGCCCTTTACATAGAGGGGGCTTAAAACAGGACAGGAGGAACTAAAGCTCCCCTAGGGAATCACAGCATCATAGAATCCTAGGGTTGGAAGGGACCGCAAGAGGTTATCAAGTCCAGCCCCCTGCCTAAAGCAGGATCAACTGCAACTAAATCATCCCAGCCAGGACTGTGTCAAGCTGGGACGTAAAAACCTCTGGGGATGGAGATTCCACCACCTCTCTAGATAACACATTCCAGGGCTTCACCACCCTCCTGGTGAAATAGCTTTTCCTAATATCCAACCTACTTCTCTCCTTCTGTAATTTCAGACCATTGCTCCTTTTTCTTCCTTCTGTCACCACTGAGGACAGTTTGTCACCATCCTCTTTAGAGCCCCCCTTCAGGAAGTTGAAGGTCTCTGTTCAATCTCCGCTCAGTCTTCTCTTCTGAAAACTAAACAAGCCCAAACCAGTCAGCATCTCCTCATAGGTCATTTGTAGACCATATCCAACTCTATTTCCCTGGAAGACCAGAGCCAGATATGGTGGCAACTAATTTAAACCTGTTTCTAGAGGTGGTGATGAACTGTATGAAGTCCAATAAGCTGAAGCTAAAGCAATAAGAGTGAGGCCTTGTGGGTCAGGAGGCCATGTTTTTAGGAATGTGGCATGATACCCGTTTTAGATGGGCCAACTCTTCCGCTGAAAGAACGGGTGTGCAACTTGGGAGCCCTCCTGGACCCATTTTTAACTTTTGAAAATCAAATGTCTTTGGTGGCTAGGAGTGCTTTTGGGCAGCTTCCTCTGTTCTTCCAGCTGTGACCCTTCCTGAGCAAGCACGATCTGGTCACAGTGATCGATGCACTTGTTACTTCTCGACTGGATTACTGTAATGCACTCGATGTGTGACTTAATTTCAAGAGTCTTTGGAAACTTGAACTGGTTCAGAATGTGGCTGCTCAAGTTTAAACCACCACTCATTCTGCAGAGCACATTATGCCAGTGATCTGGAAGATGCTCTGGTTTTCAGTAATTTTCCAGGAACAAGTTAAGGTCTTCATTATGACTTTTAAACCCTTCATAGGTTGAATCCAGGGTATCTGATGGACCATCTTTTTCCACATGAACCTACCCGGGGATTGAGGTAAACTGGGGAGACTCAGCTCACTGTTCCCCCACTTATGGAGAGAGGATTATCAGCTATGCAGATCAAGGCCTTCTCAGCTTTTGCTCCAAGGCTGTGGAATTCTCTTTCCTGGGACACTCACAAGGCCACAACATTGACATTGTTTGAGCACCAGGCTAAAGCCACCCTTTTTCCTTGCGCAGTTACTGGTGTTTGGGTTTGTGTGTGTCCTTTCTCTTGAGATATTTTTAGGAGTGTTTCTCTCCATTTGGGGCCTTATATATTGTGACAGTCTTTTTTTAAAATGGAAGCCTCTTTGGAAACTTACAGGAAGAAAAGCTTCAGAAACATTCCGCATTTAGCATACACTAGCACACAGAGACACACGTGTTCTTACTTGGGATGAAGCCTGGGATGGGGATATCTCGAATATTTCCTTTAGTCTCAACGTTTAGTGACTTCAAGTGACAAACTAATTCAACTCAAGATATGGATATTGTCTGTCATGACTGAATGCAATTAGCTAAAGTGACATCATACATTTCTGTTTCTGTCTATGAAATCTATTCTGGGATACTTTGTGCTATTTTTAAGAATATTATTTGCCACAGTAGTGGAAGAGAGATTTTGAATTTAATCCCCATATCAAACTCTTCCTGGGGCCTTTGGCTTTTTATAGAAAAAGCAAGAAAGAAAGAAAGAAAGAAAACCTTTTTCTTTTAATCAATACAAACATATATAGATAAATATACATGTACTAACCATACAAAAAAAACATCCATGTATTACTCAATAATAACCACTAAGAGCAACAAATCAGGTATCCTTGAATCATCCCATAAAGCAAGATTAGGACTTTGTTCTGCTGGAGCAATGTAGAGATAGAATCAGAATGGTTCTCATTAACTGGAAAGGGAGGGTATGATAGCAAAGACAGTTATGCTCTACACTGACTATGGGGGACAGAGAATGTAAGTGAAAATTTCAATGAGCAGTGACCACAGGAGGGTAGCCACACCAGTTAGAGAGGGGCCACCTTGGAACTACACACATCTCCTAGAGCTGGCTGGGATCTTGGGATGTCATCTAGTCCAGTCCCCTGCCCTGTTGGCATGACCAAGCACCATACCAGACATCTATTTGCCCCTATCCCAAAATGTCCTCCTCAAGGATTGACCTCACAGCCCGGGATTTAGCAGGCCAATGCTCAAAATGCAGAGACATCCCTCCCCCTTGGGCATTAGCGCTGCATGTTATAGGCTACTGGCCATGGGTAAGTGCCCCCTCTTTCCCCCAGCCTTAGTCTAAACCACTCCCCTTTCTGGCCTTCACCTCCAGCGACACGCCTGCGGCAGTTGAAGAACCCTGCTGCTCACTAGCCCCACCACTATGGGCCTCTGCCAGGCCAGATTAACACAGTCTGAGGGCCTAAACAATGTTTAATTTTAGAGGGCCCATGGCATTACCCCATACAGTTTGTTTTTGTTTTAACCTTTAGAGGCCCCTCCTTACCTGAGGGCCTGAGCTGTACTTTATTTAGCTTCTGTGGAAATCTGGGTCTGTCCTCAGCCAGCCTAGGAAGCAACTTCGGGCCAGGACCATCCAGTGAAACACCACAGACAAGGGGTCCCCAGGTGAGAAGCAGCTGACAGGGAAACACAGCGCCAGCTTCCCCACGACCACTCCAGGAGGGGCCACTGGCCAGAACCAAGCACATCATGTCCTCCCACCACTCCCCATCTCAAAGGGTTAACCTGCAGGAGCTGCCAGCAGGACAGCACAGCCCTCACCTTCAAAACTCCCAACCCCCGTCCCTGCAGGTGAACTCTTTCAATGAGTTCACATTGCTGAGATCCCTGTGGAGTTCAAGTCAGTATTACTTTGAATTAAGACTCTGGTAGGGGGTTGGGGGACATGAGCTCGGGCAGTGGGAATTAACTGAAGTCTGAAACTTGTACTTGTCAGTTGAGTTAAACTTTCACGTTGCTCAATTTGGCTGTGTGGCGCCGTCTGGTGTGATGCTGGTTGATCACAGGGCCTGGAGAGGCTGAGTCACCAGCTAAACTATATGACAAATGGACAGCCCGGTCAGGTGGGTAGAAGGACATGGCAGTTGCTCCACCTACCAGACTGCACGCTGAGAGTGAAAATGTACCACACTGATACCTTGAGGAGTTCAAATTACACACCAAGGTACGATTGTCAAAACAAGGGACAGGGTTTCTACTCCATAGCACCCTGCCAGGCACAGCAGCTGTTTGATAAATAGCCCCAGGGCAACAAATTAGGGAAGCTTTGTGGCTGTTCTCCCATAGATGAACTAGTAGAACAGTGGGAACTGCCAGATCCATATCCATTTTAAGGGATTCTGTCCAATACATTTGAGGCCAACGTCCTGGGAGAAGAAGGCCTTTCCCACCCCCTTGGGTTGGATCAATACAGGCTCATGTATTTTGTCCTCCAGAAAGCAGCAGAGAATTGCAATGGAAATGGAATGACTATTAAAAGGTAGCAGTGCTACATGATTGCTGTTTTGCTTTGTTAGAATACAGACTACCATGGCTGTCTCTCTGCCACTGATACAAGAGGTAGCAGTGGTCCACTGATACAGACTGAACCTCTGTCGTCAGGCACCCTGATGACTTGACCTGACTTGACCGGTACCAGGCGAGAGAATTTGCAAGAGCACAGGAGGTCAATATTGTCTAGCAGCATAAGCAACCCTTCCTCCTCTTACTGGTCTCTTAGAAGACATTGAGAGGGTAAATTACAGATAAAAAACAGCAGAAAACACTGCGAGCCAGGACTGGTGGATTCTAACAAGCTTTTTAGGACCATGGGAAACTTGTCTATCCCTTCATAAATTGTCATCTGGATAACTGGTATTATGGCTGATTATGCATGTTAACGGATGAGAGCGCACCAGATTAGAGAGGTTGATCCTGTGCAGTGATCAACACAAAATTGTATTTGGCCCTGTATATTGTGGCAGTGTTACGGGACACAGTACAGATGGCAGGAGAAGACATACATAGCAGAAAGCCATCATCAATTCCTAGGCTTCACAGTCCACAAGACTCCGATTACCCTGGGATTCTTCTGCCCTGCTATCAGCAAATCATTTCTTTGCTCATGGGAGAAGCTCTTAAGCTGACGCTCTCCAGGGTCTATTTTCTGCTCTTCCTGATGCTCATGGAGCTCAAGGAATTGTTTGTGAAATGTGACTAACTGAAGAGTCCTGAGGGAATCTGCAGTGGAATTATAAAGTCTGCTCTCCAAAATGAGGAGAGTCAGACATATAATATTTATACACTGAGTACCAGGGCTCTTCCTTCCTGTCACAGTGAGGTGAATTCCTCTATCTGCTACATGAGATTTCAGTGAGTTGCCTTTTCCTGTTTTTTATATTGGTGTTAAGGGCTCAGGAATAGTCCCAGGGCTCAATTCAAGATCCATTGTTCAGTCATTAACCAGAGCAACAAAATGAAGTGTTTAATATTTCAGGAACCACCAACGGATTTACCTAGTAAAAGTGTACCTACACCAGTACTGGAGATAGTTGAGATAAACATTTGTATTTAAAATCATTTCTTCGACTCTCACATCTGTTTGAGTAGCTTCATTTTCTTGGATGGCAGACAGGGTGATATTGTTTGTGTTTTGTTTTTTTTCTTTTGTTTACTCAAATATTTCAATTTAGCCCCGTTGTTTCCGTGTTAGGAAGTGACACAGGTATCTCTGCTATCAGAAGGTTCATTGTGAAAATGGTCACACACTAGCCAGTTTCAGGATTCACACGCTGAATTCAGTGTGTCACTACAGATTAATATATTATTTGCCTGAGAGCAAAATGAGGACCCTTGTGTTTCGAAATCCTAACCTTTTATTCACAGTCTCAGAACATCACAGGAACTCAGTGTTTCATTCAGACTTCTTCAGCATCCAAACACAATAGCTGTCTCTGGAGCAGGATGTAAAGCTGTGATTTTCGCATGCAAGAAACTGCTGATGAAGCAGAGATCAGAGATCTGCTGAAAATCACCCAATGTGGCAAGGGAATCACTATAATTCCACATGTAGGAACTTAAATAAAGGTCCTGATTTACAAGTACCACGATCCTTTGGCAACTGCATCGTGAGTCACCCTGTGAACTGAAAGGATGAGGGACTTTGTTTGGAGCAAAGAACAGACAGGAGAGTCGCTGATATCTCAAACTCACAGGCCTATAGGTTCAAAACAATTAGGAAAACTATTATTTTCATGGGTGGTTCTGGAGAAGATGACACAAACCGTAAAGTAATAATAATACACACATATCTGTGGCTGAGAGGAAACCAGTCATCATTGGAAATTTCACTGGTAGGAGTGGAAGTGTGGGAGAAATCTCACTGTTGGTGAGAAACGGTACGAGAGAGGGACATGGAATATCTAGATCACCGTGCCAGGCACTCCTCAAGCTGCATGACATTGAATATGGAGAGCCTGCCTAAAGCATGGACCACAGTGGCATAATGAGGTCTCTTGTGCCGGGGGGTATCAGACTGCAGCGTTACATGGAACACACTGCAGCAGATTTCCCCATTCGAAGTCACCTCCTGCTACCGAGTGTGGAATCCCACTGTGGGTTGCACCTCCCGTAACTGGAATTCCCAGCTGCAGCCGCATCTGTGCGCAGCAGGACCATGATGTCACTGGCTCACAGAGCCGTGTCTGGGAAGGTAGGAGGAGGAAGGCCACCATGTGGGAGCCGTGCCAGGTTGGAGCCCAGTGATGTGGGGACTGACTGCCCTCTGCAGAAGAGGCTGAGGACTTGTGTCCCTGGAGCTGTCAACCCAGCCCAGCTAATCTGGAGTTAGCAGATAAGGTTGCAGCTACGCAGGGTCAGGGCTGGCATCATCAGCCCAGCAGGGGCCAGGGAATGGCTTCATTTAAGGGGAGTTCCGGGGCCGCAGGAAGGGGTGTCAGGGTAGGAGACCTCCCTTCTTCCAGCAAATACCCTCGTTCGGGACCAAGCAGGTTCAGAGAGTGCCAGAAGAGGAAGGTGCAACCTTTAGAACCTTGTGCCGAGACGAGTGAGTGCCCACATGGAAAGTGAGCTGAAAAATATTTGTTCTTTTCTCTTTTTTTTTCCAACATGTTGCAGAACCCTCAAGCTCTGTGCACGCTCCCGAAAACCTCCTTGTGCTGCCCCCCTTTAGTCTCCATACTGCCGAGCTTCCCCTCTCTCCTTCCCTGGCCATGCTAAGGCACTGCAGCTCTCCCGCTTTCCCCAGTATGAGCAGACCCTGCGTTTAAGTCATCAGAGGAGCTATTTCTGTGAGCTGTTGCTGTGGGATCAGGCACTTGTTTTTTGTACCGGGTGTGTGAGAGGCCTGGAAATACTGGGGGTAAGGGAGAGCCAGCCGGAGTGAAAATGTTGTCCTGGCTGAACTTGCATTTTGCTTCAGGCTGTTCTTCGCCCACCCTCACCTCTGGCTCACTCAAGGCCCCACAAACCCCATGCCCTCATCAGCACTGGGTTGCATGATCTGGACTACAGAGGGGTGGAGTATCCACAGGAAAGTCTATTCTATGTAGTGGGGCTGTGACATGTGGGTGTCGGTGGGTAACGACTGAAACGGTGGGCCTCAGGGACACAGACATTAAGCCCAGGATGCTCTGGATGCTCTGGTGACCATTTCCTCACCAGCTCTGTTAGATATTAATTCATATTCCAGCATATCCTTCTCCCAACTTTCATGCTCAAATTATTTTGACAGTAACCAAACTGGTTTGAACACCACCCAGGATTTTTGGTTACTGCAGGATTCTATAGCTTCAATATGAGGAATATAGCTGCAGAGAGAATGAGGAAACCAAAAACTCCCAACAGGGGAGAGTGAGAAACAGAAGTATTCCTGTTAACAATGGAGCCAAAAAAGAGTATATAATATTCAACTTCATTTAATTTAATTACCAAATTAAGGTTAGGAAACTGTAGCCAACCATAAAAGTTTGATCTATCAGAAGAAGATGATGACCCAGTGAAATTGATGGAGGTGGTGGATCCAGGCAGCAGGACACCCAACATGAGTGTCAGTAGGTTTGGTTTGGTCTGGTCTGGTTTGGTTTGTTTTTTGTGAAAAAAAAGAGCAATGGCTGAAGAAAAAACACTGGATTTGTTTATGGGCTACATGATGCTTCAAGAAACAATATCAAACATGTGATGTTCAGCCTAGACAATAGGAACTCATTATTCCTGGCTGTTCTGAATGTTCCTTCAGAGGAGCTGATCATGTAATTAGGCTGTTGCTTTCTTTTGGAAGTCAATAGATAAATTATTACTAGAATTAGTTTGATGACTGCTGAGCTGGGTGTGTGTAGCCTAGGTTCAGTAATACCAAGCAGAGCTTCCATACCACACAGTATATCTGGGCTTTCTTGGTTTCAGACATCAGAGCAGTTCTTCGCTTTGAATCTCTCTTCTCAAATCTGCATTCTAAAAGAGAGGCCTGCCTGTTCAATCGTGATGCAAAAGAGGTTGCCTCCCTTTTCAGGAGGGTTTAGAAAGTTAAAGTGTTTCTTCCAGTGTCTTTTTCTTGCTTTCTGTAATTTTTTTCTTCCAAGAAGCTATGATTCAATGAGAGGCTGGGATACTTGGTCTTTCATGAGTCAGAGAGGCTGGACAATGCCGTCTGATTCCCCCAAACTCAGAGCTAATAAAGAAGAGCTGAGATGCTAACACACATTTCTGATTAATACCTTTCAGTTAGCTCTTTGACAAAGTAGGTTGCCTGCAAAATGTGTCTCAACAAAAGAAAGATGTAACAAAAGTGCAGTACAGTAGCCCTAAATACAAAGACCCTTTTGTCCTTCACTACCTTACAGCTCAGAACAAAGTCATAGCCCAGAATGATAATGTCTTCTATGGGGGGAAAATTGAGCTCCTTTCCAGCATAGGCTTTCACTTGTGGATCACATCTATGGGGAATCTAATCTCGTGTGTCTATTTGTCAGCTGCTATCAAGTAGAATGCTTAGTCCTGGTGCTAGTTTTGTTCAACATCATCAGTAATGGGACAGTTGGTGGGACTGGGCCAAATGAAATCGAGGAATGTTCCAAAACTAAAAGTGCCGTGCTCTGCAGAAAGGATGAAAGAATCCCATGGACTGCTATGGGTGGGGGACCTAAAGGATAAGGGGATTGCAGTGGATATCAAGGTGTATCTGGGTCAAGAGCGTTCCCTTGTTGGCAAGAAGGCAAACAGAATCATTGATTACAGAAGTCGTAAAATTGCCATCATGTCCTGGGAAGTGATTATTCCCCTATCTTTAGCACAGGTGAAACCACATTAGGAGTACTGCATCAAGAGAATGCGTGTGGCCAAATTGGAGAGTGTAGTGAAGGGCAGTGAAAACTATTATGGGGTGAGAACGCGTGAGTTATAGGGCAAGGCTGAGGGAAGAAGTCTAATGCAGTCTTCATAAAAGAATAGTGGTGGGGGAGTCTGATATCAAGCCTGGGGATTCACTAGCTGTTTATATTTAGGTAATTGTCCTTTCTTGTCCGCAAAGTTTTCCAGAGTCATTATACTTCTCCAGACAGTCATCTTTCCTTGAAACAACGTTCTTTGTTCCTAGATGTAGCCATCTGCTTGTCTAAGTGAGAACATATATGGTTTGCTTTGACACAGCTTAGTAACCCATCCTAAGTGGAGTTCTTACGCTGAAGCTGTGACACGTTCTCTTCTTTACCTAACATTCTCCAGAATTTTATCTTCTGCAAACTTCACTCAGGAGGAGTTCCTGTGAGGAGGAAACGTAGAGTAGTGGTGGTCAGGGACTTTCTTCTGAGGGGTATGGAGGTGCCCATCTGTTGCCCTGACATTTCATCTTGGGAGGTGTGCTGCCTGCCTGGGGCCCGTATCCGAAACGTTACGGAGGCATTGTCAAGGATTATGTGTCCCTCTGACTACTATCCCATGCTTCTCATCCATGTGGGCACTCATGATACTGCGAGGTATGATGTTGAGCAGGTCAAGAGTGACTTCAGGGCTCTGGTGGCGCGGGTGAGGGAGTTTGTGGCACAGGTGGTATTCTCCTCAATCCTGCCTGTCAGTGGTAAAGGCCCAGGCAGAGACAGGTGCATCCGAGACGTGAATGCCTGGCTTCGAAGATGGTGTCACCAGGAAGGTTTTGGCTTCCTCTACCACGGGATATTATTCCAGGGAGGACTGCTAGGCAGAGAGGGTGTTCACCTTTCGAGGAGGGGAAAGACCGCATTTGGACACTGACTGCCTAACCTAGAAAGGAGGGCTTTAAACTAGGTTTGATGGGGGCAGGGGAGCAAAGTCCACACGTAAGTGGAGAACATGGAAACCTGGGAGATTGGTCAGAAATGAGAGGCAGCATGGGCAACAACGTCAGAGTAAAAAGAGGGTCAGGCAAAAACTGGGATGCAAAATCAAATCAATATCTTAGATGGCTATATACAAATGCAAGAAGTATGGGTAATAAGCAGGAAGAACTGGAAGTGCTAATAAATAAATACAACTATGACATCATTGGCATCACAGAAACTTGGTGGGATAATACACATGATTGGAATGTTGGTATTGAAGGGTACAGCCTGCTTAGGAAGGCTAGACAGGGAAGAAAGCGGGGAGGTGTTACCTTATACATTAAAAATGTACACACTTGGACTTAGATGGAGATGGAAGTAGGAGATGGACGTGTTGAGAGTCTCTGGATTAGACTAAGAAGGGTAAAAAACAAGGGTGATATCCTGCTCAGAGTCTACTACAGGCTGCCTACCCAGGTGGAAGAGGTGGATGAGTCTTTTATAAACAAGTAACAAAGTAATGCAGGGCCCCAGATTTGGTGGTGATGGGGGACTTCAACTATCCAGATATATGTTGGGAAATTAATACAGCAGGCCACAGACTATCCAGTCAGTTCTTGGATTGTATTGGAGACAATTTCTTTTCCAAAAGTTTGAAAAAACTACCGGGGGGAAGCTGTTCCAGATTTGATTTTAACAAATAGGAAGGAATTCGTAGAGATTTTGAAAATAGAAGTCAGCTTGGGTGAAAGTGGTCATGAAATCATTGAGCTCACCATTCTAAGGAAGGGTAGAAGGGAAAACAGCAAAATAAAGATAATGGATTTCAGGAGGGCAGATTTTGGTAAAGTCAGGGAGCTGGGAGGTAAGATGCCATGGGAAGCAAAATTGAGGAGAAAAACAGCTGAGGAGATTTGGCAGTTTTTCAAAGGGACATTATTAAGGGTCCAAAAGCAAGCTATCCCGCTGCGTAGGAAAGATAGAAAATATGGCAAAAGACTGCCTTGGCTCAACCATGAGATCTTGTATGATCTCAAAATAAAAAAGGAATTGTATAAAAAATGGAAACAAGCACAAATTACAAAGGATGAATATAAGCAAACAACACAAGAATGCAGGAGCAAGATTAGGAGGACTAAGGCACAAAATGAGCTCAAACTAGCTACAGGCAGAAAGGGAAACAAGGTTTTTTATCAGACCAGGGACAGGGTAGGGCCATTACTCAGTGAGGAGGGAGAAACAGTAACAGGAAATTTGGAAATGGCAGAGATGCTTAATAACTCTTTTGTTTTGGTCTTCACTGAGGAGTCTGGTGAAGTAATGCCCGACATAGTGAATGCTAGTGGAAATGGGGTAGGGTTAGAAGTTGAAATAAAAAAAGAAGAAGTGAAAAATCACTTAGGAAAATTAGATGTCTGCAAGTCACCAGGGCCTGAGGAAATGCATCCTAGAATGTTTAAGGAGCTGATCGAGGAGGTATCTGAACCTTTATCTATCATCTTAGGAATATCATGGGAGACAGGAGAGATTCCAGAAGACAGGAAAAGGACAAGTATAGTGCCCATCTATAAAAAGGGGGATAAGAATAACTCAGGAAATGACAGGCCTGTCAGCGTAACTTCAGTGCCAGGAAAGATAATGGAGCAAGTAATTAAAGAAATCATCTGCAAGTACTTGGAAGGTGGTAAGGTGATAGGTAAAACTCCTCATGGATTTGTTAAGAACAAATCACGTCAAATCAATCTGATAGCTTTCTTTGATAGGATAACAAGCCTTGTGGATAGGGGACAAGTGGTAGATGTGGTCTACCTAGACTTTAGTAAAGCATTTGTTGTGGTCTCACATGGTATTCTCATAAAAAACTAGGCAAATGCAATTTAGATGAAGCTACTACAAGGTGGATGCGTAACTGGCTGGATAACCATACTCAGAGAGTAGTTCTGAAAGGTTCTCAATCCTGCTGGAAAGGTATAACAAGTGGGGTTCCACAGGGGTCTGTGTTTGGACTGGTTCTGTTCAATATCTTCATCAACGATTTAGATATTGGCGTAGAAAGTACGCTTATTATGTTTGAAGATGATACCAAGCTGCAAGGGGTTGCATGTGCTTTGGAGGATGGAGACATAATTCAAAATCATCTGGATAAATTGCAGAAATGGTTTAAGGAAAACAGGATGAAGTTTAATAAGGACAAATGCTAAGTGCTCCACTTGGGAAGGAAGAATCAGTTTCACACCTACAGAATGGGGAGAGACTGTCTAGGAATGACTACAGCAGAAAGGAATCTGGGGGTGATAGTGGACCACAAGCTAAACATAAGTCAACAGTGTGATGCTGTTGCAAAAAAAGCAAACATAATTCTGGGATGCATTAACAGGTGTGTGGTGAACAAGACATGGGAAGTCATTCTTCCGCTCTACTCTGCGTTGGTTAGGCCTCAGCTGGAGTACTGTGTCCAATCCTAGGCACTAGAGTTCAAGAAAGATGTGGAGAAAATACAGACAGTCCAGAAAAGAGCGACAAGAATGATTAAAGGTCTAGAGAATGTGACCTATGAAGAAAGGCTGAGAGAATTGGGCTTGTTCAGTTTGGAAACGAGAAGATTGAGGGGAGACATGATAGCGGTATTCAAGTATCTAAAAGGATGTGAAAAGGAGGAGACAGAAAACTTGTTCTTCTTGGCCTCTGAGGATGGACCAAGAGGCAATGGACTTCAACTGCAGCAAAGGAGGTTTAGGTTGGACATTAGGAAAAAGTTCCTAACAGTCAGGGTGGTCAAACAGTGGAATAAATTGATTGCCAAGGGAGGTTGTGAAATCTCCATCGCTGGAGATATTTAAGAACAGGTTAAATAGATGTCTATCAAGGATGGTTTAGAGAGTACTTGGTCCTGCCATTGGGGCAGGGGGTTGGACTCGACGGCCGCTCAAGGTCCCTTCCATTCCCAGTATTCTATGATTCTTTGATTCAATTGAGAGAAGTGTAAACAGGTGAAATACTGACACATCTTTGCTTACACTTCTTAATCAACTCCTGTCACAAATATTTCAGACAAAGCTGGGTGCCCACAATGAAGTGTCTCACTGACTAAATGGAACCATGGAAATAATAGTGGTACACACCTGTAACCTTAAATACCAAGAGACTGGATCTGTCTGGGCCCCTACTCTGAAGCACAGTGTTATAGACAGCCCAGCATGGTAAATTCTGTTTCTGTGAAGTAATCTTTTCTTCTTTTCAATTTAGTTATTAGACTGTAGTTCAGTCTTTTGAGCAACCTCATCAAGGGTCCTCTCATAGACAGCAAAAGCCTCTTGTACTGCAGAATACTGTATAAGAAACCCAACATCAAGGGAATGATAGCGTGACTCTACTATCAGAATATTCTCACCCTATTGCCAACAAAAACTGTCGTGCATCCTTCCAGCATCTGCCAAGACCTGCCCCGTCTGTGATAAGACCTTCAGTTCCAGAATCTGGATGATCAGCCATCAATGGGCTCACAAATAGGAAGGTGACTTAAAGACATCCTACTGATTATCAAGTGACCAGCAAGAGAAGTGAACAAGAGACTGGTAGCTCTGGGAGGATGCAGCTCTTGGGTGTGGGACCTAGAAACTAACCCAAACAAGGATCAAAACCCCACATCTTTTTTTTTCATGTTGAACATTTTGCAGCGAGAGGGATTTTCAGATAATCCCCATTTATCAATGAAAGGGAGACATAGGCAGTTGAGCGGTCCCCCAGGTAACACTTATATACACTGGGCTTGCTAATAAAACCAAGGTGTGTTAAGCATAACCAGTGAGCTTTAAGTGGTTTTTAGTGGAAAAAAGATTGAACAAAGTTGAGTTACTGGAATGAAAAGAAAAGAAAATGCATAACTACTTCTAACTTCCCTAAGAGACATATTGCAAACAGATCCTTATCCTAAAGAGCTGTTCTAATGTCAGATAATATCTCCTAACCTGAGCAGTTCATTTTCTCTTATTTGGGTCAACAGCCTCTTACAGTTCACATCGGATACGTCAAGGAGCCTCCAATGCAGGGTGAGGACAATGATGTGGTGCAATCTAAGTGCTTAAATAAAATTCTTTATTGAGAGAGATAGTTCTATAACATCTCATCACATGAAAATAACACAGGATAAAAATGGCTCTCAATACCAACTGTTCGGGTAACATACCTGCTAGAATCAACCACCTTCTAGACTTGCAGGAAAACCAAGGCTGCATTTTAGTCAGTAAATTTGACCATTCCCACAGTGCAGTTCGCAGTTGCACCAGGACAGTCCTTCACTAGCACACATAAAATTAAACATAGTTATATATCTTAACTTCAAATACGAAAATGATACAAGCACATATATACAATATACGGACTCAAAAATTATAACAATACAAATAGATAGATTTCGCGAGGAATTATGTCCACAGCATCTCTGAGGTATAATTGTTTATAAATCAAATTCCATTATTACATGGGCAGGGAAGGGTGTCCATCACAGTAACCACACTCATTGTTCTTTTCTCCCTTCGAAGGGTCCTTGATGCTTATCCATGCTCTGAAGACATCATGAAAGATTTCAACCTCACCCACTCGGATCCATCAATATTCTTCCTAACAGGCATTCCAGGCCTGGAGAATTCCCACATCTGGATTTCCATTCCTTTTGCTATGGGCTACATTGTCATTCTTTTGGGAAATTTCATGGTTTTGTTTATTGTAAAACAAGAGCAGACCCTACACACACCAATGTACCTGCTGCTCTGCATACTGGCAATCACAGACATAATAACTTCTACGTTAGTGGTGCCAAAGGCACTGTGTATATTTTGGTTTAAATTGAAAGCAATTACTCTGCCTGGCTGCCTTACCCAGATGTTCTTCCTTCATACCATATCGGTTATGCAGTCAGCTGTCCTCGTAATAATGGCATTTGATCGCTATGTTGCCATATGTAATCCTTTGAGATACACCGAAATCCTCACCAAATCACGGATCGCTAAGCTAGGGCTTGTAGGTTTGACTCGAGCTGTTGTACTCATTCTGCCTATACCCCTGATCCTGAACAGGCTGCCTTTCTGTGACAACCGCATTATCCCCCAAACATTCTGTGAGAATATAGCTGTGGCAAGACTGTCATGTGGGGACATAACAATCAATAGAGTGTACGGTATGGTGTTAATGGTTCTAAATATGGGATTAGACCAGAGTCTCATTGCTTTGTCCTATGGTCTCATTATCAGGGCCGTCCTTAGAATCTCCTCCAGGAAAACCCACCAAAAAGCCCTCAGCACCTGCACAGCCCACTTCTGTGTGATGCTTTTATATTGTGCTCCCAGCCTCTTTTCTCAAATGGCACACAACTTTGGTAAGAACATCGCTCCCCATGTTCACATACTCTTGGCCAATGTCTATCTCCTCGTCCCCTCCATGTTCAACCCTATCATATATGGAGTCAAAACCAAAGAGCTTCGTGAAAAAGTGCTCCAATATCTCTGCATAAAGTGACTGAATTGGTCATGGCTTTATACCCAGGTGGGAAATGAGTGGGAAAAGGTAAAAGATACCTCCTCATTAATCCAATACAAGTTATGCCAAGGCTTCTGGCGTCTTCATTTTCGTCAAATCTGCACTAGGTACGTTAAGAGATGTTTCATTATCTGCAGCATAGACCATTGTGTGAATAAATACTCTTTTTTTCAAGAAATAAATGGGATTACTTGTAAGAGGGTTTTGTATTGGTTTGGGTCTGTAAACTCAGTAGATGGCTGATAAACCTGAAGAAGCACATCAGTCTGAGCTGGAGGCAGATCATCATCAGAAAGACACACAATGTCCATTGAAGTAGACCAGAAATCAGAGCTCAGCAGGAAGCAGAGCAGCAGCAATGAGTGAGACAGAAGAACCAGAGCTGTGCGACCGACAGAGCAGCAGTGCTGGGTCAGAACAGACCAGCTGTGCCAGTGGGACACGAGGTCAGAGCACTGGCAGGGAGCTGCAGGTTCCCAGCAGAACAGTGGATCTCAGCTGTGGCCAAAAGAAAACAACACCCATAAACAAACAAATAAAAACCCAAGACCAAGCATAAAGTGGGTACTGGGTAGAGGTTCCAGAACAGTGATATATCTCCAGACAACAGGGTTTTGAAGGCTGGAATGAGAAGGGTATGCGAGTCTAATGGGTGGCTATATGCCATGGAGGGGGTTCCTACCAACCAGAACATGAGGATGTGTGGTCATTGGCAACTGCCAGCACAGGCTAAGCACTGCGGAAATTTTTTCTCTGACGAAACTTCCGTTAACGTTTACAAGTCCTGAGTGGTAAATAACTTAATGGAAAAAGTAGTTTTGTTTTTCTTATTGTACTCTGTTAAGAAAATCTTTGTTGAATGGTTAATGGTGCTCCAAGCCTGCTACAATTGAAAGGCAAAGACTTATTCAAAGCAACAGGGTTACCTCTAAAGACACAGAACCTGTAGCTCCATTTTCAATGGTGCTCAAAGGAGGCAAACACACGGCAAGTATAGTCTCTGTGTAGTGGGAAAGACAAATCAAGTCTGAAGAGAAAAGCATGATGTCGCAACGGCTCGCTGTCAGAATGGCAGTTGGTTTCTAGTGGAGTGCCCCAAGATTCGGTTCTTGGTCCTCTTCTGTTCAACATATTTATCAATGACCTGGATGAGGGGTTGGATTGCACCCTCAGCAAGTTTGGGGATGACACTAAGCAAGGGGAAGAGGTCGATATGCTGGAAGGTAGGGACAGGATCCAGAGTGACTGAGACAAATTAGAAGACTGGGCTGTAAGAAATTTGATCAGGTTCAGTCAGGGAAAGTGCAGAATCCTGCACTTGGGCCGGAAGAATCCCAAGCATTGTTACAGGCTGGGGTCCGGCTGGCTTGGTAGTAATTTTGCAGAAAAGGACCTGGGAGTTGTAGTGGATGAGAAACTGGACATGAGTCAACAGTGTGCTGTTGAAGCCAAGAAAGCTAATGGCATATTAGGTTATTCCTCTTTATTCAGCTTTGGTGAGGCCACATCTGGAGGACTGTGTCTAGTTGTGGGCCCCCATTTATAGGAAGGATGTGGCTACACTGGAGAGGGTCCAGCAGAGGGCGACCAAGCTGAGTAAGGGTCTGGAGCATATGACTTATGAAGAGAGTTTGAGGGAATTGGGACTGTTTAGTCTGCAGAAGAGAAGACTGAGGGTGGACTTGATAACAGTCTTCAACTTATTGAAGGGAGGCTGCAAAGAGGCTGGAGAGAGGCTGTTCACAGTGGTCACAGATGGCAGAACATGAAACAATGGTCTCAAATTGAGGTGGGAATGGTCCAGGTTGAACATAAGGAAAAACTTTTTCACTATGAGGGTGGTGAAGCATTGGAATGGTCTACCCAGGGAAGCAGTGGAGTCTCCATCCCTGGAGGTGTTTAAGTCTCGCCTCGACAAAGCCCTGGCAGGGATGATCTGATGGGATTGGTCCTGCTTAGAGCAGGGGGCTGGACTCAATGGCTTTTTTAGGTCTCTTCCAGCTCTATTGTTCTATGATTCTATGATAAGGCACAAAGGCAGGGAAGCAGTTCCTTTGGTGGCAAACCACCATGGAGAGCAGGCCTATCACTGCCAGGGTAGAGGAGCTCAGGGAAGGCAGAATTTTCTCCTGAACAACTGCCCAAAGATCTGTCACGAAGGAACAGGAGGACCTACTGCAAGGATGGCCTCAGAGGGAAGAATACATCTCTCATACAAACACTGGGTTTGAAAGTTCCCCTTTTTTTGCTGTTTGAACTGCCCCAGCAGGGGAGAACCTATGGCCCGATGGGCTATGGGAGGCTGGGCCACACCACAAAGAAAGGCAATTGCTGCCCAAGAGCAAAAGACTACAACCACGTTGAGTGCAGCCACCAGTGAGGGTTTCCAAATTTCACTTGGTGCAATGTGTAACGCCCCAGCCCTACTCCTTATCTGAGGCCCTGCCACTTTGCCAAGGTCACGTCCCTTTCTTGAGGCCCCTCTCCCACTCCCTACTTTCCCACTACGGAAGTGGTTCACTCTTCCCTTCCTCATTTTCCCCTGGCTGGAGCAGAGGGCTGCAGTGTGCGAGGTAGTAGGTAGGGAGTAGTAGGTGTCATCCCCACAGCACTGGTGACTGGAATTTTAATGGCCAGAGCTGCCAGGTTTCCTGTTCTGCAAGTTGTTTCTGCACAATGCAGGCAACTGGTCATGCCACCACCAGACTTTGTATTGGGTGCACACCCTTCATGCTGGCATACATGAGATACAGATTGAGGGTTATTCACTTGGCGGTCTTAGAGTGAAGCCTGGTGAGGACCGTTTACATAGAGGAGGTGTAGTGAGTCAGTATGGCCTCCTGCAGACCCGGAGGCAGGGGAAGCTATGTAGAGGCCCTGGTGGGCGGGGCCAGAGTCAGGAGACCAGATGGCCGCCCCTCAGAGGGCGGGGCCAGGGGCTAGAAGATCCAAAGGCGCGACTCAGGGACCATTCGGTTCTGGGCCTCCGGGCAGGGAGGACGTGCCTGCACTAGCTCCTCGGAGCCGAAGGGAGATTGCCTGCGGCCGCCCGGCCAAACCGGAGGAGCAGGCCCCCAGAGGCTCCACTCAATCCTGAGACTGTATGCCCCAAGGAGTCTACCCGGACCTACCAGGACCTTCCCGCCGGCAGAGATCCCCCCCCCTTGGAAGAGGCCCCGGGAGCGAGCTGCCCTAGAATCCCGTCGGATCCTTACAGCACTCAGACCCAGGACCGCCCTGCGTCTCCTGTATTGCCGCCTCCTGACTACCCTAACGACGTCGTTATGGACGATTGGCCGGAGACCCCAAAAGTGGATGACCCAGAGGAGACCGACCTAGGAGGACCCCTCGACCAGATGGACTGGGACCTGACGCCAGCAGAGGGTGAGGTAGGAAGTGGCCCGGGGAACGTCGCTCACGATCCAATGGCAGTGTGTTGCGGTCTGGATCCCCACTGCCGGGGTTGCATGTGAGCGACCCCCAGGTCCCCGGGCCGGGTCGCAGTGGAGTGGGAGGGCCTGCGACCCCCTACCACACCTCCTTGACAGGGCCAGCCCCCACTGAGCCTGTCTGTTTAACCCTTGTGTTGCTGCCCCGCCCCAAACTGAGGGCTGGGACGGTGCTTAACCCTTGTGTTGCTGCCCCGCCCCAAACTGAGGGCTGGGCCAGTGCTTAACTCTTGTGAACTGCTGCCCCGCCCTGGACAGAGGGCCGGGCCCAGAACTGTATTATTACGTGGGACTGCTGCCCTGCCCTGGACTGAGGGCTGGGCCCAGAACTATAAAACTCTTGTGAACTGCTGCCCCGCCCTAGACGGAGGGCTGGGGGCCTGCATGGTGGTAGCGGTGAGCCGCTGACTGCCTGAACTGAGTACGGGCTAGTGCAATAACCCCCTTTTTTGTTGCCGCCCGCCCTAGACCAAGGGGCTGGGCGTCACGGGACGTGTTACAGGGGGTCATGCCTTATTTCTGAAAATATGGTCTCCTGACCCACAGGACGTCTGTATGATGTGGGCTCAGCTTCAGCTTATTAGAATTCACAGAATCCATCCCTACCCATAGGCACAGGTTTAAATCAGTTGTCACCAAACATGGCTCTGTTGTTACAGGGAAATAGAGTTGGATATCATCTGCATATTGGTGGCACCATCCTCCAAAACTCCTTTCTACCTCTCCCAGAGGCATCATGTAAAAGATAAACAGCATAGGGGATAGGATGAAAGTTGTGGGAGTCCACAACAAAATAAGCATAGGTTTGAATATCAGCCTCCAAGTTCCACCTTCTGAAACCATCCTGACAGGTAAGACCAGGACCACTGCAAACCAGTGAATCTCATAACCAACTCCACCATGCATCCCAGAATGGTAGCATGGTCAATCATATGAAAAGCCCGTAAGAAGTCCAGGAGAACCAACAGGGACTTACTCCTAATGTCTACCTCCTGGTGCAGGCCTTCCAAGGCGGCTGCAGCACTTCAAAATTGATGCGGCTCGCCACCGCACGGCTCGTCCAGATGGGGCTCCTTTTCGAAAAGACCCCGGCTACTTCAAAATCCCCTTATTCCCATCTGCTCATAAGAATAAGGGACTTCGAAGTAGGCAGGGTCCTTTCGAAAAGGAGGCCTATCTGGATGAGCCGCGCAGTGGCGAGCCGCATCCATTTCGAAGTGCCGCGGCCGCCCGCATGCAAATGAGGCACTGAATATGTATTTCAGAACTTCATTAGTAAATTAGTAAATAGTAATCAAGGTGAACAAATCAGAAAAAAAAATTATCGGGATGAGCAAATCAGAGAGTAGAGTGGTGGAAGGCTGGGAGGTTATCCGTAGAAGAGAACAGGCATGATACATGTGTGTGTGTGTGTGTGTGTGTGTGTGTATTTTATTGTGTTTTTTTAAATCTAAGCCTCTATGAACATTTTAAATAGAGAAGTGGGGTAAAAATATTTAAAAAAATAACATTCTCATGTTCTCTAGATCCTTATTCATTCTTGTTGTTCTTCTCTAGACCATCTCCAATTTCTTCACATCTTTCTCAACGTGTAATGCCCACAACTGGAAACATATAGGTATAAGAGCTTCAGAAAACATTTTCCATTTAGTGTACACAAGCACTTTTCCAGTGGCATTTGCTACCAGACTTGGCTCCACCCCATGGCCACTCCTGCCTCCATGACCTAAACCCAGCAGTACTGTTCCTAAAGATACTTGCTTTAATACTCAATTAGACCTAATTGCTGTCTTCCCATCAATGTCTTCCTGACACTGTGCAGTGAAATAGTTAATTTAGTGAATAGTTCTTTTTGTCAGAAACTGGAGATGGATGGCAGGAGAGAGATTGTTACCTGTTTAGTTCCTTCCCTCTAGTGCTCCTGGCATTGGTCATTGTTGACAGACAAGATACTGGGGTGGCTGGACCTTTCATCTGACCCAGTATGGCTGTTCTCATGTTCTTATGTTAATTTTACCCTTCTGTGAGTTTGGATAACGGGGGTAACAGACTTCTGTGTGAAAGTATTAAACTGAAGTTGATTTTCAACTTATTTGCAGCTGGGATTTTCACCAAACACACTAACCATTCCCATTTTCAAAAGAGAAACAGATGAAAAAGATGAAATACATTTGCACCAAATGTCGAGAGGATTGAATCATTAGCAGTAATTTGTTCATTACAACCGACATTTTTGATAAATTATTTTTGCCATAGCTTTTTGAAGGTCTTGTACAGTTGAAACTACAGTAGAGTCTTTTGTCTGTGACTCCATCGTCTCTTTCTCAGAACAATCATGTTTAGCAGTTTGGCCGAGAACGCGGTTACTTCTGGGAAGACGGACTTTGCTTAACGTCGCATATTTGCCTTTTCGTTTCTGATGATACCTTTCAGACCTCTCTCATATGAACTGGATAAACACAACCCTGCACTACAAGATGCAAGAGGAACTTTTAGACGAGACCTGTATGTGAAAGACAAATGTGCAGAGGTATGAGCAGATTCGCTTCGCTCTGCTTTGTCCCACACAGAGCGCTGAGGACATTCATAGGGAAGTGGTAGAAAGTGGCATTCGCGGGCATGTTATATGTGTAGAAAATGCAGTAAGCCCAAGGAACCTAAACCTTCCCCGAGGCACAGCTGTTAGCTGCTGCTATGTATGATGAGCAGCACAAGTGTTCTACTTCGGATTATGCCTAGGAGGGAGAAATGTCGAATACTACCTTTAGTCTCTACCTTCAGAGACTTCCAGTAACCAATTTCTTCATCTCAAAATATGGATATTGTCTGTCATGACTGAATGCAATTCCCTTAAGTAACATCACACATCTGTTTCTTTCTGTTAAATATAGTCTGGGATACTTTGTGGTATAATTAAGAATAGTATTTGCCACAGTAGTAGAATATAGATTTTGAATTTGATTCTCACATCATACTTTTGCTGTTAATGTGGACATAATCCTGCTGGGGCCTTTGGCTTTTTATAGGAAAAAGGAAAGAAAGAAAGAAAGAAAGAAAAAATCTATGGCTTTTTTTTAATCAGTACATTTGTTTTCACATGCCTAAATATGCACTAATCATCCAACAGAAGCTTCCATGTGTTACGACATGTAAAGAACAATCTATTACACATTTTAGAAACATGCTTTTGTGTGTTTCTCTCTCCATCCGATCCATTTGTTCACAAACTTCTCCTAAATAATAAGCACTAGGACCACCAAATCAGGTATCTTCACATCATCACTTAACACAAGATGGCTACGTCTACAAGTGAACGCAACATCGAAATAGCTTATTTCGATGTAGCAACATCGAAATAAGTTATTTTGATGAAAAGCCTCTACACGTCCTCCAGGGCTGGTGCCGTCGACGTTCAACGTCGACGTTGGGCAGCACCACATCGAAATAAGCGTTACAGGGGAGCGTCTACACGCCAAAGTGGCACACATCGAAATAAAGGTGGCAGGAACAGCTGCAGACAGGGTCACAGGGCGGAGTAGTACTTCCTGGGCAACAGCAAGCCACTCCCTTAAAGGGCCCCTCCCAGACACACTTGCACTAAACAGCACAAGATCCACAGAGCCGACAACTGGTTGCAGACCTTGTGCATGTAGCATGGATCCCCATCTGCACCAGCAGCAGCCGGAAGCCCTGGGCTAAGGGCTGCTGCACACGTTGACCATAGAGCCCCGCAGGGGCTGGAGAGAGCGTCTCTCTACCCCTCAGCTGATGGCTGCCATGGCGGAGCCCACTCTTTCGATGTTGCGGGATACGGATCGGCTACACGTACCCTACTTCAATGTTCAACATCGAAGTAGGGCGCTATTCCCATCTCCTCATGAGGATAGCAACTTCAACGTCTCGCCACCTTATATCGATGTCAACTTCGAAATCGCGCTCGCCACATGTAGACCTGGTGGGCTCTATTTCAAAGTTGGTGGGGCTACTTCGAAGTAGCCAGCACGTGTAGACGCGGCTGATAAGGACTTTATTGCACTGGAGCAAAGTAGGGAAAGAATCAGAACGGTAGCAGAGACAGTTATACTCCACAACGACTACCCCAGCAGGGAGGTGGGGTCACTGAGTGCAAGGGAGAGTTAGAATGACCTGCAACCAAGGATGGAAGCCACACCACTAGGACAGTGGTCACCTTGGAGCTACACACATCTCATAGAGGTGGAAGAGAGCTTGGGAGATAATCTAGTCCAATTCTCTGCCCCCTTGGCATGACCAAGCACCATTCCTTATATCTGTTTGTTCTGATCCCTACAGGGCCTCTTCAGAGACTGAGCTCTCAACTATGGGTTTAGAAGGCTAATGCTCAAACCACTGAGCTAGCCCTCATACGAGCAGATGAACTGTGCATGTTACAGCTGCTGGCCATGGGTAAGAGTCCCCTTTTAACCCTAAGTCTTAGTATAAACCACTCCCCCTTCTGGTCTTCAGTCCCAGATATGCACCTGGGTCAGGTGAGGATCCCTGCTGCCCACTGGCCCTGCCACTCAGCAGCTGTATAACTGGAGGCCCCCTGGGGCAGCAGATACTGGCCAGGGCCAGGCAGGGCAGCCCCCACAACCACAGACACTTCCCAAGAGAGATTAACACAGTCGGAGACCCTAAACGATCTTGAATTTTAAAGAAACCACAGGGCATTAGCTCGAAAATGTTTTTTGTTTTTTGTTTGTTTGTTTGTTTGTTTTTTTTAAATTTAGAGGCCTCTCATTACCTGAGGGCCTGAACTGTAGCTTATTTATCTTGTGTGGAAATCTGGGTCTGTCCCCAGCCAGCCCAAGAAGCAGCCTCTGGGCAGGACCATCCAGGGGAACACGAGAGACAGAGTGCCCAGGAGAGAAGCAGCTGACAGCAGCAGAGCCCCAGGTTTCCCACGCCCACTCCAGAGAGAAGCCACTGGCCAGACCCTGGCACATCATGCCCAGCCATCACTCCTCACCCCAAAGGGTTAATTTGGAGGAGTTGCCAGCAGGGCAACACATCCCCCACCCTCCAAACCTCCTAGCCCCCGGCCCTGTGGGTGAACTCTTTCAAGGGTTTTCATTTTTGGCATCCCCATGCAGAGAAAGTCATTATTGCTTTGAAGTAATACTCTGGTAGAGGGGTGGGGGGCATGAGCTTGGGGAGTGGGAATTAGCGGATGTTTGAAGCTCGCACTTGGTGGCTGAGTTCAACCCTCACGTAGCTCAATTTGGCTGTGTGGTGCCATCTCCTGTGATGCTGGGTGCTCACAGGGCCTGGTGAGGCTGAGTCACAGGGAAAACCACATGACAAATGGACGGGCTAGCGGGGTGGTTAGACGTGCACAAGAGTTTCCCCACCTCCCCGACTGCACCACACAGATACCTTGAGGAGTCCAAATTACACACCAGGGTACCTGGGTCAAAACATGAGGCAGGGTTTCTACTCCATAGCACCCTGCCAGACACAGCAGCTGTTTGATTCTTTTCCCACTGTTTTCTCACCCTGGAAGGGCACACATACCTAAATACAACCCTACTGAAATCAGGGAAACTTTGTGGCTGTTCCCTTCTGGAAGAACAATTAGAATAATGGGAACTGCCAGATACATATCTAATGGACGGGATTCTGGCAAATACATGTGAGGCCAACATCCTGGGAGAAGAAGGACTTTCCCACCCCCTTGGGTTGGATCAATCCAGGATCATGTCATTTGTCCTCCAGAAAAGCAGCGGAGAATTGCAATGATAATGGAATGACTATCTAAAAGTAGCAGTGCTCCATGGCTGCTTCTTTGTTTTGATAGAATACAGATTCCCATGGCTATCTCTCTGTCACTGATACAGAAGGAAGCAGTGGTCCACTGATACAGTCTGAACCTCTATCGTCAGGAATCCTCATGACCTGACCTGACTTGACCAGTGCTGGATGAGAAAATTTACGGGACCACAAGAAGTCAATATTGTGTAGCGGCATTAGCAACCCTTCCACTGCTTACCGGCCTCTTAAAAGATATTTGCGGTAAATTACAGCCAAAGAACAGCGCAAAACATTGAGAGCCAGGCTGGTGGCTATTAACAAAATTTATAGGACCACTAGAACTTGGCCATGCCCATCACAAGTGGTCATATGGATAACTGACATTATGCCTGATTACGGATGTTGCTGGATGAGACAGTTCCAGATTAGAGAGTTTCAACCTCTACAGTGATCTACACAAAATTGTTTTTGGTCCTGTGTATTGTGGCAGTGTTCTGGTACACAATTCAGATGGCAGTACTGGACAAACATAGCATAAAGCCATCATCAATTGCTTTTCTTCACAGTCCACAAAACTCAGATTACCCTGAGATTCTTATGCCCTAACAACAAATCATTTCTTTGCTCCTGGGAGAGGCTTTCAAGCTGACGTTCTCCACGGTCTATTTTCTGCTCTTCCTGATGCTCATGGGGCTCAAGGAGTTGTTTGAGAATCTTGACCAACTGAAGAGTCCACAGGGAAACCGCAGGGGAATTATAAAGGTTTACATCGAGGATGAAGAGAATCAGATGTGGGATTCATAGGCTGAATAGCAGGAATAATCCTTCCTGGCACAATGAAGTGAATTGCTCTCTCTCTCCTGTGTGAAATTTCAGTGAGTTGCCTTCTTTTGTATTAATGTTGGTTTTAAGGGCTCAGGACAAGTCCCAGGGCTCAGTTCAAGATCCATTTGGTCAGGCTTTAACTATCACAGCAAAATGAAGTGTTTAGTATTTCAAGAAACACCAAGGGATTTACCTAGTAAAAGTGCACCTACACTTGTACTGGAAATAGTTTAGATAATCATTTGTATTTAAGATTAGTTCTTTGCCTCTTATATCTGTCTCAGTAGCTTCATTTTCTTGGACGGTGGGTGGTGCGTAATTGTGTTTTTTTGTTTATCTTGTGTGCTCAAGGTTCCAGATTAGCTCCTGAGTTTCCTTGTTAGGTCTCCCCCATTCCCTGGTACAAGCAGACCCTGAGTAGAAAGTCAACAGAGAAGTTATTTCTGTGAGCTGTTGCTCTGGAATCAGGCAACTTTTTTTTTTCATTGGTGTGTGACAGTCCTGGAACTCCTGGGGGTAAAGGAAAGCCAGCCTGAGTGAAAATGTTGCCCTGTCTGAGCTTGTACTTTGATTCAGTCTCTTCTTCTCCCACCCTCTCCTCCGTCTCATTCAGAGCCCTACAAACCCCATGCCCTCATGAGAACTGTTTTGTGTGATCTGTCCCGCAGATGGATGGAATATCCACAGGAAAGTCCATTCCATGTAGAGGGGCTGTGAAGTGTGGGAGTCGGTGGCAAACGTCTGAAACGGTGAGGCTCTGGGACACAAACATTAAGCCCAGGACACTCTGGGACCATTTTCTCACAAGCTCTGTTAGATATTAATGGAGAGGTTTCCTTGTTGTGGGGATTTTGTCAGGTCAGCTTATTATTTTTATTTTTGTGTCAAGTGATATCTTTAAAAGCAACGAGGGGTCCTGTGGCATCTTATACACTTGCAGACCTGCATCTGACGAAGTGGATCTTTGCCCATGAAAGCTTATGCTCATACATTTCTGTTAGTCTATAAGGTGCCACGGGACCCCTCGTTGCTTTTGCAGATCCAGACTAAGACGGCTACGCCTCTGATACATCATATCTTTAGCAATAGACAGGTAGAATAAGAGTATGCAGCAATGTTTCCAGCGTTGCCCAAAGCTATGGAGGTTCGTTCACTTAGTAGGCTCATTCTTCGGGGTGGGGGAGGGATGTGGAGAACAGGTTGATTATTCAATCGATGTATTTCTTGTGTCACTTATGTTCTCATACGGAGCTCTACTTCTCCTGTCTGCAGGTGATCTTTCAAAGGCACTATCCTGGAGGACCTAGCTTCCCAAGGTTAGAGTCTTCCTGCCTTTGAATCAGAAGAACACACACATACTCACGTTAACAGACCATGGGGTTAATCAGCACTCCTAGGCTGGTCCTCTTATGTGTCCCAGGACACATCCAAGCTGCCGCTGTGATATGCCCCTGGTTCAGCATATCCCTCTTGCAACTTTCATGTTCAAATTATTTTGACAATAATCAAACTAATTTAAAGAGCACCCACGATTGCTGGTTTCTGCAGGGTTGTATAGCTTCAATATGAGGAATGTAGCAGTAGAAAGAATTGGGAAATCGAAAACTCCCAACCGGGGAGAGTGAGAAACAGAAGTATTCCTGTTAACACTGGAGCCAAACAAACAAAGAGGATATCTCAAAGTATGTCTTGGCTTTCTTGGTTCCAGAGTTCAGAGCAGTTCTTGCCTTTGAACCTTGTTCTCAATTGTGTATGCTAAAAGAGAGGCCAGCTTGATGCAAAAGAGGCTGCCTCCCTTTTCAGGAGGGATTAGGAAGATAAAATGTTTCTTCCAGTGTCTTTTTCTTGCTTTCTGTAATTTTTGTCTTCCAAGCAGCGATGGTTCATGGAGAGGCTGTAGTAGTTGGTCTTTCATGAGTCAGAGAGGCTGGACAGTGCTGTCTGATTCCCCCAAAACACAGAGATAATAAATAAGAACTGAGATGCTAACACACATTTCTGATTAATACCTTTCAGTTAGTTTTTTGTCAAAGTAGGTTGCCTCAAAATGTGTCTCACCAAAACAAAGAAGATGAAACAGAAGTGCAGGGCAGCAGCCCTAAATACAAGGACCCTTTTGTACATCACTACCTTTTAGCTCAGAACAAAGTCACAGCCCAGCATGATAATGTCTGTTATGGGGGCGGGGGGCTGGAATTTAGCTCCTTTCCAGCACAGGCTTTCCTTTGTGGATCACATCTATGGTGAATGTAATCTGGATGGGAAGTAGCGTGCACGTGTAGACACGGCTACAGTCAGCACTGCAAATGACGATCACATCTATGGTGAATGTAATCTGGTGTGTCTAGTTGTCAGCTGGTACAAAGTAGAATGCCTAGTCCTGGTACCAGTTTTGTTCAACATCATCAATAATGGGACAGATGATGGAATGGATTGCATTTAGCAAGCTCATGGATGATACTAAGCTGTGGAAGAGGTAGATACACTGGATGGGAAGTAGCGTGCACGTGTAGACACGGCTACAGTCAGCACTGCAAATGACGATCTTGAATGGAGTTACAAAGGGCGCGATCCATTGTCTACGCAGACTGAAGGATGCCTTGGAGTGTTCTGCACAAAGGATGGAAGAATCCCGTGGACTGCCATGGGTGGGGGACTATTTGACTAAGTGGCAGTCCTGCAGTAAAGGATAAGGGGCTTGCAGTGGCCATCATGGTGTATCTGGGTCAAGAGCGTTCCCTCGTTTCCAAAAAGGCAAACAGCATAATTGATTACTAAGTAGTCGTATTGCCATCCTGTCCTGGGAAGTGATTATTTTATCTTTGGCACTGGTGATGCTACATCTGGAGTATCGCACCTTGAGAATGTGTGTGGACAAATTGGAGATTCTAGTGAAGGGCAAGGAAAACTGTTTGGGGATGAGAGCACATGAGTTATAAGGCAAGGGCTGAGGGAACAAGTCCAGTGTAATCTTCATAAAAGAGAAGTGATGGGGAGAATCTGATATCAGCCTGGTGTATCACTTGAGGCACATATTTAACTCATTGTCCTTTCCTGTCCACACAGTTTTCCAGAGTCATTGTTCTTCTCCAAAGAGTCTCTTTTTGTTTGAAACAGGTCTTTGTTCCTAGATGTTGCCATCTACATGTTGAAATGGGAACACATATCATTTGTTTTGGGACAGGTTAGTAACCACTCCTAATTGTTTTTATTAAGCTGAAGCTGTGACATGCACCCTTCTTTATTTGGCATTCTCCAGAATTGTGTCTTCTGCAAACTTCAGTTATGAGAAGTGTGAACAGCTGAATTGCTGACACGGGTCTCTGCTTACACTTCTTAGTCAATGCTTGTCGTGAATATCTCAGACAATGCTG
This sequence comes from Carettochelys insculpta, assembly GCF_033958435.1. Classification (NCBI taxonomy): domain Eukaryota; kingdom Metazoa; phylum Chordata; order Testudines; family Carettochelyidae; genus Carettochelys; species Carettochelys insculpta. The sequence continues at coordinate 7,358,804 of NC_134137.1, forward strand.
GGTGCACACAAGAAAGTGTCTCACAAAATGGAAACATGGAAATAATGGTTTTACACACCTGTACCCATAAAAATGAAGAAACTGGTGCACTCTGTGCCTTTCTCTGGAGCACAATGTTATAGATAGCCCAGCACGATAAATTCTGTTTCTGTGAAGGAATCTTTCCTCCTTTTCAATGTAGTTCTTACATTGTCGTTCAGTGTTAGCCGGTGGCCAGGTAATGTGCGGTGAGGTACTCCCCTTCTGGGTGATTGTGTATGTGCATCATATTGATCAATGCCAGCGGGGGTGATTTCTGAGGGTCTCCCCCCTCTCATGTTGACAGTCTGGGCTGTTAGCCTTCTAGCTGTACTTTCTGCTTCTCAGGGTCACGACAAGCCAGCATATCTGGGCCTCAATGAGGGCATCAAAGACTGCGCTGTCAGCAGCCATTTCCGTGCCCTGAGTGCTCCTCAGTGGGGGGGCAACGAGCAAGCTGGCTTGTAAGGGGGAGACTTTGTCTGGCTACATTCAGTCCTATGATTCATCAGTACAGGGTTCTCTCATAGGCAGCAAGAGCATCCTGTTCTGCAAAATAGTGTATGAGAAAACCCAACATCAAGGGAGTGACAGTGTGTCTTGATTATCAGAATGTTCTCACCCTATTACCAACAAAAACTGTTGTGCATCCTTCCAACATCTACCAATACCTGCCCCGTCTGTGATAAGACCTTCAGCTCCAGATTCGGTTTGATCAGGTTTTAGTGGACTCACAAATAGGAGGGTGACATAAAGACATCCTACTCATTATCCAGTGACCACCAAAAGAAGAGAACAAGAGACTGCCAACTCTGGGAGGATGCAGCTCTAGGGCTGGGGACCCAGGAAACCAACTCCCAACAGGGATCAAAACAACTGGAATGAAAATAAGAGGACAATGTGTAGCTATGTCTAACTTCCCTAAGAGACACGTTGCACACAGATTCTTACCCTAAAGAGCTGTTCTTACGTCAGATAAAATCTTCTCACCTGAGCAGTTCATTTTCTCTGATTTGGGGCAACAGCCTTTTATAGGTCATGTAGGATATGTCAAGGAGATTACAATGCAGGGTGAAGACCAAGATATGGTGCAATCCAAGTGCTTAATTCGACTTCTTCATTGGCAGAGGTTGTTCTATAACATCTCACCACATGAAAATAACACAAGATAAAAATGGCTCTCAGTACCAAATGTTATGGTCACATGTCTGCTCGCATCAACCTCCTTCTAGACTTACAGGAAAAACAAGGCTACATAAGAGTCAATAAATTTGATCATCCCCTCAGTGTGGTTCTGAGGTGAGCCAGTAAAGTCCTTCATTATCACATTTAAAATTGTAAATAATCGTATACTTTAACTTCAAACACAAAAATGATGCAAACACAAAAATACAATATACAGACCCCAAAATTGTAACAATAAAAATAGATTCCATGAGGAATTCTGTCCCCAGCATCTCTGAGCTCTTCTTATTTAGAACTATAAGTAAAATTTCATTGTCACATGAGCAGTGAAGGGTCCATCACAGTAACCACACTTATTGTTCTTTTCTCCCTTCGAAGGGTCCCTGAGAATTCTGATGCCAATCCATGCTCTGAAGACATCATGAATATTTTCAACCTCACCCACTCTGATCCATCAATATTCTTCCTAACGGGTATCCCTGGTCTGGAGCATTTCCACATGTGGATTTCCATCCCTTTTGCTATGGGCTACATTGCCATTATTTTGGGAAATTTCATGGTTCTGTTTATTGTAAAACAAGAGCAGACCCTACACACACCAATGTACCTGGTGCTCTGCATACTGGCAATCACAGACATAATAACTTCTACGTTAGTGGTGCCAAAGGCACTGTGTATATTTTGGTTTAAATTGAAAGCAATTACTCTGCCTGGCTGCCTTACCCAGATGTTCTTCCTTAACACCATGTTGGTTACGCAGTCAGCTGTCCTTGTAATAATGGCATTTGATCGCTATGTTGCCATATGTAATCCTTTGAGATACACCACCATCCTCACCAAGTCGCGGATCGCTAAGCTCGGGCTTGTAGGTTTGACTCGAGCTGTTGTACTCATTCTGCCTATGCCCCTGATCCTGAACAGGCTGCCTTTCTGTGACAACCGCACTATCCCCCAAACATTCTGTGAGAACATAGCTGTGGCAAGACTGTCATGTGGGGACATAACAATCAATAGGGTGTACGGTATGGTGTTAATGGTTCTAAACATGGGATTAGACCAGAGTCTCATTGCTCTGTCCTACGGTCTCATCATCAGGGCCATCCTTAGAATCTCCTCCAGGAAAACCCACCAAAAAGCCCTCAGCACCTGCACAGCCCACTTCTGTGTGTTGCTTTTATATTGTGCTCCCAGCCTCTTTTCTCAAATGGCACACCACTTTGGTAAGAACATCGCTCCCCATGTTCACATACTCTTGGCCAATGTCTATCTCCTCGTCCCCTCCATGCTCAACCCTATCATATATGGAGTCAAAACCAAAGAGCTCCGTGACAAAATGCTCCAATATCTCTGCATAAAGTGACTGAACTGGTCATGGCTTTACACCCAGGTGGGAAACGAGCGGGAAAAGGGAAAAAAATACCTCCTCATTAATCTAATACAAGTCATGCCAAGGCTTCTGGCTTCTTCATTTTTCATCAAATCTGCACTAGGTACGTTAAGAGATGTTTCATTATCTGCATCATAGACCATTGTGTGAATAAAAACACTTTCTTTCAAGAAATAAATGGATTACTTGTAAGAGAGTTTTGTAGTGATTTGGGTCTGTAAACTCAGTAGTTGGCTGATAAACCTGACGAAGCACATCAGTCTGAGCTGGAGGCAGATCATCATCAAAAAGACACACAATGTCCTTTGAAGTAGACCAGAAATCAGAGCTCAGCAGGAAGCAGAGCAGCAGCAATGAGTGAGACAGAAGAACCAGAGCTGTGCGACCGACAGAGCAGCAGTGCTGGGTCAGAACAGACCAGCTGTGCCAGTGGGACACAAAGTCAGAGCACTGGAAGGGAGCAGCAGGTTCCCAGCAGAACAGTGGATCTCAGCTGTGGCCAAAAGAAAACAACACTCACAAACAAACAAATAAAAACCCAAGACCAAGCATAACGTGGGTGCTGGGTAGAGGTTCCATTACAGTGATATATCTCCAGACAACAGGGTCTTGAAGGCTGGAATGAGAAGGGTATGCGAATCTAATGGGTGGCTATATGCCAAGGTGGAGATTCCTACCTACCAGAACTCTCTCACACAAAGAGTTAATGGACACAAAGCAAACATAAAAAGACTCCTGATCTGCAAACTAGTCAGTCAGCATTTTAATGGAGTGGGCTATTCTGTTCATGACCTGAAGGATTGTGTTTTACTGAAGAGGAATTTTCATAACACTTTGGAAAAAGAAGCTGCTGAACTCTGTTTTATATTCAAATTCGACACATTAACACGTGGTTTGAACCAGGATGCGAATTTTCTGGGTCATTATAGGGGCTCTTTGGCATACTTGGCTTACTCTATTCTTAACTCCCCCACCCCGACCCTCTACTCTCTGATTTGCTCATCTTGATATTTTTTTTCTGATTTGTCAGCCTTGATTACTGTTTTTGGTTCTCTGTGCCTTAAATATTGAGTCTGTTATGGTATGGCTATGGTGTGACCAAGGGGGTCTGCCCCATGAAAGCTACTTTACTGCTTTTTTGTTCCAAAGAAGAATAATGGGTGGTGAACTCAACACACTCTGTATCCCACTTACTATCAGCTATAGTCCAAATCAGATCAAATGTGAGTGATCTTAGCTGCAAAGTTCTTCACACACTGATCACAGTGGGAAGCTGAAAGTGCCTCCCTTGCATCATGAATGCCAGACTGTAAGAGTCTCCACACCACTCAAAACAGTGCTGCTGGACGGCTTTGTGCAGATGAGATAGGAATGGAAAAAATAGTTTTTCTTCAATATCAGCACAGCTCCAGACAAAGCTCGCAATACTGCTCTAACCTGCAATCATTCAGACTCAGCTCTAGCTCTCCTTCAGCAGCGATCTGGCCACCTCAGATTGCTTTGCCACCATCAGCTCTGCAGAGAACTAGGAAGTGAACCTGGTTACAATAACTGAAAGAGGGCTCTGAGGATGAATCCCACCAATTGCCTGGGTTACCTCTGTGTTCCATATATTGACTAGGGCATCCACAGGAACATTTGCCGTAACAGCTGAGTAATCTGCCAGGGACACCAGGAAGCCGTCCAGGTCCCTGAGCATCCAAGAGCAAACCACCTGAATTGTTCCCACACCTCGAGATATTTTAGCATGTTTTATGTCCCTTTGGGGCTTTGTGTGTATATATATATATATATATATATATATATGTTCTATTTATATATATATATATATATATATATATATATATATAACACAGAGGGAGTTGTGCTGGTCTATATACTATCGAAACAAAAAAGCAGTCAAGTAGCACTTTAAAGACTAAAAAAATAATTTATTAGGTGAGCTTTCGTGGGACAGACCCACGTCTTCAGATCATAGCCAGACCAGAACAGACTCAATATTTAAGGCACGGAGAACCAAAATAGTAATCAAGGTGAACAAATCAGAAAAAAAATTATCGGGATGAGCAAATCAGAGAGTAGAGGGGTAGAAGGGGAGGTCAAGAATTAGATTAAGCCAAGTATGCAAATGAGCCCCTCTAGTGACTCAGAAAATTCTCATCCTGGTTCAAACCATGCGTAAGTGTGCTGAATTTCAATATAAAAGACAGCTCGGCTGTCTCCCTTTCAAGAGTCGTGTGAAATTTTTTCTTCAGTGGCACACAAATTCTTAAGTCATTAAGAGAAAGGCCCACTCCATTAAAATGTTGACTAACCGGTTTGTGGATCTGGAGTGTTTTTTTATGTCTGTTTTGTGCCCATTAACCCTTTGTCTCAGGGAGTTTGAAATCTGCTCAGTGTACAAAGCATCTGGGCATTGTTGGCACATGATGGCTTATATGATGTTAGTTGAGCACCCTGAGAATGTTCCCATGATTCTGTGAATAACCTGCTTCGGTCCAGTGATGGTGTTTCCAGAAACGATATGTGGACAAATCTAGCAGTGGGCTTTGTTGTTGCAAGGAAAGGTTCGAGGAATGCTGGTCCTGGGGTATATATTGTAGCTGTTGGTGATGATCCCCTCATACGGCTGGGAGGTTATCTGTAGAAGAGAACAGGCATGATTCATATGTGTGTGTGTATGTGTGTGTGTTTTATTGTTTTTTTAAATCTAAGCCTCTATGAACGTTTTAAATAGAGAAGTGGGGTAAAAGTATTTAAAAAAATAACCTTCTCATGTTCTCTAGATCCTTATTCATTCTTGTTGTTCTTCTCTAGACCATCTCCAATTTCTTTACATCTTTCTCGATGTGTAATGCCCAGAACTGGAAACATATAGGTAGAAGAGCTTCAGAAAAAATTTTCCATTTAGTGTACACAAGCACTTTTCCAGTGGCATTTGCTATCAGACTTGGCTCCACCCCATGGCCACTCCTGCCTCCATGACCTAAACCCAGCAGTACTGTTCCTAAAGATACTTGCTTTAATAATCAATTAGACCTAATTGGTGTCTTCCCATCAATGTCTTCCTGACACTGTGCAGAGAAATAGTTAATTTAGTGAATAGTTCTCTTTGTCAGAAACTGGAGATGGATAGCAGGAGAGAGATTGTTACCTGTTTAGTTCCTTCCCTCTAGTGCTCCTGGCATCGGTCACTGTTGGCAGACAAGATACTGGGGTGGCTGGACCTTTCATCTGACCCAGTATGGCTGTTCACATGTTCTTATGTTAATTTTACCCTTCTGTGAGTTTGGATAACGGGGGTAACAGACTTCTGTGTGAAAGTATTACACTGAAGTTGATTGTCACCAAACACACTAACCATTCCCATTGTCAAAAGAGAAACACATGAAAAAGATGAAATACATTTGCACCAAATGTCGAGAGGATTGAATCATTAGCAGTAATTTGTTCATTACAACCGACATTTTTGATAAATTATTTTTGCCATAGCTTTTTGAAGGTCTTGTACAGTTGACGCTGCAGTAGAGTGTTTTGTCTGTGATTCCATCATGTCTTTCTCAGAACAACCATGTTTAGCAGTTTGGCCTTGAACGCGATTACTTCTGGGAAGACGGACTTTGCTGAACGTCGCATATTTGCCTTTTCATTTCTGATGATACCTTTCAGACCTCTCTCATATGAACTGGATAAACACAACCCTGCACTACAAGGTGCAAGAGGAGCTTTTAGAAGAGACCTGTATGTGAAAGACAAATGTGCAGAGGTATGAGCAGATACGCTTCGCTCTGCTTTGTCCCACACAGAGCGCTGAGGACATTCATAGGGAAGTGGTAGGAAGTGGCATTCGCGGGCATGTTATATGTGTAGAAAATGCAGTAAGCCCAAGGAACCTAAACCTTCCCCTAGGCACAGCTGTTAGCTGCTGCTATGTATGATGAGCACCACAAGTGTTCTACTTCGGATTATGCCTAGCAGGGAGAAATGTCTAATCCTACCTTTAGTCTATACCTTCAGAGACTTCCAGTAACAAATTTATTCATCTCAAAATACGGATATTGTCTCTCATGACTGAATGCAATTACCTTAAGTAACATCACACATCTGTTTCGTTCTGTTAAATATAGTCTGGGATACTTTGTGCTATTATTAAGAATAGTATTTGCCACAGTAGTAGAATATAGATTTTGAATATGATTCTCACATCATACGTTTGCTGTTAACGTGCACATAATCCCGCTGGGGCCTTTGGCTTTTTATAGAAAGAAAGAAAGAAAGAAAGAAAGAAAGAAAGAAAGAATCTATGGCTTTTTTTTTAATCAGTACATTTGTACACACATGCCTAAATATGTACTAATCATCCAGCAGAAGCTTCCATGTGTTACTACATGTAAAGAACAATCTATTACACATTTTAGAAACATGCTTTTGTCTGTTTCTCTCTCCATCCAATCCATTTGTTCACAAACTTCTCCTAAATAATAAGCACTAGGACCACCAAATCAGGTATCTTCACATCATCACTTTACACAAGATGGCTACGTCTACAAGTGAACGCTACATCAAAATAGCTTATTTCGATGTAGCAGCATCAAAATACGCTATTTTGATGAATAGCATCTAAACGTCCTCCAGGGCTGGTGCTGTCGACGTTCAACATCGACGTTGGGCAGCACCACATCGAAATAGGCGTTGCAGGTGAGCGTCTACACGCCAAAGTGGCACACATCGAAATAAAGGTGCCAGGAACAGCTGCAGACAGGGTCACAGGGCGGACTAGCACTTCCTGGGCAACAGCAAGCCGCTCCCTTAAAGGGCACCTCCCAGACACACTTGCACTAAACAGCACAAGATCCACAGAGCCGACAACTGGTTGCAGACCTTGTGCATGCAGCATGGATCCCCAGCTGCAGCAGCAGCAGCCAGAAGCCCTGGGCTAAGGGCTGCTGCACACGGTGACCATAGAGCCCCGCAGGGGCTGGAAAGAGCGTCTCTCAACCCCTCAGTTGATGTCCGCCATGGCGGAGCCCACTCTTTTGATATTGCGGGATGCGGATCGGCTACACGTGCCCTACTTCAATGTTCAACATCGAAGTAGGGCGGTATTCCCATCTCCTCATGAGGATAGCAACTTCAACGTCTCGCCGCCTTACGTCGATGTCAACTTCGAAATTGCGCTCGCCACGTGTAGACCTGGTGGGCTCTATTTCAAAGTTGGCGCGGCTACTTCGAAGTAGCCGGCACGTGTAGACGCGGCTGATAAGGACTTTATTGCACTGGAGCAAAGTAGGGAAAGAATCAGAATGGCAGCAGAGACAGTTATACTCCACAACGACTACCCCAGGGGGGAGGTGGGGTCACTGAGTGCAAGGGAGAGTAATAATGACCTGCAACCAAGGATGGAAGCCACACCACTAGGACAATGGTCACCTTGGAGCTACACACATCTCATAGAGGTGGAAGAGAGCTTGGGAGATAATCTAGTCCAGTCCCCTGCCCCCTTGGCATCACCAAGCACCATTCCTTACATCTATTTGTTCTGATCCCTACAGGGCCTCTTCAGAGACTGAGCTCTCAACTGTGGGTTTAGAAGGCTAATGCTCAAACCACTGAGCTAACCCTCACACGAGCAGATGAACTGCGCATGTTACAGCTGCTGGCCATGGGTAAGAGCCCCCTTTTAACTCTAAGCCTTAGTATAAACCACTCCCCCTTGTGGTCTTCAGTCCCAGATATGCACCTGGGGCAGGTGAGGAGCCCTGCTGCCCACTGGCCCCGCCACTCAGCAGCTGTACAACTGGAGGCCCCCTGGGGCAGCAGATACTGGCCAGGGCCAGGCAGGGCAGCCCCCACCACCACAGACACTTGCCAGGAGAGATTAACACAGTCGGAGACCCTAAACGATCTTGAATTTTAAAGAAACCACAGGGTATTAGCCATAAAATGTTTTTTGTTTTTTTTTGTTTGTTTGTTTGTTTGTTTCAAATTTAGAGACCTCTCATTACCTGAGGGCCTGAATTGTAGCTTATTTATCTTGTGTGGAAATCTGGGTCTGTCCCCAGCCAGCCCAAGAAGCAGCCTCTGGGCAGGACCATCCAGGGCAACACGAGAGACAGAGTCCCCAGGAGAGAAGCAGCTGAAAGTCCCAGATCCCCAGGTTCCCCGCGCCCAGTCCAGAGAGGAGCCACTGGTCAGACCCTGGCACATCATGCCCAGCCATCACTCCTCACCCCAAAGGGTTAATTTGGAGGAGTTGCCAGCAGGGCACACATCCCCCACCCTCCAAACCTCCCAGACCCCGGCCCTGTGGGTGAACTCTTTCAAGGGTTTTCATTGTTGGTATCCCCATGCAGTGCAAGTCATTTTTGCTTTGAATTAATACACTGGTAGGGGGGTGGGGGACATGAGCTTGGGGAGTGGGAATTAGCTGATGTTTGAAGCTTGCACTTGGTGGCTGAATTAAACCCTCACGTAGCTCAATTTGGCTGTGTGGTGCCATCTCCTGTGATGCTGGGTGCTCACAGGGCCTGGAGAGGCTGAATCACAGGGAAAACCATACGACAAATGGATGGGCCAGTGGGGTGGTTAGAGGTGCACAGCAGTTTCCCCACCTCCCCGACTGCAGCACACGGATACCTTGAGGAGTCCAAATTACACACCAGGGTACCCGGGTCAAAACATGAGGCAGGGTTTCTACTCCATAGCACCCTGCCAGACACAGCAGCTGTTTGATTCTTTTCCCACTGTTTTCTCACCCTGGAAGGGCACACATACCTAAATACAACCCTACTGAAATAGCCCCACGGCAGCAAATCAGGGAACCTTTGTGGCTGTTCCCTTCTGGAAGAACAATTAGAATAATGGGAACTGCCAGATACATATCTAATGGAAGGGATTCTGGCACATACATGTGAGGCCAACATCCTGGGAGAAGAAGGACTTTCCCACCCCCTTGGGTTGGATCAATCCAGGATCATGTCATTTGTCCTCCATAAAAGCAGCGGAGAATTGCAATGATAATGGAATGACTATTTAAAGGTAGCAGTGCTACATGGCTGCTTCTTTGTTTTGATAGAATACAGATTCCCATGGCTATCTCTCTGTCACTGATACAGAAGGAAGCAGTGGTCCACAGATACAGTCTGAACCTCTCTCGTCAGGAATCCTAGTGACCTGACCTGACTTGACCAGTGTCGGATGAGAAAATTTTCGGGACCACAGGAAATCAGTATTGTGTAGCAGCATTAGCAACCCTTCCACTGCATACTGGCCTCTTAAAAGATATTTGCGGTAAATTACAGCCAAAGAACAGCACAAAACATTGAGAGACAGGGCTGGTGGCTATTAACAAAATTATAGGACCACGAGAAACGTGGCCATGCCCATCAAAAGTGGTCATATGGATAACTGACATTATGCCTGATTACGGATGTTGCTGGATGAGACAGTTCCAGACTAGAGAGTTTCAACCTCTACAGTGATCTACACAAAATTGCTTTTGGTCCTGTGTATTGTGGCAGTGTTGTGGTACACAATTCAGATGGCAGTACTGGACAGACATAGCATAAAGCCATCATCAATTGCTTGGCTTCACAGTCCACAAAACTCAGATTACCCTGAGATTCTTATGCCCTATCAACAAATAATTTCTTTGTTCCTGGGAGAGGCTCTCAAGCTGACGTTCTCCACGGTCTATTTTCTGCTCTTCCTGATGCTCATGGGGCTCAAGGAGCTGTTTGAGAATCTTGACCAACTGAAGAGTCCACAGGGAAACTGCAGGGGAATTATAAAGGTTTACATCGAGGATGAAGAGAATCAGACGTGGGATTCGTAGGCTGAAGAACAGGAATAATCCTTCCTGGCACAATGAAGTGAATTGCTCTCTCTCTCCTATGTGAAATTTCAGTGAGTTGCCTTTTTTTGTATTAATGTTGGTTTTAAGGGCTCAGGACAAGTCCCAGGGCTCAGTTCAAGATCCATTTGGTCAGGCTTTAACTATCACAGCAAAATGAAGTGTTTAGTATTTCAAGAAACACCAAGGGATTTACCTAGTAAAAGTGCACCTAAACTTGTGCTGGAAATAGTTTAGATAATCATTTGCATTTACGATTAGTTCTTTGCCTCTTATACCTGTCTCAGTAGCTTCATTTTCTTGGACAGTGGGTGGTGCGTAATTGTGTGTTTTTTTGTTTATCTTGTGTGCTCAAGGTTCCAGATTAGCTCCTGGGTTTCCTTGTTAGGTCTCCCCCATTCCCTGGTACAAGCAGACCCTGAGTAGAAAGTCAACAGAGAAGTTATTTCTATGAGCTGTTGCTGTGGAATCAGGCAACTTTTTTTTTTCCTGGGTGTGTGACAGTCCTGGAACTCCTGGGGGTAAGGGAAAGCCAGCCTGAGTGAAAATGTTGCTCTGGCTGAGCTTGTACTTTGATTCAGGCTCTTCTTCTCCCACCCTCTCCTCCGTCTCATTCAGGGCCCCACAAACCCCATGCCCTCATGAGCACTGTTTTGTGTGATCTGTCCTTCAGATGGATGGAATATCCACAGGAAAGTCCATTCCATGTAGAGGGGCTGTGAAGTGGGGGAGTCGGTGGCAAATGTCTGAAACGGTGAGGCTCTGGGACACAAACATTAAGCCCAGGACACTCTGGGACCATTTCCTCACAAGCTCTGTTAGATATTAATGGAGAGGTTTCCTTGTTGCGGGGATTTTGTCAGGTCAGCTTATTATTTTTATTTTCATGTCAAGTGATATCTTTAAAACCAACGAGGGGTCCTGTGGCACCTTATAGGCTTGCAGACCTGCTTCTGACGAAGTGAGTCTTTGCCAACGAAAGCTTATGCTCATACATTTCTGTAAGTCTATAAGGTGCCACGGGACCCCTCATTGCTTTTGCAGATCCAGACTAAGACAGCTACCCCTCTGATACGTGATATCTTTAGCAATAGTCAGGCAGAAGAAGAGTATGCAGCAATGTTTCCAGCGTTGCCCAAAGCTATGGAGGTACGTGCACTTAGTAGGCTCATTCTTCGGGGTGGGGGAGGGATGTGGAGAACAGGTTGATTATTCAATCGATGTATTTCTTGTGTCATTTATGTTCTCATACGGAGCTCTTCTTCTCCGGTCTGCAGGTGATCTGTCAAAGGCACTATCCTGGAGGACCTAGCTTCCCAAGGTTAGAGTCTTTCTTCCTTTGAATCAGAAGAACACACACATACTCACGTTAACAGACCATAGGGTTAATCAGCACTCCTAGGCTGGTCCTCTTAGGTGTCCCAGGACACATCCAAGCTGCCACTGTGATATGCCCCTGGTTCAGCATATCCCTCTTGCAACTTTCATGTTCAAATTATTTTGACAATAATCAAACTAATTTAAAAAGCACCCACAATTGCTGGCTCCTGCAGGGTTGTATAGCTTCAATATGAGGAATGTAGCAGTAGAAAGAATTGGGAAATCGAAAACTCCCAACAGGGGAGAGTGAGAAACAGAAGTATTCCTGTTAACACTGGAGCCAAACAAACAAAGAGGATATCTCAAAGTATGTCTTTACTTAGCTCAGGTGCACCGTCACCAACACTCTGTCACTGGAGTCTGATCTAAACAGGCGGATTGGAAAAGGAGCCACAACTCTGTTCAGACTTAGGAAGAGAGTGTGGAACAACAACAAGCTGTACAGTCACACCAAAATGCAAGTCTACAGAACCTCCATCCTCAGCACCCTCCTCTACAACAGCGAGTCTTGGATCTTGTACGCCCGTCAGGAAAAGAGGCTGAATGTCTTCGACTTGCGCTGCGTCAGGCGCATTCTTGGGGTGTCATGGAAGGACAGAGTGCCCAACAATGACGTCCTCAAGCAAGCTGGAATTCGAACCGTGCATAGACTCCTCAGGCAGTTGTGGCTCCACTGGCTTGGCATGTCCACAGGATGAATGATGGAAGGATCCCAAAAGACATCCTGTATGGCGAGCTAGCCTCTGGCAAAAGACCTACTGGACGCCCTCAGTTGCACTACAAAGACATCTGTAAGAGGGACCTCAAGGAGGTAGACATCGACCCAGAGAGTTGGGAAGAGCTGGCAGACAACCGCAGCAGCTGAAAGCAGGAACTACACAAGGGCCTTCAGAAGGGCGAGATGAAGATCAGACAGCTTACAGAGGAGAAGCAAGCCTGTAGAAAAGACAGCAAGGACCTGCCAGACACACACTTCATATGCAGCAGCTGTAGCAAGGACTGTCACTCTCATGTGGGCCTCCACAGTCACAGACAACACTGCAAATGACGATCTTGAATGGAGTTACAAGGGGCGCGATCCACAGTCTACGCAGACTGAAGGATGCCTTGGAGTGTTCTGCACAAAGGATAAGGGGATTGCAGTGGGCATCAAGGTGTATCTGGGTCAAGAGCGTTCCCTCATTTCCAAGAAGGCAAACAGCATAATTGATTACTAAGAAGTCGTATTGCCATCCTGACCTGGGAAGTGATTATTTTATCTTTGGCACTGGTGAGGCTACATCTGGAGTATCGCACCTAGAGAATGTGTGTGGACAAATTGGAGAGTCTAGTGAAGGGCAAGGAAAACTATTTGGAGATGAGAGCACGTGTGTCTAGATGTTGCCATCTACATGTTGAAATGGGAACACATATCATTTGTTTTGGGACGGGTTAGTAACAAATCCTAATTGTTCTTACTAAGCTGAAGCTGTGACATGCACCCTTCTTTATTTGGCAGTCTCCAGAATTGTGCCTTCTGCAAACTTCAGTTATGAGAAGTGTAAACAGCTGAATTGCTGACACGGGTCTCTGCTTACACTTCTTAGTCAATGCTTGTCATGAATATCTCAGACAATGCTGGGTGCACACAAGAAAGTGTCTCACAAAATGGAAACATGGAAATAATAGTTTTACACACCTGTAGCCTTAAATATGAAGAGACTGGTGCACTCTGTGCCTTTCTCTGGAGCACAATGTTATAGATAGCCCAGCACGATAAATTCTGTTTCTGTGAAGGAATCTTTCCTCCTTTTCAATGTAGTTATTACATTGTAGTTCAGTCCTATGATTCATCAGTCCAGGGTTCTCTCATAGGCAGCAAGAGCACCCTGTTCTGCAAAATACTGTATGAGAAAACCCAACATCAAGGGAATGACAGTGTGTCTTGACTATCAGAATGTTCTCACCCTATTACCAACAAAAACTGTTGTGCATCCTTCCAACATCTACCAGTACCTGCCCCGTCTGTGATAAGACCTTCAGCTCCAGAGGTTGTTCTATAATGTCTCACCACATGAAAATAACACAAGATCAAAATGGCTCTCAGTGCCAAATGTTATGGTCACATGTCTGCTCGCATCAACCTCCTTCTAGACTTACAGGAAAAACAAGGGTACATAAGAGTCAATAAATTTGATCATCCCCTCAGTGTGGTTCTGAGGTGAGCCAGTAAAGTCCTTCATTATCACATTTAAAATTATAAATAATCGTATACTTTAACTTCAAACACAAAAATGATGCAAACACAAAAATACAAAATACAGACCCCAAAATTGTAATAATAAAAATAGATTCCATGAGGAATTCTGTCCCCAGCATCTCTGAGCTCTTCTTATTTAGAACTACAAGTAAAATTTCATTGTCACATGAGCAGTGAAGGGTCCATCACAGTAACCACACTTATTGTTCTTTTCTCCCTTCGAAGGGTCCCTGAGAATTCTGATGCCAATCCATGCTCTGAAGACATCATGAATATTTTCAACCTCACCCACTCTGATCCATCAATATTCTTCCTAACGGGTATCCCTGGTCTGGAGCATTTCCACAACTGGATTTCCATCCCTTTTGCTATGGGCTACATTGTCATTCTTTTGGGAAATTTCATGGTTCTGTTTATTGTAAAACAAGAGCAGACCTTACACACACCAATGTACCTGCTGCTCTGTGTACTGGCAATCACAGACATAATAACTTCTACGTTAGTGGTGCCAAAGGCACTGTGTATATTTTGGTTTAAATTGAAAGCAATTACTCTGCCTGGCTGCCTTACCCAGATGTTCTTCGTTAACACCACGTTGATTATGCAGTCAGCTGTCCTTGTAATAATGGCATTTGATCGCTATGTTGCCATATGTAATCCTTTGAGATACACCACCATCCTCACCAAGTCGCGGATCGCTAAGCTCGGGCTTGTAGGTTTGACTCGAGCTGTTGTACTCATTCTGCCTATGCCCCTGATCCTGAGCAGGCTGCCTTTCTGTGACAACCGCACTATCCCCCAAACATTCTGTGAGAGCATAGCTGTGGCAAGACTGTCATGTGGGGACATAACAATCAATAGGGTGTACGGTGTGGTGTTAATGATTCTAAACATGGGGTTAGACCAGAGTCTCATTGCTCTGTCCTATGGTCTCATTATCAGGGCCGTCCTTAGAATCTCCTCCAGGAAAACCCACCAAAAAGCCCTCAGCACCTGCACAGCCCACTTCTGTGTGTTGCTTTTATATTGTGCTCCCAGCCTCTTTTCTCAAATGGCACACCACTTTGGTAAGAACATCGCTCCCCATGTTCACATTCTCTTGGCCAATGTCTATCTCCTCGTCCCCTCCATGTTCAACCCTATCATATATGGAGTCAAAACCAAAGAGCTTCGTGACAAAGTGCTCCAATACCTCTGCATAAAGTGACTGAATTGGTCATGGCTTTATACCCAGGTGGGAAATGAGTGGGAAACGGTAAAAGATACCTCCTCATTAATCCAATACAAGTGATGCCAAAGCTTCTGGCATCTTCATTTTTCATCAGATCTGCACTAGGTACGTTAAGAGATGTCTCATTATCTGCAGCATAGACCACTGTGTGAATAAAAACACTTTCTTTCAAGAAATAAATGGAATTACTTGTAAGAAGGTTTTGTAGTGATTTGGGTCTGTAAACTCATTAGATGGCTGATAAACCTGAAGAAGCACATCAGTCTGAGCTGGAGGCAGATCATCATCAGAAAGACACATAATGTCCATTGAAGTAGAGCAGAAATCAGAGCTCAGCAGGAAGCAGAGCAGCAGCAATGAGTGAGACAGAAGAACCAGAGCTTTGTGACCGACAGAACAGCAGTGCTGGGTCAGAACAGACCAGCTGTGCCAGTGGGACACGAGGTCAGAGCACTGGCAGGGAGCTGCAGGTTCCCAGCAGAACAGTGGATCTCAGCTGTGGCCAAAAGAAAACAACACCCACAAACAAACAAATAAAAGCCCAAAACCAAGCATAACGTGGGTGCTGGGTACAGGTTCCAGAACAGTGATATATCTCCAGACAACAGGGTCTTGAAGGCTGGAATGAGAAGGGTATGCGAGTCTAATGGGTGGCTATATGCCATGGAGGAGGTTCCTACCAACCAGAACATGAGGATGTGTGGTCATTGGCAACTGCCAGCACAGGCTAAGCACTGCAGAAATTTTTTCTCTGACGAAACTTCCGTTAACGTTTACAAGTCCTGAGTGGTAAATAACTTAATGGAAAAAGTAGTTTTGCTTCCCTTATTGTACTCTTTTAAGAAAATCTATGTTGAATGGTAAATGGTGCTCCAAGAGTGCTACAACTGAAAGATGAAGACTTATTCAAAGCAACAAGGTTACCTCTAAAGACACGGAACATATAGCTCCATTTTCAATGGTGGTCAAAGGAGGCAAACACACTGCAAGTATAGTCTCCGTGTAGTGGGACAGTCAAATGAAGTCCGAAGAGAAGAGCATGATGTCGCAACGGCTCGATGTCAGGATGGCAGTCGGTTTCTAGTGGAGTGCCCCAAGGTTTGGTTCTGGGTTCTGTTCTGTTCAACATATTTATCAGTGACCTGGATGAGGGGTTGGATTGCACCCTCGGCAAGTTTGTGGATGACACTGAGCAAGGGGGAGAGGTAGATACGTGGAAGGTAAGGACAGGATCCAGAGTGACTGAGACAAATTGGAAGACTGGGCTTCAAGAAATCTGATAAGGTTCAATAAGGACAAGTGCAGAGTCCTGCACTTGGGCAACAAGAATCCCAAGCATTGTTACAGGCTGGGGTCCAACTGGCTTGGTAGTAATTTTGCAGAAAAGGACCTGGGAGTTGTAGTGGATGAGAAGCTGAACATCAGTCAACAGTGTGCTGTTGAAGCCAAGAAAGCTAATGGCATATTAGGTTGCATCAAGAGGAGCGTTGCCAGTAGATCCAGACAAGTGATTATTCCTCTTTATTCGGCTTTGGTGAGGCCACATCTGGAGTACTGTGTCCAGTTCTGGGCCCCCATTTATAGGAAGGATGTGGCTACACTGGAGAGGGTCCAGCAGAGGGCGACCAAGCTAGTTAGGGGGCTGGAGCATATGACTTATGAAAAGAGGTTGAGGGAATTGGGACTGTTTAATCTGCAGAAGAGAAGACTGAGGGTGGGCTTGATAACAGCCTTCAACTTACTGAAGGGAGGCTGCAAAGAGGCTGGAGAGAGGCTGTTCACAGTGGTCACAGATGGCAGAACATGAAACAATGGCCTCAAATTGAGGTTGGCAAGGTCCAGGTTAAACATGAGGAAAAACTTTTTCACTAGGAGGGTGGTGAAGCATTGGAATGGTCTACCCAGGGAAGTAGTGGAGTCTCCATCCATGGAGGTGTTTAAGTCTCGCCTCGACAAAGCCCTGGAAGGGCTGATCTGATGGGTTTGGTCCTGCTTAGAGCAGGGGGCTGGACTCAATGGCTTTTTTTAGGTCTCTTCCAGCTCTATTGTTCTATGATTCTATGATAAGGCAAAAAGGCAGGGAAGCGGTTCCTTTGGTGGCAGACCAGCATGGAGAGCAGGCCTATCACTGCCAGGGTAGAGGAGCTCAGGGAAGGCAGAATTTTCTCCTGAACAACTGCCCAAAGATCTCTCAGGAAGGAACAGGAGGTCCTACTGCAAGGATGGCCTCAGAGGGAAGAATACATCTCTCATACAAACACTGGGTTTGAAAGTTCCCCTTTTTTTGCTCTTTTAACTGCCCCAGCAGGGGAGAACCTTTGGCCCGATGGGCTATGGGAGGCTGGGCCACACCGCAAAGAAAGGCAATTGCTGCCCAAGAGCAAAAGAGAACAACCACGTTGAGTGCAGCCACCAGTGAGGGTTTCCAAATTTCACTTGGCACAATGTGTAATGCCCCAGTCCTGCTCCTTATCTGAGGCCCTGCCACTTTGCCAAGGTCCAGTCCCTTTCTTGAGGCCCCTCTCCCACTCCCTACTTTCCCACTACGGAAGTGGTTCACTCTTCCCTTCCTTATTTTCCCCTGGCTGGAGCAGAGGGCTGCAGTGTGGGAGGCAGTAGGTAGGGAGTAGTAGGTGTCATCCCCACAGCACTGCTGACTGGAATTTTAATGGCCAGAGCTGCCAGGTTTCCTGTTCTGCAAGTTGTTCCAGCACAATGCAGGCACCTGGTCATGCCACCACCAGACGGTGTATTGGGTGCACACCCTTCATTCTGGTATACATGAGATACAAATTGAGGGTAATTCACTCGGTGGTCTTAGGGTGAAGCCTAGTGAGGACCCTTTACATAGAGGGTGTCATGCCTTATTTCTGAAAATATGGTCTCCTGACCCACGGGACGTCTGTCTGATCTGGGCTCAACTTCAGCTTATTAGAATTCATAGAATCCATCCCCACCCCTAGGCACAGGTTTAAATCAGTTGTCACCAAACCTGGCTCTGTTGTTACAGGGAAATAGAGTTGGATATCATCTGCATATTGGTGGCACCATCTTCCAAAACTCCTTTCTACCCCTCCTAGCGGCATAATGTAAAAGTTAAACAGCATAGGGGATAAGATGAAAATTGTGGGAGTCCATAACACAATAACCATAGGTTTGAATATCAGCCTCCAAGTTCCACCTTCTGAAACCATCCTGATAGGTAAGACCAGAACCACTGCAAACCAGTGAATCTCATAACCAACTCCACCATGCATCCCAGAATGGTAGCATGGTCAATGATATGAAAAGCCCCTAAGAAGTCCAGGAGAACCAACAGGGACTTACTCCTCCTGTCTACCTCCCGGTGCAGGCCTTCCAAGGCGGCTGCAGCACTTCACAATTGACGTGGCTCGCCACCGCACGGCTCGTCCAGACGGGGTTCCTTTTCGAAAGGACCCCGGCTACTTCAAAATCCCCTTATTCCCATCTGCTCATAAGAATAAGGGGACTTCGAAGTAGGCAGGGACCTTTCGAAAAGGAGGCCCATCTGGATGAGCTGTGCGGTGGCGAGCTGCATCCATTTCGAAGTGCCGCGGCCACCCGCATGCTAATGAGTCACTGCATACGTATTTCTGCACTTCATTAGTAAATTTCGAAATGGCCATTTGCGCGGCCATTTCGAAGTTTTTGGCTAGTGTAGATGTAGCCATTGATAGTTATGCTGAGTCTATCGTCTTGTGGGTCCAGAGAAGGCTTTTTAATTAGCTGTTTGTCCACTGTCTCTTCCAAGGCAGCGGGAGCAATCCAGATCTGAAAGATGTATTAATAATCCTGTAGACTCAACCGATGTTCTCTTCCTGGCTAGATTTAAGAAGCCATAAGGGGAGGGGTTGAGTGAGCATGTGGCTGGATGCAATCCTCCAAGTATGTTGTCCACCTCCTCAATCTGCAATAACTGAAACTGAGACCAGCTACTCCAAATAGGCCCAAAAAAAGCCAAGAACAGAACTCCACTGGCTATTACCTACAGCCCCCAACTCAAACCACTGCAATACATTATTGAAGACCTACAACCTATCCTTAATCAGGATGCCACACTCCAGAAGACCCTCGGTGACAGGCCTATTCGCTCCTACAGCCAATCTCCCATCCTTATGAGGATTCTCACCAACAGCCACAGTCTATATTGCAGGAACACCAGTCCTAGGAATTTTCCTTGCAACATAGTTCACTGCCAGCTCTGTCCGCATATCTATTCTGGGGATACCATCACTGGACCTAACCAGGTTATTCACAGAATCACAAGCACATTCTCATGGTGCTCAACTAAGATCATATATGCCATCATGTGCCAACAATGCCCAGATGCTTTGTATATCGGACAGACTTCAAACTCTCTCACACAAAGAGTTAATGGACACAAAGCAAACATAAAAAGACTCCTGATGTACAAACTAGTCAGTCAGCATTTTAACGGAGTGGGCTATTCTGTTAATGACCTGAAGGATTTTGTTTTACTGAAGAGGAATTTTCACAGCACTTTGGAAAGAGAAGCTGCTGAACTCTGTTTTATATTCAAATTCGACACATTAACACGTGGTTTGAACCAGGATGCGAATTTTCTGGGTCATTATAGGGGCTCTTTGGCATACTTGGCTTAATCTAATTCTTAACTCCCCCACCCCGACCCTCTACTCTCTGATTTGCTCATCTTCATATATTTTTCTGATTTCTCAGCCTTGATTACTGTTTTTGGTTCTCTGTGCCTTAAATATTGAGTCTGTTCTGGTATGGCTATGGTGTGACCAAGGGGGTCTGCCCCATGAAAGCTAATTTACTCCTTATTTGTTCCAAAGAAGAATAACTGGGTGGTGAACTCAACACGCTCTATATCCCACTTACTAGCAGCTATAGTCCAAATCAGATCAAATGTGAGTGATCTTAGCTGCAAAGTTCTTCACACACTGATCACAGTGGGAAGCTGAAAGTGCCTCCCTTCCATCATGAATGCCAGACTGTAAGAGTCTCTACACCACTCAAAACAGTGCTGCTGGACAGCTTTCTGCAGACGTGATAGGAATGGAAAAAATAGTTTTTCTTCAATGTCAGCACAGCTCCAGACATAGCTCGCAATTCTGCTCTAACCTGCAATCATTTGGACTCAGCTCTAGCTCTCCTTCAGCAGCGTTCTGGCCATCTCACAGATTGTTTTGCCACCATCAGCTCTCCAGAGAACTTGGAAGTGAACCTGGTTACACTAATTCAAAGAGGGCTCTGAGGATGAATCCCACCAATTGCCTGGGTTACCTCTGTGTTCCATATATTGACTAGGGCATCCACAGGAACATTTGCCGTAACAGCTGAGTAATCTGCCAGGGACACCAGGAAGCCATCCAGGTCCCTGAGCATCCAAGGGCAAACCACCTTAATTGTTCCCACACCTTGAGATATTTTACTATGTTTTATGTCCCTTTGGGGCTTTGTGTGTATATATATATATATGTGTTATATATATATACATATATATACACATATATATATATATATATATATAACACAAAGGGAGTTGTGCTCGTCTATATACTATCGAAACAAAAAAGCAGTCAAGTAGCACTTTAAAGACTAACAAAATAATTTATTAGGTGAGCATTCATGGGACAGACCCACGTCTTCAGATCATAGCCAGACCAGAAGAGACTCAATATTTAAGGCACGGAGAACCAAAATAGTAATCAAGGTGGACAAATCAGAAAAAAAATTATCGGGATGAGCAAATCAGAGAGTAGAGGGGTAGAAGGGGAGGTGGGGAGGTCGAGAATTAGATTAAGCCAAGTATGCAAATGAGCCCCTAGAGTGACTCAGAAAATTCTCATCCTGGTTCAAACCATGTGTTAGTGTGCTGAATTTATATATAAAAGATAGCTCGGCTGTCTCCCTTTCAAGAGTCGTGTGAAATTTTTTCTTCAATGACACACAAATTCTTAAATCATTAAGAGAAAGGCCCACTCCATTAAAATGTTGACTAACTGGTTTGTGGATCTGGAGTGTTCTTATGTCTGTTTTGTGCCCATTAACCCTTTGTCTAAGGGAGTTTGAAATCTGCCCAGTGTACAAAGCATCTGGGCATTGTTGGCACATGATGGCTTATATGATGTTAGTTGAGCACCCTGAGAATGTTCCCATGATTCTGTGAATAACCTGCTTAGGTCCCGTGATGGTATTTCCAGAAAAGATATGTGGACAAATCTGGCAGTGGGCTTTGTTGTTGCAAGGAAAGGTTCCAGGAATGCTGGTCCTGGGGTATATATTGTAGCTGTTGGTGATGATCCCCTCATAAGGCTGGGAGGTTATCTGCAGAAGAGAACAGGCATGATAGATATGTGTGTGTGTGTGTGTGTGTGTGTGTTTTTTATTGTGTTTTCTTAAATCTAAGCCTCTATGAACATTTTAAATAGAGAAGTGGGGTAAAAGTATTTAAAAAAATAACATTCTCATGTTCTCTAGATCCTTATTCATTCTTGTTGTTCTTCTCTAGACCATCTCCAATTTCTTCACATCTTTCTCGACGTGTAATGCCCACAACTGGAAACATATAGGGATAAGAGCTTCAGAAAAAAATTTCCATTTAGTGTACACAGGCACTTTTCCAGTGGCATTTGCTACCAGACTTGGCTCCACCTCATGGCCACTCCTGCCTCCTTGACCTAAACCCATCAGTACTGTTCCTAAAGATACTTGCTTTACTACTCAATTAGACCTAATTGCTGTCTTCCCATCAATGTCTTCCTGACACTGTGCAGTGAAATAGTTAATTTAGTGAATAGTTCTCTTTGTCAGAAACTGGAGATGGATGGCAGGAGAGAGATTGTTACCTGTTTAGTTCCTTCCCTCTAGTGCTCCTGGCATTGGTCATTGTTGGCAGACAAGATACTGGGGTGGCTGGACCTTTCATCTGACCCAGTATGGCTGTTCTCATGTTCTTATGTTAATTTTACCCTTCTCTGAGTTTGGATAACGGGGGTAACAGACTTCTGTGTGAAAGTATTAAACTGAAGTTGATTTTCAACTTATTTGCAGCTGGGATTTTCACCAAACACACTGACCATTCCCATTTTCAAAGGAGAAACACATGAAAAAGATGAAATACATTTGCACCAAATGTCGAGAGGATTGAATCATTAGCAGTAATTTGTTCATTACAACCGACATTTTTGATAAATTATTTTTACCATAGCTTTTTGAAGGTCTTGTACAGTTGAAGCTACAGTAGAGTGTTTTGTCTGTGATTCCATCGTCTCTTTCTCAGAACAACCGTGTTTAGCAGTTTGGCCGAGAACGCGATTACTTCTGGGAAGACGGACTTTGCTGAACGTCGCATATTTGCCTTTTCGTTTCTGATGATACCTTTCAGACCTCTCTCATATGAACTGGATAAACACAACCCTGCACTACAAGATGCAAGAGGAACTTTTAGAAGAGACCTGTATGTGAAAGACAAATGTGCAGAGGTATGAGCAGATACGCTTCGCTCTGCTTTGTCCCACACAGAGCGCTGAGGACATTCATAGGGAAGTGGTAGGAAGTGGCATTCGCGGGCATGTTATATGTGTAGAAAATGCAGTAAGCCCAAGGAACCTAAACCTTCCCCGAGGCACAGCTGTTAGCTGCTGCTATGTATGATGAGCAGCACAAGTGTTCTACTTCGGATTATGCCTAGGAGGGAGAAATGTCGAATACTACCTTTAGTCTCTACCTTCAGAGACTTCCAGTAACCAATTTCTTCATCTCAAAATATGGATATTGTCTGTCATGACTGAATGCAATTCCCTTAAGTAACATCACACATCTGTTTCTTTCTGTTAAATATATTCTGGGATACTTTGTGCTCTTATTAAGAATAGTATTTGCCACAGTAGTAGAATATAGATTTTGAATTTGATTCTCACATCATACGTTTGCTGTTAACGTGCACATTATCCTGCTGGGGCCTTTGGCTTTTCATAGAAAGAAAGAAAGAAAGAAAGAAAGAAAGAAAGAAAGAAAGAAAGAAAGAAAAAGAAAATCTATGGCTTTTATTTTAATCAGTACATTTGTATACACATGCCTAAATATGTACTAATCATCCAACAGAAGCTTTCATGTGTTACTACATGTAAAGAACAATCTATTACACATTTTAGAAACATGCTTTTGTCTGTTTCTCTCTCCATCCAATCCATTTGTTCACAAACTTCTCCTAAATAATAAGTACTAGGACCACCAAATCAGGTATCTTCACATCATCACTTAACACAAGATGGCTACGTCTACAAGTGAACGCTACATCGAAATAGCTTATTTCGATGTAGCAACATCGAAATAAGTTATTTTGATGAATAGCATCTACACGTCCTCCAGGGCTGGTGCCGTCAACGTTCAACGTCGACGTTGGGCAGCACCACATCGAAATAGGCATTGCAGGGGAACGTCTACACGCCAAAGTGGCACACATCAAAATAAAGGTGCCAGGAACAGCTGCAGACAGGGTCACAGGGTGGACTAGCCTTCCCGGGCAACGGGAAGCTGCTCCCTTAAAGGGCACCTCCCAGACACACTTGCACTAAACAGCACAAGATCCACAGAGCCAACAACTGGTTGCAGACCTTGTGCATGCAGCATGGATCCCCAGCTGCAGCAGCAGCAGCCGGAAGCCCTGGGCTAAGGGCTGCTGCCCACAGTGACCATAGAGCTCCGCAGGGGCTGGAGAGAGCGTCTCTCAACCCCTCAGCTGATGGCCGCCATGGCGGAGCCCACTCTTTCGATGTTGCGGGATGCGGATCAGGTACACGTGCCCTACTTCAATGTTCAACATCGAAGTAGGGCGGTATTCCCATCTCCTCATGAGGATAGCAACTTCAACGTCTCGCCGCATTACGTCGATGTCAACTTCGAAATAGCGCTCGTCACGTGTAGACCTGTTGGGCTCTATTTCAAAGTTGGCGCGGCTACTTCGAAGTAGCCGGCACGTGTAGACGCGGCTGATAAGGATTTTATTGCACTGGAGCAAAGTAGGGAAAGAATCAGAATGGTAGCAGAGACAGTTATACTCCACAACGACTACCCCAGCGGGGAGGTGGGGTCACTGAGTGCAAGGGAGAGTTATAATAACCTGCAACCAAGGATGGAAGCCACACCACTAGGACAGTGGTCACCTTGGAGCTACACACATCTCACAGAGGTGGAAGAGAGCTTGGGAGATAATCTAGTCCAGTCCCCTGCCCCCTTGGCATGACCAAGCACCATTCCTTACATCTATTTGTTCTGATCCCTACAGGGCCTCTTCAGAGACTGAGCTCTCAACTGTGGATTTAGAAGGCAAATGCTCAAACCACTGAGCTAGCCCTCATATGAGGAGGTGAACTATGCATATTACAGCTGCTGGCCATGGGTAAGAGATCCATTTTAACCCTAAGCTTTAGTATAAACCACTCCCCCCTTCTGGTCTTCAGTTCCAAATATGCACCTGGGGCAGGTGAGGAGCCCTGCTGCCCACTGGCCCTGCCACTCAGCAGCTGTACAACTGGAGGCCCCCTGGGGCAGCAGATACTGGCCAGGGCCAGGCAGGGCAGCCCCCACCACCACAGACACTTCCCAAGAGAGATTAACCCAGTCGCAGGCCCTAAACGATCTTGAATTTAAAAGAAACCACATGGAATTAGCCCTAAAATGTTTTTTGTTTTTTTTGTTTGTTTGTTAGTATGTTTGTCTGTTTGTTTCAAATTTTGAGGCCTCTCATTACCTGAGGGCCTGAACTGTAGCTTATTTATCTTGTGTGGAAATCTGGGTCTGTCCCCAGCCAGCCCAAGAAGCAGCCTCTGGGCAGGACCATCCAGGGGAACACGAGAGACAGAGTCCACAGGAGAGAAGCAGCTGACAGCAGCAGAGCCCCAGGTTCACCGCTCCCAGTCCAGAGAGGAGCCACCGGCCAGACCCTGGCACATCATGCCCAGCCATCACTTCTCACCCCAAAGGGTTAATTTGGAGGAGGTGCCAGCAGGGCAACACATCCCCCACCCTCCAAACCTCCCAGCCCCCGGCCCTGTGGGTGAACTCTTTCAAGGGTTTTCATTGTTGGTATCCCCATGCAGTGCAAGTCATTATTGCTTTGAATTAATACGCTGGTAGGGGGGTGGGGGGCATGAGCTTGGGGAGTGGGAATTAGCTGATGTTTGAAGCTTGCACTTGGTGGCTGAATTAAACTCTCACGTAGCTCAATTTGGCTGTGTGGTGCCATCTCCTGTGATGCCAGGATCATGTCATTTGTCCTCCAGAAAAGCAGCAGAGAATTGCAATGATAATGGAATGACTATTTAAAGGTAGCAGTGCTACATGGCTGCTTCTTTGTTTTGATAGAGTACACATTCCCATGGCTATCTCTCTGCCACTGATACAGAAGGAAGCAGTGGTCCACTGATACAGTCTGAACCTCTCTTGTCAGGAATCCTCATGACCTGACCTGACTTGACCAGTGCCAAATGAGAAAATTTACGGGACCACAGGAAGTCAATATTGTGTAGCAGCATTAGCAACCCTTCCATTGCATACTGGCCTCTTAAAAGATATTTGCGGTAAATTACAGCCAAAGAACAGCACAAAACATTGAGAGCCAGGGCTGGTGGCTATTAACAAAATTTATAGGACCACTAGAACTTGGCCATGCCCATCACAAGTGGTCATATGGATAACTGAAATTATGCCTGATTACGGATGTTGCTGGATGAGACAGTTCCAGACTAGAGAGTTTCAACCTCTACAGTGATGGACACAAAATTGTTTTTGGTCCTGTGTATTGTGGCAGTGTTCTGGTACACAATGCAGATGGCAGTACTGGACAGACATAGCATAAAGCCATCATCAATTGCTTGGCTTCACAGTCCACAAAACTCAGATTACCCTGAGATTCTTATGCCCTATCAACAAATCATTTCTTTGCTCCTGGGACAGGCTCTCAAGCTGACGTTCTCCACGGTCTATTTTCTGCTCTTCCTGATGCTCATGGGGCTCAAGGAGTTGTTTGAGAATCTTGACCAACTGAAGAGTCCACAGGGAAACCGCAGGGGAATTATAAAGGTTTACATCGAGGATGAAGAGAATCAGACGTGGGATTCATAGGCTGAATAGCAGGAATAATTCTTCCTGGCACAATGAAGTGAATTGCTCTCTCTCTCCTGTGTGAAATTTCAGTGAGTTGCCTTTTTTGTATTAATGTTGGTTTTAAGGGCTCAGGACAAGTCCCAGGGCTCAGTTCAAGATCCATTTGGTCAGGCTTTAACTATCACAGCAAAATGAAGTGTTTAGTATTTCAAGAAACACCAATGGATTTATCTAGTAAAAGTGCACCTACACATGTACTGGAAATAGTTTAGATAATCATTTGTATTTAAGATTAGTTCTTTGCCTCTTATATCTGTCTCAGTAGCTTCATTTTCTTGGACAGTGGGTGGTGCGTAATTGTGTGTTTTTTTGTTTGTCTTGTGTGTTCAAGGTTCCAGATTAACTCCTGGGTTTCCTTGTTAGGTCTCCCCCATTCCCTGGTACAAGCAGACCCTGAGTAGAAAGTCAACAGAGAAGTTATTTCTGTGAGCTGTTGCTCTGGAATCAGGCAACTTTTTTTTTTTTCCTGGGTGTGTGACAGTCCTGGAACTCCTGGGGG
This sequence comes from Carettochelys insculpta, assembly GCF_033958435.1. Lineage (NCBI taxonomy): Eukaryota > Metazoa > Chordata > Testudines > Carettochelyidae > Carettochelys > Carettochelys insculpta. The sequence goes on from NC_134137.1 coordinate 7,385,770, forward strand.
TAATGGAAAGCCAGCCTGAGTGAAAATTTTGCCCTGGCTGAGCTTGTACTTTGATTCAGTCTCTTCTTCTCCCACCCTCTCCTCCGTCTCATTCAGGGCCCTACAAACCCCATGCCCTCATGACCACTGTTTTGTGTGATCTGTCCCGCAGATGGATGGAATATTTACAGGAAAGTCCATTCCATGTGGAGGGGCTGTGAAGTGTGGGAGTCGGTGGCAAATGTCTGAAACGGTGAGGCTCTGGGACACAAACATTAAGCCCAGGACACTCTGGGACCATTTCCTCACAAGCTCTGTTAGATATTAATGGAGAGGTTTCCTTGTTGTGGGGATTTTGTCAGGTCAGCTTATTATTTTTATTTTCATGTCACGTGATATCTTTAAAAGCAACGAGGGGTCCTGTGGCACCTTATACACTTGCAGACCTGCATCTGACGAAGTGGATCTTTGCCCATGAAAGCTTATGCTCATACATTTCTGTTAGTCTATAAGGTGCCACGGGACCCCTCGTTGCTTTTGCAGATCCATACTAAGACGGCTATGCCTCTGATACGTGATATCTTTAGCAATAGACAGGCAGAAGAAGAGTATGCAGCAATGTTTCCAGCGTTGCCCAAAGCTATGGAGGTACGTTCACTTAGTAGGCTCATTCTTCGGGGTGGGGGAGGGATGTGGAAAACAGGTTAATTATTCAATCGATGTATTTCTTCTGTCACTTATGTTCTCATACGGAGCTCTACTTCTCCTGTCTGCAGGTGATCTTTCAAAGGCACTATCCTGGAGGACGTAGCTTCCCAAGGTTAGAGTCTTCCTGCCTTTGAATCAGAAAAACACACACATACTCACATTAACAGACCATGGTATTAATCAGCACTCCTAGGCTGGTCCTCTTATGTGTCCCAGGACACATCCAAGCTGCCACTGTGATATGCCCCTGGTTCAGCATAACCCTCTTGCAACTTTCATGTTCAAATTATTTTGACAATAATCAAACTAATTTAAAGAGCACCCACGATTGCTGGTTCCTGCAGGGTTGTATAGCTTCAATATGAGGAATGTAGCAGTAGAAAGAATTGGGAAATCGAAAACTCCCAACCGGGGAGAGTGAGAAACAGAAGTATTCCTGTTAACACTGGAGCCAAACAAACAAAGAGGATATCTCAAAGTATGTCTTGGCTTTCTTGGTTCCAGAGTTCAGAGCAGTTCTTGCCTTTGAACCTTGTTCTCAATTGTGTATGCTAAAAGAGAGGCCAGCTTGATGCAAAAGAGGCTGCCTCCCTTTTCAGGAGGGTTTAGGAAGATAAAATGTTTCTTCCAGTGTCTTTTTCTTGCTTTCTGTGATTTTTTTCTTCCAAGCAGCGATGGTTCATGGAGAGGCTGTAGTAGTTGGTCTTTCATGAGTCAGAGAGGCTGGACAGTGCTGTCTGATTCCCCCAAAACACAGAGATAATAAAAAAGAGCTGAGATGCTAACACACATTTCTGATTAATACCTTTCAGTTAGTTCTTTGACAAAGTAGGTTGCCTCAAAATGTGTCTCACCAAAACAAAGAAGATGAAACAGAAGTGCAGGGCAGCAGCCCTAAATACAATGACCCTTTTGTACATCACCACCTTTTAGCTCAGAACAAAGTCACAGCCCAGCGTGATAATGTCTGTTTTGGGGGGGCTGGAATTTAGCTCCTTTCCAGCACAGGCTTTCCTTTGTGGATCACATCTATGGTGAATGTAATCTGGTGTGTCTAGTTGTCAGCTGGTACAAAGTAGAATGCCTAGTTCTGGTGCCAGTTTTGTTCAACATCATCAATAATGGGACAGATGATGGAATGGATTGCATTTAGCAAGCTCATGGATGATACTAAGCTGTGGAAGAGGTAGATACACTGGATGGGATGGATGAATCTAGAATGCCTAGACTGGGTGAAATGAAACCGAAGAATGTTCAAAAACTAAAAGTGCAGTGTTGTGCACGAGAGGAACAATCCAATATCATGGCACATCATTGGATGCCTTCAGCATCAGGAATGTCATCAACAAGGATGTGTCCTTGCTCCAACATTGTTAGGGATCTTCTTCGCACTCCTTCTGAAGCAGCCTTTGGATCCGCAACAAAGGGCATCTTTTTGCACACAAGATATGATGGAAAACTGTTTAATCTTGAAAAACTGAAGGAAAAGTCTAAGGTGTGGGAAGTACTCATCAGAGACATGCTGTTCATAGATGACACTGCTGTCATGACACACACAGAAGGCCAGCTTCAAAAACTGCTGGATCAGTTCTCCAAAGCATGCAAGGACTTCGGGCTTACCATCAGCCTAGAGAAGACAAATGTACTTGGTCAGGACGTTGCTGAACCTCCATCAATCAGCATTGACAATCACATGCTAGATGTCACCCACGAGTTTACTCAGCTCAGGTGCACCGTCACCGACATTCTGTCACTGGAGTCTGATCTAAACAGGCGGATTGAAAAAGGAGCCACAAATCTGTTCAGACTTAGGAAGAGAGTGTGGAACAACAACAAGCTGTACAGTCACACCAAAATGCAAGTCTACAGAACCTGCATCCTCAGCACCCTCCTCTACAACAGCGAGTCTTGGACCTTGTACGCCCGTCAGGAAAAGAGGCTGAATGTCTTCCACTTGCACTGCGTCAGGTACATTCTTGGGGTGTCATGGAAGGACAGAGTGCCCAACAATGACGTCCTCAGGCAAGCTGGAATTCCAACCGTGCATACACTCCTCAGACAGTTGTGGCTCCGCTGGCTTGGCATGTCCACAGGATGAATGATGGAAGGATCCCAAAAGACATCCTGTATGGTGAGCTCGCCTCTTGCAAAAGACCTACTGGACTCCCCTAGTTGCACTACAAAGACGTCTGTAAGAGGGACCTCAAGGAGGTAGACATTGACCAAGAGAGTTGGGAAGAGCTGGCAGACAACCGCAGCAGTTGGAAGCAGGAACTACACAAGGGCCTTCAGAAGGGCGAGATGAAGATCAGGCAGCTTGCAGAGGAGAAGCGAGCCCCGTAGAAAGGACAGCAAGGACCTGCCAGACACACACTTCATATGCAGAAGCTTTAGCAAGGACTGTCACTCTCACGTGGGCCTCCACAGTCACAGGCTACGTCTACACGTGAAGCCAACATCGAAGTAGCCTGTTTCGATGTGGCGACATCGAAATAGGCTATTTCGATGAATAACGTCTACACGTCCTCCAGGGCTAGCAACGTCGATGTTCAACATCGACGTTGCGCAGCACCACATTGAAATAGGCGCTGCGAAGGGACGTCTACACGCCAAAGTAGCACACGTCGAAATAAGGGTGCCAGGAACAGCTGCAGACAGGGTCACAGGGCGGACTCAACAGCAAGCCGCTCCGTTAAATGGCCCCTCCCAGACACGGTTGCACTAAACAACACAAGATACACAGAGCCGACAACTGGTTGCAGACCCTGTGCATGCAGCATGGATCCCCAGCTGCAGCAGCAGCAGCCAGAAGCCCTGGGCTAAGGGCTGCTGCACACGGTGACTATAGAGCCCCGCAGGGGCTGGAGAGAGAGCGTCTCTCAACCCCTCAGCTGATGGCCTCCATGGCGGACCCCGCCATTTCGAAGCTGTGGGACGCGCAATGACTACACGTTCCCTACTTCAACGTTGAACGTCGAAGTAGGGCGCTATTCCCATCCCCTCATGGGGTTAGCGGCTTCGACGTCTCGCCGCCTAACGTCGATGTTAACATCGAAATAGCGCCCAACTCGTGTAACCATGACGGGCGCTATTTCGAAGTTAGTGCCACTACTTCGAAGTAGCGTGCACGTGTAGACAAGGCTACAGTCAGCACTGCAAATGACGATCTTGAATGGAGTTACAAAGGGCGCGATCCATAGTCTACACAGACTGAAGGATGCCTTGGAGTGTTCTGCACAAAGGATGGAAGAATCCTATGGACTGCCATGGGTGGGGGACCTATCTGACTAAGTGGCAGTCCTGCAGTAAAGGATAAGGGGATTGCAGTGGGCATCAAGGTGTATCTAGGTCAAGAGCGTTCCCTCGTTTCCAAGAAGGCAAACAGCATAATTGATTACTAAGTAGTCGTATTGCCATCCTGTCCTGGGAAGTGATTATTTTATCTGTGGCACTGGTGAGGCTACATCTGGAGTATAGCACCTAGAGAATGCGTGTGAACAAATTGGAGAGTCTAGTGAAGGGCAAGGAAAACTATTCGGGGATGAGAGCACATGAGTTATAAGGCAAGGGTTGAGGGAAGTCTAGTGTAATCGTCATAAAAGCGTAGTGATGGGGAGAATCTGATATCAGCCTGGTGTATAACTTGAGGCACATATTTAGCTCATTGTCCTTTCCTGTCCACAAAGTTTTCCAGAGTCATTGTTCTTCTCCAAAGAGTCTCTTTTTGTTTGAAACAAGTCTTTGTTCCTAGATGTTGCCATCTACATGTTGAAATGGGAACACATATCATTTGTTTTGGTACAGGTTAGTAACCAATCCTAAATGTTTTTACTAAGCTGAAGCTGTGACATGCACTCTTCTTAATTTAGCATTCTCCAGAATTGTGTCTTCTGCAAACTTCAGTTATGAGAAGTGTGAACAGCTGAATTGCTGACACGGGTCTCTGCTTACGCTTCTTAGTCAATGCTTGTCGTGAATATCTCAGACAATGCTGGGTGCACACAAGAAATTGTCTCACTAAATGGAAACATGGAAATAATAGTTTTACACCCGTAGCCTTAAATATGAAGAGACTGGTGCACTCTGTGCCTTTCTCTGGAGCACAATGTTATAGATAGCCCAGCACGATAAATTCTGTTTATGTGAAGGAATCTTTCCTCCTTTTCAATGTAGTTATTACATTGTAGTTCAGTCCTATGATTCATCAGTCCAGGGTTCTCTCATAGGCAGCAAGAGCATCCTGTTCTGCAAAATACTGTATGAGAAAACCCAACATCAAGGGAATGACAGTGTGTCTTGATTATCAGAATGTTCTCACCCTATTACCAACAAAAACTGTTGTGCATCCTTCCAACATCTACCAATACCTGCCCCGTCTGTGATAAGACCTTCAGCTCCAGAATCGGTTTGATCAGGTTTTACTGGACTCACAAATAGGAGGGTGACATAAAGGCATCCTACTCATTATCCAGTGACCACCAAAAGAAGAGAACAAGAGACTGCCAACTCTGGGAGGATGCAGCTTTAGGGCAGGGGACCCAGGAAACCAACCCCCAACAGGGATCAAAACAACTGGAATGGAAATAAGAGGACAATGTGTAGCTATGTCTCACTTCCCTAAGAGACACGTTGCACACAGATTCTTACCCTAAAGAGCTGTTCTTACATCAGATAAAATCTTCTCACCTGAGCAGTTCATTTTCTCTGATTTGGGGCAACAGCCTTTTATAGCTCATGTAGGATATGTCAAGGACATTACAATGCATGGTGAAGACAAAGATATGGTGCAATCCAAGTGCTTAAATCATCTTCTTCATTGGGAGAGATTGTTGTATAACATCTCACCACATGAAAATAACACAAGATCAAAATGGCTCTCAGTACCAGATGTTATGGTCACATGTCTGCTCGCATCAACCTCCTTCTAGACTTACAGGAAAAACAAGGCTACATAAGAGTCAATAAATTTGATCATCCCCTCAGTGTGGTTCTGAGGTGAGCCAGTAAAGTCCTTCATTATCACATTTAAAATTATAAATAATCGTATACTTTAACTTCAAACAAAAAATGATGCAAACACAAAAATACAGTATACAGACCCCAAAATTGTAACAATAAAAATAGATTCCATGAGGAATTCTGTCCCCAGCATCTCTGAGCTCTTCTTATTTAGAACCTTAAGAAAAATTTCATTGTCACATGGGCAGGGAAGGGTCCATCACAGTAACCACACTTATTGTTCTTTTCTCCCTTCGAAGGGTCCCTGAGAATTCTGATGCCAATCCATGCTCTGAAGACATCATGGATATAGTCAACCTCACCCACTCTGATCCATCAATATTCTTCCTAACGGGTATCCCTGGTCTGGAGCATTTCCACAACTGGATTTCCATCCCTTTTGCTATGGGCTACATTGTCATTCTTTTGGGAAATTTCATGGTTCTGTTTATTGTAAAACAAGAGCAGACCCTACACACACCAATGTACCTGGTTCTCTGCATACTGGCAATCACAGACATAATAACTTCTACGTTAGTGGTGCCAAAGGCACTGTGTATATTTTGGTTTAAATTGAAAGCAATTACTCTGCCTGGCTGCCTTACCCAGATGTTCTTCCTTTACACCACGTTGATTATGCAGTCCTCTGTCCTCGTAATAATGGCATTTGATCGCTATGTTGCCATATGTAATCCTTTGAGATACACCACCATCCTCACCAAGTCGCGGATCGCTAAGCTCGGGCTTGTAGGTTTGACTCGAGCTGTTGTACTCATTCTGCCTATGCCCCTGATCCTGAGCAGGCTGCCTTTCTGTGACAACCGCACTATCCCCCAAACATTCTGTGAGAACATAGCTGTGGCAAGACTGTCATGTGGGGACAGAACAATCAATAGGGTGTACGGTGTGGTGTTAATGGTTCTAAACATGGGATTAGACCTGAGTCTCATTGTTCTGTCCTACGGTCTCATCATCAGGGCTGTCTTAAGAATCTCCTCCAGGAAAACTCACCAAAAAGCCCTCAGCACCTGCACAGCCCACTTCTGTGTGTTGCTTTTATATTGTGCTCCCAGCCTGTTTTCACACATGGTACATCGATATGGTAAGAACATCGCTCCCCATGTTCACATTCTCTTGGCCAACGTCTATCTCCTCGTCCCCTCCATGCTCAACCCTATCATTTATGGAGTCAAAACCAAAGAGCTTCGTGACAAAGTGCTCCAATACCTCTGCACAAAGTGACTGTGTTGGATCATAACTTTATACCCAGGTGAGAAATGAGTGGGAAAAGATAAAAGATATCTCCTCATTTACCCACTGCAAGTCATGCCAAGGCTTCTGGCTTCTTCATTTTCATCAGATCTGCACTAGGTACATTCGGAGATGTTTCATTATCTGCAGCATAGACCATTGTGTGAATAAAAACACTTTCTTTCAAGAAATAAATGGGATTATTTGTAAGAGAGTTTTGTAGTGATTTGGGTCTGTAAACTCAGTAGATGGCTGATAAACCTTAAGATTCACATCAGTCTGAGCTGGAGGCAGATAAGCGGCAGTAAGAAAGCAGGCCAGAAATCAGAGCTCAGCAGGAAGCAGAGCAGCAGCAATGAGTGAGACAGAAGAACCAGAGCTGTGCAACAGACAGAGCAGCAGTGCTGGGTCAGCCCAGACCATCTGTGCCAGTGGGACACAAGGCCAGAGCAGCAGCAGGGAGGTGCAGGTTCCCAGATGCAACAGTGGATCTCAGTTGTGGCCAAAAAAAAAAAAATAAAAAAATCCTCAAACAAACAAACAAGAGCCAAGCCCAAGCTCAAGGTGGGATTCTGGGCAGAGGTCCCAATATAGGGAAATATCTCCAGACAACAGGGCCTTGAAGGCTGAATTGGGAAGGGTATGTAGGTCTCCTGGGTGTCTATATGTCAAGGAGTCGGCTCCTACCCCGCAGAACATGAGGTGTGTGTGTGTTCATTGGTGACTGCCAGATCAGGCAAGGCATGTCTCTGAGCAAAGCTGCCTTCATGTTAACAAGATGTCAGGGTAAATAACTAGTGGAAAAAGTAGTTTTGTTTCCCTCATTGTGCTCGGCTAAGAAAAGATTATTTGAATGGTAAGTGCTGTTCCAAGGCTGCTACAATCCATAGATAGAAACTTACGCAAAGCAACAGGATTACCTCGAAGGACACCGAACCTCTAGCTCAGTTTTCAATGGAGCTCAAAGGAGGCAAAGACGCTGCGAGTATAGTCTCAGAATAGCGGGACAGACAAATGAAGTCTGAAGAGAAGAGCATGAGGAAGGCAAAACGGCAGGGGAGCAGTTCCTTTAGTGGCAGTCCAACATGGACAGCGGGTGTGTCACTGGCAGCTCCAGGGAAGAGTGTATGAGGGAAGGCAGAATTTACCCCGAATAACTGCCCAAAAGTCTCTCACGAGGGAACAGGAGGGCCTACTGCAAGGGTGGCCTCAGAGGGAAGAAGACGTCTCTCATACAAGCAGTGGGTTTGAAAGTTCCCCTTTATTTGCTGTTTGAACTGCCCCAGCAGGGTAGAGCCTATGGCCTGAAGGGCTATGGGAGGCTGGGCCACACCACAGAGAGAGACAATTGCTGCCCGAGAGGTCCCATCCCCTTCCTGATGCTCCTCTCCCTCTTTCTACTTCCTCCAAACTGAAGAGGTTGGTTCTTCCCTCCCTCATTTTCCCCAGGCGGGGGAAGAGGGCTGGAGTCTGGGAGGCAGTAGGAAAGGAGTAGCAGGACTTATCCCCACGGAACTGCTGACTGGAACGTTAATTGCCAAAGCTGCCAGGGTCCCTTTTCTGCTGTTTTTTCCAGTCACAATGCAGGCAGCTGTTCACTCCACCACCAGAAAGTGCCTTGGGATGCACAGACACCCTTCCAGCTGGCCTACACCAGAAGCAGATGGGGGTAAATCACAAGAAGGTATTTGGGAGCTGGCCAGTGAGGACCCTTTACATAGAGGGGGCTTAAAACAGGACAGGAGGAATTAAAGCTCCCCTAGGGAATCACAACATCATAGAATCCTAGGGTTGGAAGGGACTGCAAGAGGTTATCAAGTCCAGCCCCCTGCCTAAAGCAGGATCAACTGCAACTAAATCATCCCAGCCAGGACTGTGTCAAGCTGGGACGTAAAAACCTCTGGGGATGGAGATTCCACCACCTCTTTAGATAACACATTCCAGGGCTTCACCACCCTCCTGGTGAAATAGCTTTTCCTAATATCCAAACTACTTCTCTGCTTCTGTAACTTCAGACCATTGCTCCTTTTTCTTCCTTCTGTCACCACTGAGGACAGTTTGTCTCCATCCTCTTTAGAGCCCCCCTTCAGGAAGTTGAAGGACTCTGTTCAATCTCCGCTCAGTCTTCTCTTCTGAAAACTAAACAAGCCCAAACCAGTCAGCATCTCCTCATAAGTCATTTGTAGACCATATCCAACTCTATTTCCCTGTAACACCAGAGCCAGATATGGTGGCAACTGATTTAAACCTGTTTCTAGAGGTGGTGATGAACTGTATGAAGTCTAATAAGCTGAAGCTGAAGCAATAAGAGTGAGGCCCTGTGGGTGAGGAGGCCATATTTTTAGCAATGTGGCATGATACCTGTTTTAGATGGGCCAACTCTTCCGCTGAAAGAACGGGTGTGCAGCTTGGGAGCCCTCCTGGACCCATTTTTAACTTTTGAAAATCAAATGTCTTTGGTGGCTAGGAGTGCTTTTGGGCAGCTTCCTCTGTTCTTCCAGCTGTGACCCTTCCTGAGCAAGCACGATCTGGTCACAGTGATTGATGCACTTGTTACTTCTCGACTGGATTCCTGTCATGCACTCGCTGTGTGACTTAATTTCAAGAGTCTTTGGAAACTTGAACTGGTTCAGAATGTGGCTGCTCAAGTTTAAACCACCACTCATTCTGCAGAGCACGTTATGCCAGTGATCTGGAAGATGCTCTGGTTTTCAGTAATTTTCCAGGAGCAAGTTAAGGTCTTCATTATGACTTTTAAACCCTTCATAGGTTGAATCCAGGGTATCTGATGGACCATCTTTTTCCACATGAACCTACCCGGGGATTGAGGTAAACTGGGGAGACTCAGCTCACTGTTCCCCCACTTATGGAGAGAGGATTATCAGCTATGCAGATCAAGGCCTTCTCAGCCTTTGCTCCAAGGCTGTGGAATTCTCTTTCCTGGGACACTCACAAGGCCACAACGTTAACATTGTTTGAGCACCAGGCTAAAGCCACCCTTTTTCCTTGCGCAGTTATTGGTGTTTGGGTTTGTGTGTGTCCTTTCTCTTGAGATATTTTTCGTAGGTTTTATGTCCATTGGGGCCTTTTATATTGTGACAGTCTTTTTTTAAAATGGAAGCCTCTTTGGAAACTTACAGGTAGAAAAGCTTCAGAAACATTCCGCATTTAGCATACACTAGCACACAGAGACACACGTGTTCTTACTTAGTATTAAGCCTGGGACGGGGATATCTCGAATATTTCCTTTAGTCTCAACGTTTAGTGACTTCAAGTGACAAACTAATTCAACTCAAGATATGGATGTTGTCTGTCATGACTGAATGCAATTAACTTAAGTGCATCATACATTTCTGTTTCTGTCTATGAAATCTATTCTGGGATACTTTGTGCTATTTTTAAGAATATTATTTGCCACAGTAGTGGAAGAGAGATTTTGAATTTAATCCCCATATCACACTCTTCCTGGGGCCTTCGGCTTTTTATAGCAAACGCAAGAAAGAAAGAAAGAAAGAAAACCTTTGGGCTTTTTCTTTTAATCAATACAAACATATGTACATACATATACATGTGCTAACCATACAAAAAAAGCATCCGTGTATTACTACATGTAGAGACGAATGTATCACACATTTTAACAACATGCATTTGTCTGTTTGTCTGACCAATCAATCCATTTGTTTGCAAATCCTCCTCAATAATAACCACTAAGAGCACCAAATCAGGTATCCTTGTATCATCCCATAAAGCAAGACTAGGGCTTTGTTCTGCTGGAGCAATGTAGAGATAGAATCAGAACTGTTCTCATTAACTGGAAAGGGAGGGTATGATAGCAAAGACAGTTATGCTCTACACTGACTACGGGGGACAGTGAATGTAAGTGAAAATTTTAATGAGCAGTGACCACAGGAGGGTAGCCACACCAGTTAGAGAGGGGCCACCCTGGAACTACACACATCTCCTCGAGCTGGCTGGGATCTGGGGATGTCATCTAGTCCAGTCCCCTGCCCTGTTGGCATGACCAAGCACCACACCAGACATCTATTTGCCCCTATCCCAAAATGTCCTCCTCAAGGATTGACCTCACAGCCCGGGATTTAGCAGGCCAATGCTCAAAATGCAGAGACATCCCTCCCCCTTGGGCATTAGCGCTGCATGTTACAGGCTACTGGCCATGGGTAAGTGCCCCCTCTTTCCCCCAGCCTTAGTGTAAACCACTCCCCTTTCTGGCCTTCACCTCCAGCTACACGCCTGCGGCAGGTGAAGAACCCTGCTGCTCACTAGCCCCACCACTATGGGCCTCTGCCAGGCCAGATTAAAACAGTCTGAGGCCCTAAACAATGCTTAATTTTAGAGGGCCCATGGCATTACCCCAAACAGTTTGTTTTTGTTTTAACCTTTAGAGGCCCCTCCTTACCTGAGGGCCTGAGCTGTACTTTATTTAGCTTCTGTGGAAATCCGGGTCTGTCCCCAGCCAGCCCAGGAAGGAACTTCGGGCCAGGACCATTCAGTGAAACACCACAGACAAGGGGTCTCCAGGTGAGAAGCAGCTGACAGGGAAACACAGCGCCGGCTTCCCCACGACCACTCCAGGAGGGGCCACTGGCCAGAACCAAGCACATCATGTCCTGCCACCACTCCCCATCTCAAAGGGTTAACCTGCAGGAGCTGCCAGCAGGGCAGCACAGCCCTCACCTCCAAACCTCCCAGCCCCCGTCCCTGAGGGTGAACTCTTTCAATGAGTTCACATTGCTGAGATCCCTGTGGAGTTCAATTCAGTATTACTTTGAATTAAGACTCTGGTAGGGGGTTGGGGGACATGAGCTCGGGCAGTGGGAATTAACTAAGGTCTGAAACTTGTACTTGGCAGTTGAGTTAAACTCTCACGTTGCTCAATTTGGCTGTGTGGCGCCGTCTGGTGTGATGCTGGTTGATCACAGGGCCTGGAGAGGCTGAATCACCAGGAAAACTATACGACAAATGGACAGCAGAGTCAGGTGGGTAGAAGGACATGGCAGTTTCTCCACCTACCAGACTGCACGCTGGGAGTGAAAATGTACCACACTGAAACCTTGAGGAGTTCAAATTACACACCAAGGTACGATTGTCAAAACATGGGACAGAGTTTCTACTCCATAGCACCCTGCCAGGCACAGCAGCTGTTTGATAAATAGCCCCAGGGCAACAAATTAGGGAAACTTCGTGGCTGTTCTCCCATAGATGAACTAGTAGAACAGTGGGAACTGCCAGATCCATATCCAGTTTAAGGGATTCTGTCAAATACATTTGAGGCCAACATCATGGGAGAAGAAGGCCTTTCCCACCCCCTTGGGTTGGATCAATCCAGGATCATGTCATTTGTCCTCCAGAAAGCAGCAGGGAATTACAATGGAAATGGAATGACTATTAAAAGGTAGCAGTGCTACATGATTGCTGTTTTGCTTTGTTAGAATACAGACTACCATGGCTGTCTCTCTGCCACTGATACAAGAGGTAGCAGTGGTCCACTGGTACAGACTGAACCTCTGTAGTCAGGCACCCTGATGACTTGACCTGACTTGACCGGTACCAGGCGAGAGAATTTGCAAGAGCACAGGAGGTCAATATTGTCTAGCAGCATAAGCAACCCTTCCTCCTCTTACTGGTCTCTTAGAAGACATTGAGAAGGTAAATTACAGATAAAAAACAGCAGAAAACACTGCGATCCAGGACTGGTGGATTCTAACAAGCTTTTTAGGACCACGGGAAACTTGTCTATGCCCTTCATAAATTGTCGTCTGGATAACTGGTATTATGCCTGATTATGGATGTTAACGGATGAGAGCGTTCCAGATTAGAGAGGTTAAGCATGTGCAGTGATCAACACAAAATTGTATTTGTCCCTGTATATTGTGGCAGTGTTACGGGACACAGTACAGATGGCAGGAGAAAACATACATAGCAGAAAGCCATCATCAATTCCTAGGCTTCAGAGTCCACAAGACTCCGATTACCCTGGGATTCTTCTGCCCTGCTATCAGCAAATCATTTCTTTGCTCATGGGAGAGGCTCTTAAGCTGACGCTCTCCAGGGTCTACTTTCTGCTCTTCCTGATGCTCATGGAGCTCAAGGAATTGTTTGAGAAATGTGACTAACTGAAGAGTCCTGAGGGAATCTGCAGTGGAATTATAAAGTTGCCATCCAAAATGAGGAGAGTCAGACATATAAGATTCATACACTGAGTACCAGGGCTCTTCCTTCCTGTCACAGTGAGGTGAATTCCTCTATCTGCTCCATGAGATTTCAGTGAGTTGCCTTTTTCTTTTTTTTATATTGGTGTTAAGGGCTCAGGAAGGGTCCCAGGGCTCAATTCAAGATCTATTGGTCAGTCATTAACCAGAGCAACAAAATGAAGGGTTTAATATTTCAGGAACCACCAAAGGATTCACCTAGTAAAAGTGTACCTACACCAGTACTGGAAATAGTTGAGATAAACATTTGTATTTAAAATCAGTTCTTTGACTCTTATATCTGTTTGAGTAGCTTCATTTTCTTGGATGGCAGACAGGGTGATATTGTTTGTGTTTTGTTTTTTTTCTTTTGTTTACTCAAATATTTCAATTTAGCCCCGTTGTTTCCCTGTTAGGAAGTGACACAGGTATCTCTGCTATCAGAAGGTTCATTATGAGAATGCTCACACACTAGCCAGTTACAGGATTCACACGCTGAATTCAGTGTGTCACCCTGGATTAATATATTGTTTGCCTGAGAGCAAAATGAGGACCCTTGTGTTTCGAAATCCTAACCTTTTATTCACAGTCTCAGAATATCACAGGAACTCAGTGTTTCATTCAGACTTCTTCAGCATCCAAACCCAATAGCTGTCTCTGGAGCAGGATGTAAAGCTGTGATTTTCGCATGCAAGAAACTGCTGAGGAAGCAGAGATCAGAGATCTGCTGAAAATCACCCAGTGTGGCTAGGGAATCACTATAATTCTACATGTAGGAACTTAAATAAAGGTCCTGATTTACACCTACCACGATCCTTTGGCAACTGCATCGTGAGTCACCCTGTGAACTGAAAGGATGAGAGACTTTGTTTGGAGCAAAGAACAGACAGGAGAGTCGCTGATATCTCAAACTCACAGGCCTATAGGTTCAAAACCATTAGGAAAACTATTATTTTCATGGGTGGTTCTGGAGAAGATGACACAAACCATAAAGTAATAATAATACACACATATCTGTGCCTGAGAGGAAACCAGTCATCACTGGAAATTTCACTGGTAGGAGTGGAAGTGTGGGAGAAATCTCACTGTTGGTGAGAAACGGTACGAGAGAGGGACATGGAATATCTAGATCACTGTGCCAGGCACTCCTAAAGCTGCATGAAATTGAATATGGAGAGCCCGCCTAAAGCATGGACCACAGTGGCATAATGAGGTCTCTTGTGCCGGGGGGTATCAGACTACAGTGTTACATGGAACACACTGAAGCAGATTTCCCCATTCGAAGTCACCTCCTGCTACCAAGTGTGGAATCCCACTATGGGTTGCACCTCCCATAATTGGAATTCCCAGCTCCAGCCGCATGTGTATGCAGCAGGACCATGATGTTACTGGCTCACAGAGCCATGTCTGGGAAGGTAGGAGGAGGAAGGCCACCATGTGGGAGCCGTGCCAGGTTGGAGCCCAGTGATGTGGGGACTGACTGCCCTCTGCAGAAGAGGCTGAGGACTTGTGTCCCTGGAGCTGTCAACCCAGCCCAGCTAATCTGGAGTTAGCAGATAAGGTTGCACCTATGCATGGTCAGGGCTGGCATCATCAGCCCAGCAGGGGCCAGGGAATGGCTTCAATTAAGGGGAGTTCCGGGGCTGCAGGAAGGGGTGTAAGGGTAGGAGACCTCCCTTCTTCCAGAAAATACCCTCGTTCGGGACCAAGCATGTTCAGAGGGTGCCAGGAGAGGAAGGTGCAACCTTTAGAACCTTGTGCCGAGACGAGTGAGTGCCCACATGGAAAATTAGCTTAAAAATATTTGTTCTTTTCTCTTTTTTTTTCTAAAATGTAACAGAAACCTCAAGGTCTGTGCACGCTCCTGAAGATCTTCTTGTGCTGCCCCCCTTTAGTCTCCATCCTGCCGAGCTTCCCCTCCCTCCTTCCCTGGCCATGCTAAGGCTCTGCAGCTCTCCCGCTTTCCCCCGTACGAGCAGACCCTGCGTTTAAGTCATCAGAGGAGCTATTTCTGTGAGCTGTTGCTGTGGGATCAGGCACTTGTTTTTTGTAGCGGGTGTGTGAGAGGCTTGGAAATATTGGGGGTAAGGGAGAGCCAGCCTGAGTGAAAATGTTGTCCTGGCTGAACTTGCATTTTGCTTCAGGCTGTTCTTTGTGCACCCTCACCTCTGGCTCAGTCAAGGTCCCACAAACCCCATGCCCTCATCAGCACTGGGTTGCATGATCTGGACTACAGAGAGATGGAGTATCCACAGGAAAGTCTATTCTATGTAGTGGGGCTGTGACGTGTGGGTGTCGGTGGGTAACGACTGAAACGGTGTGCCTCAGGGACACAGACATTAAGCCCATCATGCTCTGGGACCATTTCCTCACCAGCTCTGTTAGATATTAATGGAGAGGGTTCCTTTTTGTGGGGACTTCGTCTGGTTCACTTATTATTTCTCTTTTCACGTCATCTGACATCTTCAGCAATAGACAGGCAGAATTAGAGCATGCAGCAGCATTCCAGCTTTGCCCAAAGCTATGGGGGTGCATTCAGTTAGTGGGCTCAATCTTCAGGGTGCGGGGGAAGAGAGCATGTTGGTTACTCAATCAATGTATTTCCTGTGTCACTTGTGTTCTCCTATGGAGCTGTACTCCTCCTGTCTTCAGGCGATCTTCCAACGGCACTATCCCACAGGACCTAGGTTTCCCAGGGTTAGATTCTTCTTCACCTTGAATTAGAAGACCACACACATACTCACATTACCAGACCTTATCTGAGAGGACCAGGTGAATCAGCACTCCCGGGCTGATCCCCTCATGTGTCCCAGGACACATCCAAGTTGCCTCTTTCATATGCCTCTTTCATATTCCAGCATATCCTTCTCCCAATTGTCATGCTAAAATTATTTTGACAGTAACCAAACTGGTTTGAACACCACCCAGGATTTTTGGTTACTGCAGGGTTCTATAGCTTCAATATGAGGAATGTAGCTGCAGAGAGCATGAGGAAACCAAAAACTCCCAACAGGGGACAGTGAGAAACAGAAGTATTCCTGTTAACAATGGAGCCAAACAAACAAAGAGGATATAATATTCAACTTCATTTAATTTAATTACAAAAGTCAGGTTTAGCAAACTGTAGCCAACCATAAATTTTGATCTATCAGAAGAAGATGATGACCCAGCGAAATTGATGGAGGGGGTGGGTCCAGGCAGCAGGACACCCAACATGAGTGTAGGTAGGTTTAGTTTGGTCTGGTTTGATTTGGTTTGTTTTTTGTGAAAAAAAAAAAGAGCAATGGTTGAAGAAAAAACACTAGATTTGTTTATGGGCTACCTGATGCTTCAAGAAAAAATACCAAACATGTGATGTTCAGGCTAGACAATAGGAACTCATTATTCCTGGCTCTTCTGAGTGTTCCTTCAGAGGAGCTGATCATGTAATTAGGCCGTTGCTTTCTTTTGGAAGTCAATAGATAAATTATTACTGGAATTAGTTTGATGACTGCTGAGCTGGGTGTGTGTAGCCTAGGTTCAGTAATACCAAGCAGAGCTTCCATACCTCAGAGTATATCTGGGCTTTCTTGGTTCCAACCATCAGAGCAGTTCTTCGCTTTGAATCTCTGTTCTTAATCTGCATGTTGAAAGAGAGACCTGCCTGTTCAATCTTGATGCAAAAGAGGTTGCCTCCCTTTTCAGGAGGGTTTAGAAAGTTAAAGTGTTTCTTCCAGTGTCTTTTTCTTGCTTTCTGTTATTTTTTTCTTCCAAGAAGCTATGATTCAATGAGAGGCTGGGATACTTGGTCTTTCATGAGTCAGAGAGGCTGGACAATGCCGTCTGATTCCCCCAAAACTCAGAGCTAATAAATATGAGCTGAGATGCTAACACACATTTCTGATTAATAGCTTTCAGTAAGCTCTTTGAGAAAGTAGGCTGCCTGCAAAATGTGTCTCAACAAAAGAAAGATGTAACAAAAGTGCAGTACAGTAGCCCTAAATACAAAGATCCTTTTGTCCTTCACTACCTTTCAGCTCAGAACAAAGTCATAGCCCAGAACGATAATGTCTTCTATGAGGGGAAAATTGAGCTCCTTTCCAGCATAGGCTTTCATTTGTGGATCACATCTATGGGGAATCTAATCTCGTGTGTCTATTTGTCAGCTGGTATCAAGTAGAATGCTTAGTCCTGGTGCTAGTTTGGTTCAACATCATCAATAATGGGACAGTTGGTGGGACTGGCCCAAATGAAATCGAACAATGTTCCAAAACTAAAAGTGCAGTGCTCTGCAGAAAGGATGAAAGAATCCCATGGACTGCTATGGGTGGGAGACCTAAAGGATAAGGGGATTGCAGTGGACATCAAGATGTATCTGGGTCAAGAGCGTTCCCTTGTTGGCAAGAAGGCAAACAGAATAATTGATTACAGAAGTAGTAACTTTGCCATCATTTCCTGGGAAGTTTTTATTCCCCTATCTTTGGCACAGGTGAAACCACGTTAGGAGTACTGCATCTAGAGAATGCGTGTGGACAAATTGGATAGTCTAGTGAAGGGCAGTGAAAACTATTATGGGGTGAGAACACGTGAGTTATAGGGCAAGGTTGAGGGAAGAAGTCTAATGCACTCTTCATAAAAGAATAGTGGTGGGGGGAATCTGATATCAAGCCTGGGGATTCACTGGCTGTTTATATTTAGGTAATTGTCCTTTCTCGTCCGCAAAGTTTTCCAGAGTCATTATACTTCTCCAGAGAGTCACCTTTCCTTGAAACAACTTTCTTTGTTCCTAGATGTAGCCATCTGCTTGTCTAAGTGAGAACATGTATGGTTTGCTTTGACACAGCTAAGTAACCCATCCTAAGTGGAGTTCTTACGCTGAAGCTGTGACACGTTCTCTTCTTTACCTAACATTCTCCAGAATTTTAACTTCTGCAGATTTCTGTCAGTAAGCTTTAAAAGCAGAGGGAAGGGCAACCAGGGGAGAGAAGCGCACAGGGAGCTGCAGACAGAGGAGTTTAAGGGGGAAAACAAGTGATCCTGATGCTACAAAAGCTAACAGGTGAGAGCGCCAGCTTTTGGGGTGAGTGAGTGTGCTTAACTGTTTGAATTTGAACTGCCACTTTTATTTCAGGTGGGTGAATTTCAGTTTCAGTTTGTGTGGCATTTGGGACTGCCTGCCTGATCTTTGATCCCTTGATTAGCCTTCCCCTGTGTCACTCACAGGGGGAGGGCCTGAGCCAGGCCAGGAGGCTATAAAGCCAGAGGCAATAGCGCCCAGGGGAGCTGCAGACTGGGGAATTTAAAAGAGAGTTAGTGAGGGAGTTTGACAGAGGGAGGCCTACGATTATTATGAAGACCCACAACACCTGGGCCAGCACTGCTACTGTCTCCTCCACCTGTGCCTGTAGCCAGACAGACAGACTGCCTGACCATGGATGCTTCTACCCAGATCCTGGGGTGGTTTTGCAGGGACTGTGGCTTGCAATGCGCACTCACTGATATCAAGGCTGGGGGCACCATCCAGCGTGAAAGGTGCCTGCTGGTGGAATCTCTCAGGCAGCAGGTGGGAGAGCTACAGCAGGAGGGAGACAGGTTGAGGAGTATCCGACTCCATGAGCAGTTCCTGCATAGTATTCATGTGGAGACAGCTGAGGTAACTGTCCCAGTATGCAGAACAGCTGATAAACCACTGGTGGAGGAGATAGATCAGGGTGGACACTGGCAGCTTGTTACTTCTGGCACTAGGCAGTGTTCCACCCCTGCTCAGAACCCTCCCACCGTGGTACTAGGAAACTGTTATGCTGTACATGATACAGGAGACAATGAATCGCCCTGTACAGCAGAGGAGAAGCCTGGTACCCCCAAGGCTGGGAAGTCTGCTGCCACCACTGCGAGGAGGAAACGTAGAGTAGTGGTGGTCAGGGACTTTCTTCTGAGGGGGACGGAGGCGCCCATTTGTTACCCTGACATTTCATCTTGGGAGGTGTGCTGCCTGCCTGGGGCCCGTATCTGAGACATTAGGGAGGCATTATCGAGGATTATGTGGCCCTCTGACTACTGTCCCATGCTTCTCATCCATGTGGGCACTCATGATACTGCGAGGTATGATGTTGAGCAGGTCAAGAGTGACTTCAGGGCTCTGGGGGCACGGGTGAGGGAGTTTGGGGCACAGGTAGTATTCTCCTCAATCCTGCCTGTCAGTGGTAAGGGCCCAGGCAGAGACAGGTGCATCCTAGAGGTAAATGCCTGGCTTCAAAGATGGTGTCACCAAGAAGGCTTTGGCTTCCTCGACCACGGGATGCTATTCCAGGGAGGACTGCTAGGCAGAGACGGTGTTCACCTTTCGAGGAGGGGAAAGACCGCATTTGGACATTGACTGGCTAACCTAGAAAGGAGGGCTTTAAACTAGGTTTGATGGTGGCAGGGGAGCAAACTCCACAGGTAAGTGGAGAACAGGGAAACCTGGGAGATGGGTCAGAAATGAGAGGCAGCATGGGCAACAACGTCAGAGTAAAAAGAGGGTCAGGCAAAAACAGGTAGGCAAGATCAAATCAATAACTTACATGACTATATACAAATTCAAGAAGTATAGGTAATTAGCAGGAAGAACTGGAAGTGCTAATAAATAAATACAACTATGACATCATTGGCATCACAGAAACTTGGTGGGATAATACACATGATTGGAATGTTGGTATTGAAGGGTACAGAATGCTTAGGAAGGCTAGACAGGGAAGGGGGGTGGAGGTGTTACCTTATACATTAAAAATGTACACATTTGGACTGAGATGGAGATGGAAGTAGGAGATGGACGTGTTGAGAGTCTCTGGATTAGACTAAGAGGGGTAAAAAACAAGGGTGATGTCCTGCTAAGAGTCTACTACAGGCCGCCTACCCAGGTGGAAGAGGTGGATGAGTCTTTTATAAACAACTAACAAAGTAATTCAGGGGCCCAGATTTGGTGGTGATGGGGGACTTCATCTATCCCGATATATGTTGGGAAACTAATACAGCAGGCACAGACTATCCAGTAAGTTCTTGGATTGTATTGGAGACAATTTATTTTCCAAAAGATTGAAAAAGCTACCGGGGTGAAGCTGTTCCAGATTTTATTTTAACAAATAGGGAGGAATTGGTAGAGATCTTGAAAGTAGAAGGCAGCTTGGGTGAAAGTGATCATGAAATCATAGAGCTCACCATTCTAAGGAAGGGTAGAAGGGAAAACAGCAAAATAAAGATAATGGATTTTAGGAGGGCAGATTTTGGTAAACTCAGGGAGCTGGGAGGTAAGGTCCCATGGGAAGCAAAACTGAGGGGAAAAACAGCTGAGGAGAGTTAGCAGTTTTTCAAAGGGACATTATTAAGGGTTCAAAAGCAAGCTATCCCACTGAGGAGGAAAGACAGAATATATGGAAAAAGACTGCCTTGGCTTAACGAGGAGATCTTGCATGATCTCAAAATAAAAAATGAATTGAATAAAAAATGGAAACAAGCACAAATTACAAAGGATGAATATAAGCAAACAACACAAGAATGCAGGAGCAAGATTAGAAAGACTAAGGCACAAAATGAGCTCAAACTAGGTACAGGTATAAAGGGAAACAAGAAGGTTTTTATAAGACCAGGGACAGGGTAGGGCCATTACTCAGTGAGGAGGGAGAAACAGTAGCAGGGAATTTGGAAATGGCGGAGATGCTCAATGACTTCTTTGTTTTGGTCTTCACTGGAGTCTGATGAAGGAATGCCCAACATAGTGAATGCTAGTGGAAATGGGGTAGGGTTAGAGGTTGAAATAAAAAAAGAAGAAGTTAAAAATCACTTAGGAAAATTAGATGTCTGCAAGTCACCAGGGCCCGATGAAATGCACCCTTGAGTACTCAAGGAGCTGATAGAGGTGGGTGTCTGAGCCTTTGTCTATCGTCTTTGGAAAATCATGGGAGACAGGTGAGATTCCAGAAGACAGGAAAAGGACAAGTATAGTGCCCATCTATAAAAAGGGGAATAAGAATAACTCAGGAAACGACAGGCCAGTCAGCCTAACTTCAGTGCCAGGAAAGATAATGGAGCAAGAAATTAAAGAAGTCATCTGCAAGCACTTGGAAGGTGGTAAGGTGATAGGTAACACTCCTCATGGATTTGTAAAGAACAAATCACATCAAATCAATCTGATAGCATTCTTTGATTGGATAACAAGCCTTGTGGATAGGGGACAAGTGGTAGATGTGGTCTACCTAGACTTTAGTAAAGCATTTGATGTGGTCTCACATGATATTCTTATAAAAAACTAGGCAAATGCAATGTAGATGAAGCTCCTATAAGGTGGATGCGTAACTGGATGGATAACCATACTCAGAGAGTAGTTCTTAATGGTTCTCAATCCTGCTGGAAAGGTATAACAAGTGGGGTTCCACAGGGGTCTGTGTTAGGACTGGTTCTGTTCAATATCTTCATCAATGATTTAGATATTGGCGTAGAAAGTATGCTTGTTAAGTTTGCAGATGATACCCAGCTGTGAGGGGTTGCAACTGCTTTGCAGCACAGGGTCATAATTCAAAAGGATCTGCATAAATTGCAGAAATGGTCTGCGGTAAACAGGATGAAGTTTAATAAGGGCAAATACAAAGTGCTCCACTTAGGAAGGAACAATCAGTTTCACACGTACAGAATGGGGAGAGACTGTCTAGCAATGATTAGAGCAGAAAGGGATCTAGGGGTGATAGTGGACCACAAGCTAAATATAAGTCGGCAGTGTGATGCTGTTCCAAAAAAAGCAAACATAATTCTGGAATGCATTAACAGGTGTGTGGTGAACAAGACACGAGAAGTCATTCTCCCGCTCTACTCTGCGATGGTTAGGCCTCAGCTGGAGTATTGTGTCCAATTTTAGGCACTGCAGTTCAAGAAAGTTGTGAAGAAAATAGAGAGGGTCCAGAAAAGTGTGACAAGAATGATTAAAGGTCAAGAGAATGTGACCTATGAAGAAAGCCTGAAAGAATTGGGCTTGTTCAGTTTGGAAAAGAGAAGATTGAGGGGAGTCATGATAGCTGTTTTCAAGTATCTAAAAGTAAGTCATAAGGAGGAGAGAGAAAACTTGTTCTTCTTGGCCTCTGAGAATAGAACAAGAGGCAATGGACTTCAACTGCAGCAAGGGAGGTTTAGGTTGTACATTAGGAAAAAGTTCCTAACAGTCAGGGTGGTCAAACAGTGGAATAAATTGCCAAGGGAGGTTGTGAAATCTCCATCTCTGGAGATATTTAAGAACAGGTTAGATAGGTGTCTATCAAGGATGGTTTAGACAGTACTTGGTCTTGCCATTGGGGCAGGGGTTTGGACTCGATGGCCTCTCGAGGTCCCTTCCAGTCCTAGTATTCTATGGTTCTTTGATTCAATTGAGAGAAGTGTAAACAAGTGAAATACTGACACGTCTTTTCTTGCACTTCTTAATCAACTCCTGTCACAAATATTTCAGACAAAGCTGGGTGCCCACAAGGAAGTGTCTCACTAACTAAATGGAACCATGGAAATAATAGTGGTACACACCTGTAACCTTAAATACCAAGAGACTGGATCAGTCTGGGCCCCTACTCTGGAGCACAGTGTTATAGACAGCCCAGCGTGATAAATTCTGTTTCTGTGAAGTAATCTTTTCTTCTTTTCAATGTAGTTATTAGACTGTAGTTCAGTCTTGTGAGTCACCTAATCAAGGGTCCTCTCATAGACAGCAAAAGCCTCTTGTACTGCAGAATACTGTATAAGAAACCCAACATCAAGGGAATGATAGTGTGACTCAACTATCATAATGTTCTCGCCCTATTGCCAACAAAAACTGTAGTACATCCTTCCAGCATCTACCAACACCTGCCCCACCTGTGATAAACCCTTCAGTTCTAGAATCGGGATGATCAGCCATCAATGGACTCACAAATAGGAAGGTGACATAAAGACATCCTACTGATTATCAAGTGACCAGCAAGAGAAGAGAACAAGAGACTGCCAACTCTGGGAGGATTCAGCTCTAGGGTGTGGAACCCAGAAACTAACCCAATCAAGGATCAAAACCCCACATATTTTTTCTCTTGTTATATGAACATTTCGTAGAGAGAGGGATTTTCAGATAATCCCCATTCATCAATGAAAGGGAGACATGGGCAGTTGAGCGGTCCCCCAGGTAACAATTATATACACTGGGCTTGCTCATAAAACCAAGGTGTGTTAAGCATAACCAGTGACCTTTAAGTGGTTTCTAGTGGAAAAAAGATTGAACAAAGTTGAGTTACTGGAATGAAAAGAAAAGAAAACACATAAATACTTCTAACTTCCCTAAGAGACGTATTACAAACAGATTCTTATCCTAAAGAGCTGTTCTAATGTCAGGTAATATCTCCTAACCTGAGCAGTTAATTTTCTCTTATTTGGGTCAACAGCCTTTTACAGTTCACATTGGATGCGTCAAGGAGCCTCCAATGCAGGGTGAAGACAGCGAAGTTGTGCAATCTAAGTGCTTAAATAAAATTCTTCAGTGAGAGAGATTGTTCTATAACATCTCATCACATAATATAACACAGGATAAAAATGGCTCTCAATACTAACTGTTAGGGTAACATGCCTGCTAGCATCAACCGCCTTCTAGACTCGCAGGAAAACCAAGGCTGCATTTTAGTCATTAATTTGATCATCCCCACAGTGCGGTTCGGAGGTGCACCAGGACAGGCCTTCACTAGCACACATAAAATTAAACATAGTTATATATCTTAACTTCAAATACGAAAATGATACAAGCACAAATATACAATATACGGACTCAAAAATTATAACAATACAAATAGATAGATTTCACGAGGAATTATGTCCACAGCATCTCTGAGCTATAATTGTTTATAAATCAAATTTCACTATTACATGGGCAGGGAAGGGTGTCCATCACAGTAACCACACTCATTGTTCTTTTCTCCCTTCGAAGGGTCCTTGATGCCTATCCATGCTCTGAAGACATCATGAATATATTCAACCTCACCCACTCTGATCCATCAATATTCTTCCTAACAGGCATTCCAGGCCTGGAGGATTCCCACATCTGGATTTCCATTCCTTTTGCTATGGGCTATATTGTCATTCTTTTAGGAAATTTCACGGTTCTGTTTATTGTAAAACAAGAGCAGACCTTACACACACCAATGTACCTGCTGCTCTGCATACTGGCAATCACAGACATAATAACTTCTACGTTAGTGGTGCCAAAGGCACTGTGTATATTTTGGTTTAAATTGAAAGCAATTACTCTGCCTGGCTGCCTTACCCAGATGTTCTTCCTTAACACCATGTTGGTTACGCAGTCAGCTGTCCTCGTAATAATGGCATTTGATCGCTATGTTGCCATATGTAATCCTTTGAGATACACCACCATCCTCACCAAGTCGCGGATCGCTAAGCTCGGGCTTGTAGGTTTGACTCGAGCTGTTGTACTCATTCTGCCTATGCCCCTGATCCTGAGCAGGCTGCCTTTCTGTGACAACCGCACTATCCCCCAAACATTCTGTGAGAGCATAGCTGTGGCAAGACTGTCATGTGGGGACATAACAATCAATAGGGTGTACGGTGTGGTGTTAATGGTTCTAAACATGGGGTTAGACCTGAGTCTCATTGCTCTGTCCTATGGTCTCATCATCAGGGCCGTCCTTAGAATCTCCTCCAGGAAAACCCACCAAAAAGCCCTCAGCACCTGCACAGCCCACTTCTGTGTGATGTTTTTATATTGTGCTCCCAGCCTCTTTTCTCAAATGGCACACAACTTTGGTAAGAACATCGCTCCCCATGTTCACATACTCTTGGCCAATGTCTATCTCCTCGTCCCCTCCATGTTCAACCCTATCATATATGGAGTCAAAACCAAAGAACTTCGTGACAAAGTGCTCCAATACCTCTGCACAAAGTGACTGAATTGGTCATGGCTTTATACCCAGGTGGGAAATGAGTGGGAAACGGTAAAAGATACCTCCTCATTAATCCAATACAAGTTATGCCAAGGCTTCTGGCATCTTCATTTTTCATCAGATCTGCACTAGGTACGTTAAGAGATGTCTCATTATCTGCAGCATAGACCACTGTGTGAATAAAAACACTTTCTTTCAAGAAATAAATGGAATTACTTGTAAGAAGGTTTTGTAGTGATTTGGGTCTGTAAACTCAGTAGTTGGCTGATAAACCTGAAGAAGCACATCAGTCTGAGCTGGAGGCAGATCATCATCAGAAAGACACATAATGTCCATTGAAGTAGAGCAGAAATCAGAGCTCAGCAGGAAGCAGAGCAGCAGCAATGAGTGAGACAGAAGAACCAGAGCTGTGCGACCGACAGAACAGCAGTGCTGGGTCAGAACAGGCCAGCTGTGCCAGTGGGACACAAGGTCAGAGCACTGGCAGGGAGCTGCAGGTTCCCAGCAGAACAGTGGATCTCAGCTGTGGCCAAAAGAAAACAACACCCACAAACAAACAAATAAAAGCCCAAAACCAAGCATAACGTGGGTGCTGGGTACAGGTTCCAGAACAGTGATATATCTCCAGACAACAGGGTTTTGAAGGCTGGAATGAGAAGGGTATGCGAGTCTAATGGGTGGCTATATGCCATGGAGGAGGTTCCTACCAACCAGAACATGAGGATGTGTGGTCATTGGCAACTGCCAGCACAGGCTAAGCACTGCGGAAATTTTTTCTCTGACGAAACTTCCGTTAACGTTTACAAGTCCTGAGTGGTAAATAACTTAATGGAAAAAGTAGTTTTGCTTCCCTTATTGTACTCTTTTAAGAAAATCTTTGTTGAATGGTAAATGGTGCTCCAAGAGTGCTACAACTGAAAGATGAAGACTTATTCAAAGCAACAAGGTTACCTCTAAAGACACGGAGCATGTAGCTCCATTTTCAATGGTGGTCAAAGGAGGCAAACACACTGCAAGTATAGTCTCCGTGTAGTGGGACAGTCAAATGAAGTCTGAAGAGAAGAGCATGATGTCGCAACGGCTCGATGTCAGGATGGCAGTCGGTTTCTAGTGGAGTGCCCCAAGGCTTGGTTCTGGGTTCTGTTCTGTTCAACATATTTATCAGTGACCTGGATGAGGGGTTGGATTGCACCCTCGGCAAGTTTGTGGATGACACTGAGCAAGGGGGAGAGGTAGATACGTGGAAGGTAAGGACAGGATCCAGAGTGACTGAGACAAATTGGAAGACTGGGCTGCAAGAAATCTGGTAAGGTTCAATAAGGACAAGTGCAGAGTCCTGCACTTGGGCAACAAGAATCCCAAGCATTGTTACAGGCTGGGGTCCAACTGGCTTGGTAGTAATTTTGCAGAAAAGGACCTGGGAGTTGTAGTGGATGAGAAGCTGAACATGAGTCAACAGTGTGCTGTTGAAGCCAAGAAAGCTAATGGCATATTAGGTTGCATCAAGAGGAGCGTTGCCAGTAGATCCAGACAAGTGATTATTCCTCTTTATTCGGCTTTGGTGAGGCCACATGTGGAGTACTGTGTCCAGTTCTGGGCCCCCATTTATAGGAAGGATGTGGCTACACTGGAGAGGGTCCAGCAGAGGGCGACCAAGCTAGTTAGGGGGCTGGAGCATATGACTTATGAAAAAAGGTTGAGGGAATTGGGACTGTTTAATCTGCAGAAGAGAAGACTGAGGGTGGGCTTGATAACAGCCTTCAACTTACTGAAGGGAGGCTGCAAAGAGGCTGGAGAGAGGCTGTTCACAGTGGTCACAGATGGCAGAACATGAAACAATGGCCTCAAATTGAGGTTGGCAAGGTCCAGGTTAAACATGAGGAAAAACTTTTTCACTAGGAGGGTGGTGAAGCATTGGAATGGTCTACCCAGGGAAGTAGTGGAGTCTCCATCCATGGAGGTGTTTAAGTCTCGCCTCGACAAAGCCCTGGAAGGGCTGATCTGATGGGTTTGGTCCTGCTTAGAGCAGGGGGCTGGACTCAATGGCTTTTTTTAGGTCTCTTCCAGCTCTATTGTTCTATGATTCTATGATAAGGCAAAAAGGCAGGGAAGCGGTTCCTTTGGTGGCAGACCAGCATGGAGAGCAGGCCTATCACTGCCAGGGTAGAGGAGCTCAGGGAAGGCAGAATTTTCTCCTGAACAACTGCCCAAAGATCTCTCAGGAAGGAACAGGAGGTCCTACTGCAAGGATGGCCTCAGAGGGAAGAATACATCTCTCATACAAACACTGGGTTTGAAAGTTCCCCTTTTTTTGCTCTTTTAACTGCCCCAGCAGGGGAGAACCTTTGGCCCGATGGGCTATGGGAGGCTGGGCCACACCGCAAAGAAAGGCAATTGCTGCCCAAGAGCAAAAGAGAACAACCACGTTGAGTGCAGCCACCAGTGAGGGTTTCCAAATTTCACTTGGCACAATGTGTAATGCCCCAGTCCTGCTCCTTATCTGAGGCCCTGCCACTTTGCCAAGGTCCAGTCCCTTTCTTGAGGCCCCTCTCCCACTCCCTACTTTCCCACTACGGAAGTGGTTCACTCTTCCCTTCCTTATTTTCCCCTGGCTGGAGCAGAGGGCTGCAGTGTGGGAGGCAGTAGGTAGGGAGTAGTAGGTGTCATCCCCACAGCACTGCTGACTGGAATTTTAATGGCCAGAGTTGCCAGGTTTCCTGTTCTGCAAGTTGTTCCAGCACAATGCAGGCACCTGGTCATGCCACCACCAGACGGTGTATTGGGTGCACACCCTTCATTCTGGCATACATGAGATACAAATTGAGGGTAATTCACTCGGTGGTCTTAGGGTGAAGCCTAGTGAGGACCCTTTACATAGAGGGTGTCATGCCTTATTTCTGAAAATATGGTCTCCTGACCCACGGGATGTCTGTCTGATCTGGGCTCAACTTCAGCTTATTAGAATTCGTAGAATCCATCCCCACCCCTAGGCACAGGTTTAAATCAGTTGTCACCAAACCTGGCTCTGTTGTTACAGGGAAATAGAGTTGGATATCATCTGCATATTGGTGGCACCATCTTCCAAAACTCCTTTCTACCCCTCCTAGCGGCATCATGTAAAAGTTAAACAGCATAGGGGATAAGATGAAAATTGTGGGAGTCCATAACACAATAACCATAGGTTTGAATATCAGCCTCCAAGTTCCACCTTCTGAAACCATCCTGATAGGTAAGACCAGAACCACTGCAAACCAGTGAATCTCATAACCAACTCCACCATGCATCCCAGAATGGTAGCATGGTCAATGATATGAAAAGCCCCTAAGAAGTCCAGGAGAACCAACAGGGACTTACTCCTCCTGTCTACCTCCCGGTGCAGGCCTTCCAAGGCGGCTGCAGCACTTCACAATTGACGTGGCTCGCCACCGCACGGCTCGTCCAGACGGGGTTCCTTTTCGAAAGGACCCCGGCTACTTCAAAATCCCCTTATTCCCATCTGCTCATAAGAATAAGGGGACTTCGAAGTAGGCAGGGACCTTTCGAAAAGGAGGCCCATCTGGATGAGCTGTGCGGTGGCGAGCTGCATCCATTTCGAAGTGCCGCGGCCACCCGCATGCTAATGAGTCACTGAATACGTATTTCTGCACTTCATTAGTAAATTTCGAAATGGCCATTTGCGCGGCCATTTCGAAGTTTTTGGCTAGTGTAGATGTAGCCATTGATAGTTATGCTGAGTCTATCGTCTTGTGGGTCCAGAGAAGGCTTTTTAATTAGCTGTTTGTCCACTGTCTCTTCCAAGGCAGCGGGAGCAATCCAGATCTGAAAGATGTATTAATAATCCTGTAGACTCAACCGATGTTCTCTTCCTGGCTAGATTTAAGAAGCCATAAGGGGAGGGGTTGAGTGAGCATGTGGCTGGATGCAATCCTCCAAGTATGTTGTCCACCTCCTCAATCTGCAATAACTGAAACTGAGACCAGCTACTCCAAATAGGCCCAAAAAAAGCCAAGAACAGAACTCCACTGGCTATTACCTACAGCCCCCAACTCAAACCACTGCAATACATTATTGAAGACCTACAACCTATCCTTAATCAGGATGCCACACTCCAGAAGACCCTCGGTGACAGGCCTATTCGCTCCTACAGCCAATCTCCCATCCTTATGAGGATTCTCACCAACAGCCACAGTCTATATTGCAGGAACACCAGTCCTAGGACTTTTCCTTGCAACATAGTTCACTGCCAGCTCTGTCCGCATATCTATTCTGGGGATACCATCACTGGACCTAACCAGGTTATTCACAGAATCACAAGCACATTCTCATGGTGCTCAACTAAGATCATATATGCCATCATGTGCCAACAATGCCCAGATGCTTTGTATATCGGACAGACTTCAAACTCTCTCACACAAAGAGTTAATGGACACAAAGCAAACATAAAAAGACTCCTGATGTACAAACTAGTCTGTCAGCATTTTAATGGAGTGGGCTATTCTGTTAATGACCTGAAGGATTTTGTTTTACTGAAGAGGAATTTTCACAGCACTTTGGAAAGAGAAGCTGCTGAACTCTGTTTTATATTCAAATTCGACACATTAACACGTGGTTTGAACCAGGATGCGAATTTTCTGGGTCATTATAGGGGCTCTTTGGCATACTTGGCTTAATCTAATTCTTAACTCCCCCACCCCGACACTCTACTCTCTGATTTGCTCATCTTCATATATTTTTCTGATTTCTCAGCCTTGATTACTGTTTTTGGTTCTCTGTGCCTTAAATATTGAGTCTGTTCTGGTATGGCTATGGTGTGACCAAGGGGGTCTGCCCCATGAAAGCTACTTTACTCCTTATTTGTTCCAAAGAAGAATAACTGGGTGGTGAACTCAACACGCTCTGTATCCCACTTACTAGCAGCTATAGTCCAAATCAGATCAAATGTGAGTGATCTTAGCTGCAAAGTTCTTCACACACTGATCACAGTGGGAAGCTGAAAGTGCCTCCCTTCCATCATGAATGCCAGACTGTAAGAGTCTCCACACCACTCAAAACAGTGCTGCTGGACAGCTTTCTGCAGACGTGATAGGAATGGAAAAAATAGTTTTTCTTCAATGTCAGCACAGCTCCAGACATAGCTCGCAATTCTGCTCTAACCTGCAATCATTTGGACTCAGCTCTAGCTCTCCTTCAGCAGCGTTCTGGCCATCTCACAGATTGTTTTGCCACCATCAGCTCTCCAGAGAACTTGGAAGTGAACCTGGTTACACTAATTCAAAGAGGGCTCTGAGGATGAATCCCACCAATTGCCTGGGTTACCTCTGTGTTCCATATATTGACTAGGGCATCCACAGGAACATTTGCTGTAACAGCTGAGTAATCTGCCAGGGACACCAGGAAGCCATCCAGGTCCCTGAGCATCCAAGGGCAAACCACCTTAATTGTTCCCACACCTTGAGATATTTTACTATGTTTTATGTCCCTTTGGGGCTTTGTGTGTATATATATATATATGTGTGTTATATATATATACATATATATACACACATATATATATATATATATATATAACACAAAGGGAGTTGTGCTCGTCTATATACTATCGAAACAAAAAAGCAGTCAAGTAGCACTTTAAAGACTAACAAAATAATTTATTAGGTGAGCATTCATGGGACAGACCCACATCTTCAGATCATAGCCAGACCAGAAGAGACTCAATATTTAAGGCACGGAGAACCAAAATAGTAATCAAGGTGGACAAATCAGAAAAAAAATTATCGGGATGAGCAAATCAGAGAGTAGAGGGGTAGAAGGGGAGGTGGGGAGGTCGAGAATTAGATTAAGCCAAGTATGCAAATGAGCCCCTAGAATGACTCAGAAAATTCTCATCCTGGTTCAAACCATGTGTTAGTGGGCTGAATTTATATATAAAAGATAGCTCGGCTGTCTCCCTTTCAAGAGTCGTGTGAATTTTTTTCTTCAATGACACACAAATTCTTAAATCATTAAGAGAAAGGCCCACTCCATTAAAATGTTGACTAACTGGTTTGTGGATCTGGAGTGTTCTTATGTCTGTTTTGTGCCCATTAACCCTTTGTCTAAGGGAGTTTGAAATCTGCCCAGTGTACAAAGCATCTGGGCATTGTTGGCACATGATGGCTTATATGATGTTAGTTGAGCACCCTGAGAATGTTCCCATGATTCTGTGAATAACCTGCTTAGGTCCAGTGATGGTATTTCCAGAAAAGATATGTGGACAAATCTGGCAGTGGGCTTTGTTCTTGCAAGGAAAGGTTCCAGGAATGCTGGTCCTGGGGTATATATTGTAGCTGTTGGTGATGATCCCCTCATAAGGCTGGGAGGTTATCTGCAGAAGAGAACAGGCATGATAGATATGTGTGTGTGTGTGTGTTTTTTATTGTGTTTTCTTAAATCTAAGCCTCTATGAACATTTTAAATAGAGAAGTGGGGTAAAAGTATTTAAAAAAATAACATTCTCATGTTCTCTAGATCCTTATTCATTCTTGTTGTTCTTCTCTAGACCATCTCCAATTTCTTCACATCTTTCTCGACGTGTAATGCCCACAACTGGAAACATATAGGGATAAGAGCTTCAGAAAAAAATTTCCATTTAGTGTACACAGGCACTTTTCCAGTGGCATTTGCTACCAGACTTGGCTCCACCTCATGGCCACTCCTGCCTCCTTGACCTAAACCCATCAGTACTGTTCCTAAAGATACTTGCTTTAATACTCAATTAGACCTAATTGCTGTCTTCCCATCAATGTCTTCCTGACACTGTGCAGTGAAATAGTTAATTTAGTGAATAGTTCTCTTTGTCAGAAACTGGAGATGGATGGCAGGAGAGAGATTGTTACCTGTTTAGTTCCTTCCCTCTAGTGCTCCTGGCATTGGTCATTGTTGGCAGACAAGATACTGGGGTGGCTGGACCTTTCATCTGACCCAGTATGGCTGTTCTCATGTTCTTATGTTAATTTTACCCTTCTGTGAGTTTGGATAACGGGGGTAACAGACTTCTGTGTGAAAGTATTAAACTGAAGTTGATTTTCAACTTATTTGCAGCTGGGATTTTCACCAAACACACTGACCATTCCCATTTTCAAAGGAGAAACACATGAAAAAGATGAAATACATTTGCACCAAATGTCGAGAGGATTGAATCATTAGCAGTAATTTGTTCATTACAACCGACATTTTTGATAAATTATTTTTGCCATAGCTTTTTGAAGGTCTTGTACAGTTGAAGCTACAGTAGAGTGTTTTGTCTGTGATTCCATCGTCTCTTTCTCAGAACAACCGTGTTTAGCAGTTTGGCCGAGAACGCGATTACTTCTGGGAAGATGGACTTTGCTGAACGTCGCATATTTGCCTTTTCGTTTCTGATGATACCTTTCAGACCTCTCTCATATGAACTGGATAAACACAACCCTGCACTACAAGATGCAAGAGGAACTTTTAGAAGAGACCTGTATGTGAAAGACAAATGTGCAGAGGTATGAGCAGATACGCTTCGCTCTGCTTTGTCCCACACAGGCTGCGTCTACACGTGCACACTACTTCGAAGTAGCGGCAGTAACTTCGAAATAGCGCCCGTCACGTCTACACGTGTTGGGCGCTATTTCGAAGTTGAAATCGACGTTAGGCGGCGAGACGTCGAAGTCGCTAACCCCATGAGCGGATGGGAATAGCGCCCTACTTCGACGTTCAACGTCGAAGTAGGGACAGTGTAGACGATCCGCGTCCCGCAACATCGAAATAGCGGGGTCCTCCATGGCGGCCATCAGCTGGGGGGTTGAGAGATACTCTCTCTCCAGCCCTTGCGGGGCTCTGTGGTCACCGTGGGCAGCAGCCCTTAGCCCAGGGCTTCTGGCTGCTGCTGCTGCAGCTGGGGGTCCGTGCTGCATATACAGGGTCTGCAACTAGTTGTTGGCTCTGTGTATCTTGCACTGTTTAATGAAAGTGTGTCTGGGAGGGGCCCTTTAAGGGAGCGACTTGCTGTTGAGTCCGCCCCGTGACCCTGTCTGCAGCTGTGCCTGGCTCCCTTATTTCGATGTGTGCTACTTTGCCGTGTAGACGTTCCCTCGCTGTGCCTATTTCGATGTTGGGCTGAGCAACGTCGAAGTTGAACATCGACGTTGCCAGCCCTGGAGGACGTGTAGACGTTATTCGTCGAAATAGCCTATTTCGATGTTGCAACATCGAAATAAGCTATTTCGAAGTTGGGTGCACGTGTAGACGTAGCCACAGAGCGCTGAGGACATTCATAGGGAAGTGGTAGGAAGTGGCATTCACGGGCATGTTATATGGGTAGAAAATGCAGTAAGCCCAAGGAACCTAAACCTTCCCCGAGGCACAGCTGTTAGCTGCTGCTATGTATGATGAGCAGCACAAGTGTTCTACTTCGGATTATGCCTAGGAGGGAGAAATGTCGAATACTACCTTTAGTCTCTACCTTCAGAGACTTCCAGTAACAAATTTATTCATCTCAAAATATGGATATTGTCTGTCATGACTGAATGCAATTCCCTTAAGTAACATCACACATCTGTTTCTTTCTGTTAAATATATTCTGGGATACTTTGTGCTCTTATTAAGAATAGTATTTGCCACAGTAGTAGAATATAGATTTTGAATTTGATTCTCACATCATACGTTTGCTGTTAACGTGCACATAATCCTGCTGGGGCCTTTGGCTTTTCATAGGAAGAAAGAAAGAAAGAAAGAAAGAAAGAAAGAAAGAAAGAAAGAAAGAAAAAGAAAATCTATGGCTTTTATTTTAATCAGTACATTTGTATACACATGCCTAAATATGTACTAATCATCCAACAGAACCTTTCATGTGTTACTACATGTAAAGAACAATCTATTACACATTTTAGAAACATGCTTTTGTCTGTTTCTCTCTCCATCCAATCCATTTGTTCACAAACTTCTCCTAAATAATAAGTACTAGGACCACCAAATCAGGTATCTTCACATAATCACTTAACACAAGATGGCTACGTCTACAAGTGAACGCTACATCGAAATAGCTTATTTCGATGTAGCAACATCGAAATAAGTTATTTTGATGAATAGCATCTACACGTCCTCCAGGGCTGGTGCCGTCGACGTTCAACATCGACGTTGGGCAGCACCACATCGAAATAGGCATTGCAGGGGAGCGTCTACACGCCAAAGTGGCACACATCAAAATAAAGGTGCCAGGAACAGCTGCAGACAAGGTCACAGGGTGGACTAGCCTTCCCGGGCAACGGGAAGCTGCTCCCTTAAAGGGCACCTCCCAGACACACTTGCACTAAACAGCACAAGATCCACAGAGCCAACAACTGGTTGCAGACCTTGTGCATGCAGCATGGATCCCCAGCTGCAGCAGCAGCAGCCGGAAGCCCTGGGCTAAGGGCTGCTGCCCACAGTGACCATAGAGCTCCGCAGGGGCTGGAGAGAGCGTCTCTCAACCCCTCAGCTGATGGCCGCCATGGCGGAGCCCACTCTTTCGATGTTGCGGGATGCGGATCAGGTACACGTGCCCTACTTCAATGTTCAACATCGAAGTAGGGCGGTATTCCCATCTCCTCATGAGGATAGCAACTTCAACGTCTCGCCACATTACGTCGATGTCAACTTCGAAATAGCGCTCGTCACGTGTAGACCTGTTGGGCTCTATTTCAAAGTTGGCGCGGCTACTTCGAAGTAGCCGGCACGTGTAGACGCGGCTGATAAGGATTTTATTGCACTGGAGCAAAGTAGGGAAAGAATCAGAATGGTAGCAGAGACAGTTATACTCCACAACGACTACCCCAGCGGAGAGGTGGGGTCACTGAGTGCAAGGGAGAGTTATAATAACCTGCAACCAAGGATGGAAGCCACACCACTAGGACAGTGGTCACCTTGGAGCTACACACATCTCACAGAGGTGGAAGAGAGCTTGGGAGATAATCTAGTCCAGTCCCCTGCCCCCTTGGCATGACCAAGCACCATTCCTTACATCTATTTGTTCTGATCACTACAGGGCCTCTTCAGAGACTGAGCTCTCAACTGTGGGTTTAGAAGGCAAATGCTCAAACCACTGAGCTAGCCCTCATATGAGGAGGTGAACTATGCATATTACAGCTGCTGGCCATGGGTAAGAGATCCCTTTTAACCCTTTAGTATAAACCACTCCCCCCTTCTGGTCTTCAGTCCCAGATATGCACCTGGGGCAGGTGAGGAGCCCTGCTGCCCACTGGCCCTGCCACTCAGCAGCTGTACAACTGGAGGCCCCCTGGGGCAGCAGATACTGGCCAGGGCCAGGCAGGGCAGCCCCCACCACCACAGACACTTCCCAAGAGAGATTAACACAGTCGCAGGCCCTAAACGATCTTGAATTTTAAAGAAACCACATGGAATTAGCCCTAAAATGTTTTTTGTTTTTTTTGTTTGTTTGTTAGTATGTTTGTCTGTTTGTTTCAAATTTTGAGGCCTCTCATTACCTGAGGGCCTGAACTGTAGCTTATTTATCTTGTGTGGAAATCTGGGTCTGTCCCCAGCCAGCCCAAGAAGCAGCCTCTGGGCAGGACCATCCAGGGGAACACGAGAGACAGAGTCACAGGAGAGAAGCAGCTGACAGCAGCAGAGCCCCAGGTTCACCGCTCCCAGTCCAGAGAGGAGCCACCGGCCAGACCCTGGCACATCATGCCCAGCCATCACTTCTCACCCCAAAGGGTTAATTTGGAGGAGGTGCCAGCAGGGCAACACATCCCCCAACCTCCAAACCTCCCAGCCCCCGGCCCTGTGGGTGAACTCTTTCAAGGGTTTTCATTGTTGGTATCCCCATGCAGTGCAAGTCATTATTGCTTTGAATTAATACGCTGGTAGGGGGGTGGAGGGCATGAGCTTGGGGAGTGGGAATTAGCTGATGTTTGAAGCTTGCACTTGGTGGCTGAATTAAACTCTCACGTAGCTCAATTTGGCTGTGTGGTGCCATCTCCTGTGATGCCAGGATCATGTCATTTGTCCTCCAGAAAAGCAGCAGAGAATTGCAATGATAATGGAATGACTATTTAAAGGTAGCAGTGCTACATGGCTGCTTCTTTGTTTTGATAGAGTACAGATTCCCATGGCTATCTCTCTGCCACTGATACAGAAGGAAGCAGTGGTCCACTGATACAGTCTGAACCTCTCTTGTCAGGAATCCTCATGACCTGACCTGACTTGACCAGTGCCAAATGAGAAAATTTACGGGACCACAGGAAGTCAGTATTGTGTAGCAGCATTAGCAACCCTTCCATTGCATACTGGCCTCTTAAAAGATATTTGCGGTAAATTACAGCCAAAGAACAGCACAAAACATTGAGAGCCAGGGCTGGTGGCTATTAACAAAATTTATAGGACCAGTAGAACTTGGCCATGCCCATCACAAGTGGTCATATGGATAACTGAAATTATGCCTGATTACGGATGTAGCTGGATGAGACAGTTCCAGACTAGAGAGTTTCAACCTCTACAGTGAAGGACACAAAATTGTTTTTGGTCCTGTGTATTGTGGCAGTGTTCTGGTACACAATGCAGATGGCAGTACTGGACAGACATAGCATAAAGCCATCATCAATTGCTTGGCTTCACAGTCCACAAAACTCAGATTACCCTGGCTGCGTCTACACGTGCACGCTACTTCGAAGTAGCGGCAGTAACTTCGAAATAGCGCCCGTCACGTCTACACGTGTCGGGCGCTATTTCGAAGTTGAAATCGACGTTAGGCGGCGAGACGTCGAAGTCGCTAACCCCATGAGCGGATGGGAATAGCGCCCTACTTCGACGTTCAACATCGAAGTAGGGACGTGTAGACGATCCGCGTCCCGCAACATCGAAATAGCGGGATCCTCCATGGCGGCCATCAGCTGGGGGGTTGAGAGATACTCTCTCTCCAGCCCTTGCGGGGCTCTGTGGTCACCGTGGGCAGCAGCCCTTAGCCCAGGGCTTCTGGCTGCTGCTGCTGCAGCTGGGGGTCCGTGCTGCATATACAGGGTCTGCAACTAGTTGTTGGCTCTGTGTATCTTGCACTGTTTAATGAAAGTGTGTCTGGGAGGGGCCCTTTAAGGGAGCGACTTGCTGTTGAGTCCGCCCCGTGACCCTGTCTGCAGCTGTGCCTGGCTCCCTTATTTCGATGTGTGCTACTTTGGCGTGTAGACGTTCCCTCGCTGTGCCTATTTCGATGTTGGGCTGAGCAACGTCGAAGTTGAACATCGACGTTGCCAGCCCTGGAGGACGTGTAGACGTTATTCATCGAAATAGCCTATTTCGATGTCGCAACATCGAAATAAGCTATTTCGAAGTTGGGTGCACGTGTAGACGTAGCCCCTGAGATTCTTATGCCCTATCAACAAATCATTTCTTTGTTCCTGGGAGAGGCTCTCAAGCTGACGTTCTCCACGGTCTATTTTCTGC
Organism: Carettochelys insculpta; assembly: GCF_033958435.1. Lineage (NCBI taxonomy): Eukaryota > Metazoa > Chordata > Testudines > Carettochelyidae > Carettochelys > Carettochelys insculpta. Next base: position 7,423,268 of record NC_134137.1, read on the forward strand.
TCTACCTGATGCTCATGGGGCTCAAGGAGTTGTTTGAGAATCTTGACCAACTGAAGAGTCCACAGGGAAACTGCAAGGGAATTATAAAGGTTTACATCGAGGATGAAGAGAATCAGACGTGGGATTCATAGGCTGAATAGAAGGAATAATCCTTCCTGGCACAATGAAGTGAATTGCTCTCTCTCTCCTGTGTGAAATTTCAGTGAGTTGCCTTTTTTGTATTAATGTTGGTTTTAAGGGTTCAGGACAAGTCCCAGGGCTCAGTTCAAGATCCATTTGGTCAGGCTTTAACTATCACAGCAAAATGAAGTGTTTACTATTTCAAGAAACACCAATGGATTTATCTAGTAAAAGGCACCTACACATGTACTGGAAATAGTTTAGATAATCATTTGTATTTAAGATTAGTTCTTTGCCTCTTATATCTGTCTCAGTAGCTTCATTTTCTTGGACAGTGGGGCTGCGTCTACACGTGCACGCTACTTCGAAGTAGCGGCAGTAACTTCGAAATAGCGCCCGTCACGTCTACACGTGTTGGGCGCTATTTCGAAGTTGACATCGACGTTAGGCGGCGAGACGTCGAAGTCGCTAACCCCATGAGCGGATGGGAATAGCGCCCTACTTCGACGTTCAACATCGAAGTAGGGACGTGTAGACGATCCGCGTCCCGCAACATCGAAATAGCGGGGTCCTCCATGGCGGCCATCAGCTGGGGGGTTGAGAGATACTCTCTCTCCAGCCCTTGCGGGGCTCTGTGGTCACCGTAGGCAGCAGCCCTTAGCCCAGGGCTTCTGGCTGCTGCTGCTGCAGCTGGGGGTCCGTGCTGCATATACAGGGTCTGCAACTAGTTGTTGGCTCTGTGTATCTTGCACTGTTTCATGAAAGTGTGTCTGGGAGGGGCCCTTTAAGGGAGCGACTTGCTGTTGAGTCCGCCCCGTGACCCTGTCTGCAGCTGTGCCTGGCTCCCTTATTTCGATGTGTGCTACTTTGCCGTGTAGACGTTCCCTCGTTGTGCCTATTTCGATGTTGGGCTGAGCAACGTCGAAGTTGAACATCGACGTTGCCAGCCCTGGAGGACGTGTAGACGTTATTCGTCGAAATAGCCTATTTCGATGTTGCAACATCGAAATAAGCTATTTCGAAGTTGCGACATCGAAATAGGCTATTTCGATGAATAACGTCTACACGTCCTCCAGGGCTGGCAACGTCGATGTTCAACTTCGACGTTGCTCAGCCCAACATCGAAATAGGCACAACGAGGGAACGTCTACACGGCAAAGTAGCACACATCGAAATAAGGGAGCCAGGCACAGCTGCAGACAGGGTCACGGGGCGGACTCAACAGCAAGCCGCTCCCTTAAAGGGCCCCTCCCAGACACACTTTCATGAAACAGTGCAAGATACACAGAGCCAACAACTAGTTGCAGACCCTGTATATGCAGCACGGACCCCCAGCTGCAGCAGCAGCAGCCAGAAGCCCTGGGCTAAGGGCTGCTGCCCACGGTGACCATAGAGCCCCTCAAGGGCTGGAGAGAGAGTATCTCTCAACCCCCCAGCTGATGGCCGCCATGGAGGACCCCGCTATTTCGATGTTGCGGGACGCGGATCGTCTACACGTCCCTACTTCGATGTTGAACGTCGAAGTAGGGCGCTATTCCCATCCGCTCATGGGGTTAGCGACTTCGACGTCTCGCCGCCTAACGTCGATGTCAACTTCGAAATAGCGCCCAACACGTGTAGACGTGACGGGCGCTATTTCGAAGTTACTGCCGCTACTTCGAAGTAGCGTGCACGTGTAGACGCAGCCTTGGTGGTGCGTAATTGTGTGTTTTTTTGTTTGTCTTGTGTGTTCAAGGTTCCAGATTAACTCCTGGGTTTCCTTGTTAGGTCTCCCCCATTCCCTGGTACAAGCAGACCCTGAGTAGAAAGTCAACAGAGAAGTTATTTCTGTGAGCTGTTGCTCTGGAATCAGGCAACTTTTTTTTTTCATTGGTGTGTGACAGTCCTGGAACTCCTGGGGGTAATGGAAAGCCAGCCTGAGTGAAAATGTTGCTCTGGCTGAGCTTGTACTTTGATTCAGTCTCTTCTTCTCCCACCCTCTCCTCCGTCTCATTCAGGGCCCTACAAACCCCATGCCCTCATGACCACTGTTTTGTGTGATCTGTCCCGCAGATGGATGGAATATCCACAGGAAAGTCCATTCCATGTAGAGGGGCTGTGAAGTGTGGGAGTCGGTGGCAAATGTCTGAAACGGTGAGGCTCTGGGACACAAACATTAAGCCCAGGACACTCTGGGACCATTTCCTCACAAGCTCTGTTAGATAATAATGGAGAGGTTTCCTTGTTGTGGGGATTTTGTCAGGTCAGCTTATTATTTTTATTTTCATGTCACGTGATATCTTTAAAAGCAACGAGGGGTCCTGTGGCACCTTATACACTTGCAGACCTGCATCTGACGAAGTGGATCTTTGCCCATGAAAGCTTATGCTCATACATTTCTGTTAGTCTATAAGGTGCCACGGGACCCCTCGTTGCTTTTGCAGATCCATACTAAGAGGCTATGCCTCTGATACGTGATATCTTTAGCAATAGACAGGCAGAAGAAGAGTATGCAGCAATGTTTCCAGCATTGCCCAAAGCTATGGAGGTACGTTCACTTAGTAGGCTCATTCTTCGGGGTGGGGGAGGGATGTGGAAAACAGGTTAATTATTCAATCGATGTATTTCTTCTGTCACTTATGTTCTCATACGGAGCTCTGCTTCTCCTGTCTGCAGGTCATCTTTCAAAGGCACTATCCTGGAGGACCTAGCTTCCCAAGGTGAGAGTCTTCCTGCCTTTGAATCAGAAAAACACACACATACTCACATTAACAGACCATGGGATTAATCAGCACTCCTAGGCTGGTCCTCTTATGTGTCCCAGGACACATCCAAGCTGCCACTGTGATATGCCCCTGGTTCAGCATATCCCTCTTGCAACTTTCATGTTCAAATTATTTTGACAATAATCAAACTAATTTAAACAGCACCCACGATTGCTGGTTCCTGCAGGGTTGTATAGCTTCAATATGAGGAATGTAGCAGTAGAAAGAATTGGCAAATCGAAAACTCCCAACCGGGGAGAGTGAGAAACAGAAGTATTCCTGTTAACACTGGAGCCAAAAAAACAAAGAGGATATCTCAAAGTATGTCTTGGCTTTCTTGGTTCCAGAGTTCAGAGCAGTTCTTGCCTTTGAACCTTGTTCTCAATTGTGTATGCTAAAAGAGAGGCCAGCTTGATGCAAAAGAGGCTGCCTCCCTTTTCAGGAGGGTTTAGGAAGATAAAATGTTTCTTCCAGTGTCTTTTTCTTGTTTTTTGTGATTTTTTTCTTCCAAGCAGCGATGGTTCATGGAGAGGCTGTAGTAGTTGGTCTTTCATGAGTCAGAGAGGCTGGACAGTGCTGTCTGATTCCCCCAAAACACAGAGATAATAAAAAAGAGCTGAGATGCTAACACACATTTCTGATTAATACCTTTCAGTTAGTTCTTTGACAAAGTAGGTTGCCTCAAAATGTGTCTCACCAAAACAAAGAAGATGAAACAGAAGTGCAGGGCAGCAGCCCTAAATACAATGACCCTTTTGTACATCACCACCTTTTAGCTAAGAACAAAGTCACAGCCCAGCGTGATAATGTCTGCTTTGGGGGGGCTGGAATTTAGCTCCTTTCCAGCACAGGCTTTCCTTTGTGGATCACATCTATGGTGAATGTAATCTGGTGTGTCTAGTTGTCAGCTGGTACAAAGTAGAATGCCTAGTCCTGGTGCCAGTTTTGTTCAACATCATCAATAATGGGACAGATGATGGAATGGATTGCATTTAGCAAGCTCATGGATGATACTAAGCTGTGGAAGAGGTAGATACACTGGATGGGATGGATGAATCTAGAATGCCTAGACTGGGTGAAATGAAACCGAAGAATGTTCAAAAACTAAAAGTGCAGTGTTGTGCACGAGAGGAACAATCCAATATAATGGCACATCATTGGATGCCTTCAGCATCAGGAATGTCATCAACAAGGATGTGTCCTTGCTCCAACATTGTTAGGGATCTTCTTCGCACTCCTTCTGAAGCAGCCTTTGGATCCGCAACAAAGGGCATCTTTTTGCACACAAGATATGATGGAAAACTGTTTAATCTTGCAAAACTGAAGGCAAAGTCTAAGGTGTGGGAAGTACTCATCAGAGACATACTGTTCATAGATGACACTGCTGTCATGACACACACAGAAGGCCAGCTTCAAAAACTGCTGGATCAGTTCTCCAAAGCATGCAAGGACTTCGGGCTTACCATCAGCCTAGAGAAGACAAATGTACTTGGTCAGGACGTTGCTGAACCTCCATCAATCAACATTGACAATTACATGCTAGATGTCACCCACGAGTTTACTTAGCTCAGGTACACCGTCACCGACATTCTGTCACTGGAGTCTGATCTAAACAGGCGGATTGAAAAAGGAGCCACAAATCTGTTCAGACTTAGGAAGAGAGTGTGGAACAACAACAAGCTGTACAGTCACACCAAAATGCAAGTCTACAGAACCTGCATCCTCAGCACCCTCCTCTACAACAGCGAGTCTTGGATCTTGTACGCCCGTCAGGAAAAGAGGCTGAATGTCTTCCACTTGCACTGCGTCAGGTACATTCTTGGGGTGTCATGGAAGGACAGAGTGCCCAACAATGACGTCCTCAGGCAAGCTGGAATTCCAACCGTGCATACACTCCTCAGGCAGTTGTGGCTCCGCTGGCTTGGCATGTCCACAGGATGAATGATGGAAGGATCCCAAAAGACATCCTGTATGGTGAGCTCGCCTCTTGCAAAAGACCTACTGGACTCCCCTAGTTGCACTACAAAGACGTCTGTAAGAGGGACCTCAAGGAGGTAGACATTGACCAAGAGAGTTGGGAAGAGCTGGCAGACAACCGCAGCAGTTGGAAGCAGGAACTACACAAGGGCCTTCAGAAGGGCGAGATGAAGATCAGACAGCTTGCAGAGGTGAAGCGAGCCCCGTAGAAAGGACAGCAAGGACCTGCCAGACACACACTTCATATGCAGAAGCTTTAGCAAGGACTGTCACTCTCATGTGGGCCTCCACAGTCACAGGCTACGTCTACACGTGAAGCCAACATCGAAGTAGCCTGTTTCGATGTGGCGACATCGAAATAGGCTATTTCGATGAATAACGTCTACACGTCCTCCAGGGCTAGCAACGTCGATGTTCAACATCGACGTTGCGCAGCACCACATTGAAATAGGCGCTGCAAAGGAACGTCTACACGCCAAAGTAGCACACATCGAAATAAGGGTGCCAGGAACAGCTGCAGACAGGGTCACAGGGCGGACTCAACAGCAAGCCGCTCCGTTAAAGGGCCCCTCCCAGACACGGTTGCACTAAACAACACAAGATACACAGAGCCGACAACTGGTTGCAGACCCTGTGCATGCAGCATGGATCCCCAGCTGCAGCAGCAGCAGCCAGAAGCCCTGGGCTAAGGGCTGCTGCACACGGTGACGATAGAGCCCCGCAGGGTCTGGAGAGAGAGCGTCTCTCAAACCCTCAGCTGATGGCCTCCATGGCGGACCCCGCCATTTCGAAGCTGCGGGACGCGCAACGACTACACGTTCCCTACTTCAACGTTGAACGTCGAAGTAGGGCGCTATTCCCATCCCCTCATGGGGTTAGTGGCTTCGACGTTTCGCCGACTAACGTCGATGTTAACATCGAAATAGCGCCCAACTCGTGTAGCCATGACGGGCGCTATTTCGAAGTTAGTGCCACTACTTCGAAGTAGCGTGCACGTGTAGACAAGGCTACAGTCAGCACTGCAAATGACGATCTTGAATGGAGTTACAAAGGGCGCGATCCATAGTCTACACAGACTGAAGGATGCCTTGGAGTGTTCTGCACAAAGGATGGAAGAATCCTATGGACTGCCATGGGTGGGGGACCTATCTGACTAAGTGGCAGTCCTGCAGTAAAGGATAAGGGGATTGCAGTGGGCATCAAGGTGTATCTAGGTCAAGAGCGTTCCCTCGTTTCCAAGAAGGCAAACAGCATAATTGATTACTAAGTAGTCGTATTGCCATCCTGTCCTGGGAAGTGATTATTTTATCTGTGGCACTGGTGAGGCTACATCTGGAGTATAGCACCTAGAGAATGCGTGTGGACAAATTGGAGAGTCTAGTGAAGGGCAAGGAAAACTATTAGGGGATGAGAGCACATGAGTTATAAGGCAAGGGATGAGGGAAGTCTAGTGTAATCGTCATAAAAGCGTAGTGATGGGGAGAATCTGATATCAGCCTGGTGTATAACTTGAGGCACATATTAAGCTCATTGTCCTTTCCTGTCCACAAAGTTTTCCAGAGTCATTGTTCTTCTCCAAAGAGTCTCTTTTTGTTTGAAACAAGTCTTTGTTCCTAGATGTTGCCATCTACATCCTAGATGTTGCCATCTACTGAGTGAGTGGGCAGCAAAATGGCAAATGAAATTTAATGTGGGTAAGTGTAAGGTAATGCATGTTGGAAAAAATAACCCAAATTACACGTACTACATGATGGGGTCAAATTTAGCTACGACAGATCAGGAAAGGGATCTTGGGCTACGTCTACACGTGCACCCAACTTCGAAATAGCTTATTTCGATGTTGCGACATCGAAATAGGCTATTTCGATGAATAACGTCTACACGTCCTCCAGGGCTGGCAACGTCGATGTTCAACTTCGACGTTGCTCAGCCCAACATCGAAATAGGCACAGCGAGGGAACGTCTACACGCCAAAGTAGCACACATCGAAATAAGGGAGCCAGGCACAGCTGCAGACAGGGTCACGGGGCGGACTCAACAGCAAGTCGCTCCCTTAAAGGGCCCCTCCCAGACACACTTTCATTAAACAGTGCAAGATACACAGAGCCAACAACTAGTTGCAGACCCTGTATATGCAGCACGGACCCCCAGCTGCAGCAGCAGCAGCCAGAAGCCCTGGGCTAAGGGCTGCTGCCCACGGTGACCACAGAGCCCCGCAAGGGCTGGAGAGAGAGTATCTCTCAACCCCCCAGCTGATGGCCGCCATGGAGGACCCCGCTATTTCGATGTTGCGGGACGCGGATCGTCTACACGTCCCTACTTCGATGTTGAACGTCGAAGTAGGGCGCTATTCCCATCCGCTCATGGGGTTAGCGACTTCGACGTCTCGCCGCCTAACGTCGATTTCAACTTCGAAATAGCGCCCAACACGTGTAGACGTGACGGGCGCTATTTCGAAGTTACTGCCGCTACTTCGAAGTAGCGTGCACGTGTAGACGCAGCCTTGGAGTTATAGTGCATAGTTCTCTGAAGACATCCATGCAGTGTGCAGCGGCAGTTAGTAAGGCAAATAGGATGTTAGGAATTATTAAAAAAGGGATCGATAATAAGACAAAAGATATCATACTTCCCCTATATAAAACGATGGTACGCCCACATCTCGAGTACTGCGTGCAGATGTGGTCTCCTCACCTCAAAAAAGATATATTGGCATTAGAAAAGGTTCAGAAAAGGGCGACTAAGATGATTAGGGGCTTGGAAAGGGTCCCATATGGGGAGAAGCTAGAGAGACTGGGACTTTTCAGTTTGGAAAAGAGGCGATTGAGGGGCGATATGATAGAGGTATATAAAATCATGAATGGTGTGGAGAAAGTGAATATAGAAAAATTATTTACCTTTTCCCATAATACAAGAACTAGGGGACACCAAATGAAATTGATGGGTAGTAGGTTCAAAACTAATAAAAGGAAATTTTTCTTCACACAGCGCACAGTCAACCTGTGGAACTCCTTGCCCGAGGAGGCTGTGAAGGCCAGGACTCTATTAGGGTTTAAAAAAGAGCTTGATAAATTTTTGCAGGTCAGGTCCATAAATGGCTATTAGCCAGGGATAAAGTATGGTGCCCTAGCCTTCATAACAAGGGCAGGAGATGGATGGCAGGAGATAAATCACTTGTCTTCTGTTCTCCTTCTCTGGGGCACCTGGCATTGGCCACCGTCGGCAGATGGGATGCTGGGCTTGATGGACCTTTGGTCTGACCCAGTATGGCCATTCTTATGTTCTTATGTTCTTATGTTCTTACATGTTGAAATGGGAACACATATCATTTGTTTTGGTACAGGTTAGTAACCAATCCTAAATGTTTTTACTAAGCTGAAGCTGTGACATGCACTCTTCTTAATTTAGCATTCTCCAGAATTGTGTCTTCTGCAAACTTCAGTTATGAGAAGTGTGAACAGCTGAATTGCTGACACGGGTCTCTGCTTACGCTTCTTAGTCAATGCTTGTCGTGAATATCTCAGACAATGCTGGGTGCACACAAGAAAGTGTCTCACTAAATGGAAACATGGAAATAATAGTTTTACACACCCGTAGCCTTAAATATGAAGAGACTGGTGCACTCTGTGCCTTTCTCTGGAGCACAATGTTATAGATAGCCCAGCACGATTAATTCTGTTTATGTGAAGGAATCTTTCCTCCTTTTCAATGTAGTTATTACATTGTAGTTCAGTCCTATGATTCATCAGTCCAGGGTTCTCTCATAGGCAGCAAGAGCATCCTGTTCTGCAAAATACTGTATGAGAAAACCCAACATCAAGGGAATGACAGTGTGTCTTGACTATCAGAATGTTCTCACCCTATTACCAACAAAAACTGTTGTGCATCCTTCCAACATCTACCAATACCTGCCCCGTCTGTGATAAGACCTTCAGCTCCAGAATCGGTTTGATCAGGTTTTAGTGGACTCACAAATAGGAGGGTGACATAAAGGCATCCTACTCATTATCCAGTGACCACCAAAAGAAGAGAACAAGAGACTGCCAACTCTGGGAGGATGCAGCTTTAGGGCAGGGGACCCAGGAAACCAACCCCCAACAGGGATCAAAACAACTGGAATGGAAATAAGAGGACAATGTGTAGCTATGTCTCACTTCCCTAAGAGACACGTTGCACACAGATTCTTACCCTAAAGAGCTGTTCTTACATCAGATAAAATCTTCTCACCTGAGCAGTTCATTTTCTCTGATTTGGGGCAACAGCCTTTTATAGCTCATGTAGGATATGTCAAGGAGATTACAATGCATGATGAAGACAAAGATATGGTGCAATCCAAGTGCTTAAATCAACTTCTTCATTGGGAGAGATTGTTGTATAACATCTCACCACATGAAAATAACACAAGATCAAAATGGCTCTCAGTACCAGATGTTATGGTCACATGTCTGCTCGCATCAACCTCCTTCTAGACTTACAGGAAAAACAAGGCTACATAAGAGTCAATAAATTTGATCATCCCCTCAGTGTGGTTCTGAGGTGAGCCAGTAAAGTCCTTCATTATCACATTTAAAATTATAAATAATCGTATACTTTAACTTCAAACAAAAAAATGATGCAAACACAAAAATACAGTATACAGACCCCAAAATTGTAACAATAAAAATAGATTCCATGAGGAATTCTGTCCCCAGCATCTCTGAGCTCTTCTTATTTAGAAGCTTAAGAAAAATTTCATTGTCACATGGGCAGGGAAGGGTCCATCACAGTAACCACACTTATTGTTCTTTTCTCCCTTTGAAGGGTCCCTGAGAATTCTGATGCCAATCCATGCTCTGAAGACATCATGGATATTTTCAACCTCACCCACTCTGATCCATCAATATTCTTCCTAACGGGTATCCCTGGTCTGGAGCATTTCCACAACTGGATTTCCATCCCTTTTGCTATGGTCTACATTGTCATTCTTTTGGGAAATTTCATGGTTCTGTTTATTGTAAAACAAGAGCAGACCCTACACACACCAATGTACCTGGTTCTCTGCATACTGGCAATCACAGACATAATAACTTCTACGTTAGTGGTGCCAAAGGCACTGTGTATATTTTGGTTTAAATTGAAAGCAATTACTCTGCCTGGCTGCCTTACCCAGATGTTCTTCCTTTACACCACGTTGATTATGCAGTCCTCTGTCCTCGTAATAATGGCATTTGATCGCTATGTTGCCATATGTAATCCTTTGAGATACACCACCATCCTCACCAAGTCGCGGATCGCTAAGCTCGGGCTTGTAGGTTTGACTCGAGCTGTTGTACTCATTCTGCCTATGCCCCTGATCCTGAGCAGGCTGCCTTTCTGTGACAACCGCACTATCCCCCAAACATTCTGTGAGAACATAGCTGTGGCAAGACTGTCATGTGGGGACAGAACAATCAATAGGGTGTACGGTGTGGTGTTAATGGTTCTAACCATGGGGTTAGACCAGAGTCTCATTGCTCTGTCCTATGGTCTCATCATCAGGGCTGTCTTTAGAATCTCCTCCAGGAAAACTCACCAAAAAGCCCTCAGCACCTGCACAGCCCACTTCTGTGTGTTGCTTTTATATTGTGCTCCCGGCCTCTTTTCTCAAATGACACACCACTTTGGTAAGAACATCGCTCCCCATGTTCACATTCTCTTGGCCAACGTCTATCTCCTCGTCCCCTCCATGCTCAACCCTATCATTTATGGAGTCAAAACCAAAGAGCTTCGTGGCAAAGTGCTCCAATACCTCTGCACAAAGTGACTGTGTTGGATCATAACTTTATACCCAGGTGAGAAATGAGTGGGAAAAGATAAAAGATATCTCCTCATTTACCCACTGCAAGTCATGCCAAGGCTTCTGGCGTCTTCATTTTCATCAGATCTGCACTAGGTACATTCGGAGATGTTTCATTACCTGCAGCATAGACCATTGTGTGAATAAAAACACTTTCTTTCAAGAAATAAATGGGATTATTTGTAAGAGAGTTTTGTGGTGATTTGGGTCTGTAAACTCAGTAGATGGCAGATAAACCTTAAGATTCACATCAGTCTGAGCTGGAGGCAGATAAGCGGCAGTAAGAAAGCAGGCCAGAAATCAGAGCTCAGCAGGAAGCAGAGCAGCAGCAATGAGTGAGACAGAAGAACCAGAGCTGTGCAACAGACAGAGCAGCAGTGCTGGGTCAGCACAGACCAGCTGTGCCAGTGGGACACAAGGCCAGAGCACCAGCAGGGAGGTGCAGGTTCCCCGATGGAACAGTGGATCTCAGTTGTGGCCAAAAAAAAATAAATAAAAAAATCCTCAAACAAACAAACAAACAAGAGCCAAGCCCAAGCACAAGGTGGGATTCTGGGCAGAGGTCCCAATATAGGGAAATATCTCCAGACAACAGGGCCTTGAAGGCTGAATTGGGAAGGGTATGTAGGTCTCCTGGGTGTCTATATGTCAAGGAGTCGGTTCCTACCCCGCAGAACATGAGGTGTGTGTGTGTTCATTGGTGACTGCCAGATCAGGGAAGGCATGTCTCTGAGCAAAGCTGCCTTCATGTTAACAATATGTCGGGGTAAATAACTAGTGGAAAAAGTCGTTTTGTTTCTCTTATTGTGATCGGCTAAGAAAAGATTATTTGAATTGTAAGTGCTGTTCCAAGACTGCCACAATCCATAGATAGAAACTTACGCAAAGCAACAGGATTGCCTCGGAAGACACTGAACCTGTAGCTCCATTTTCAATGGAGCTCAAAGGAGGCAAAGACGCTGCAAGTATAGTCTCATAATAGCGGGACAGACAAATGAAGTCTGAAGAGAAGAGCATGAGGAAGGCAAAACGGCAGGGGAGCAGTTCCTTTAGTGGCAGTCCAACATGGACAGCGGGCGTGTCACTGGCAGCTCCAGGGAAGAGTGTATGAGGGAAGGCAGAATTTACTCCGAATATCTGCCCAAAGGTCTCTCACGAGGGAACAGGAGGGCCTACTGCAAGGGTGGCCTCAGAGGGAAGAAGACGTCTCTCATACAAGCAGTGGGTTTGAAAGTTCCCCTTTATTTGCTGTTTGAACTGCCCCAGCAGGGTAGAGCCTATGGCCTGATGGGCTATGGGAGGCTGGGCCACACCACAGAGAGAGACATTTGCTGCCCGAGAGGTCCCATCCCCTTCCTGATGCTCCTCTCCCTCTTTCTACTTCCTCCCTACTGAAGGGGTTGATTCTTCCCTCCCTCATTTTCCCCAGGCGGGGGCAGAGGGCTGGAGTCTGGGAGTCAGTAGGAAAGGAGTAGCAGGACTTATCCCCACAGAACTGCTGACTGGAACGTTAGTTGCCAGAGCTGCCAGGGTCCCTTTTCTGCTGTTTTTTCCAGTCACAATGAAGGCAGCTGGTCATTCCACCACCAGAAAGTGCCTTGGGATGCACAGACACCCTTCCAGCTGGCATAGACCAGAAGCAGATGGGGATAAATCACAGGAAGGTGTTTGGGTGCTGGCCAGTGAGGACCCTTTACATAGAGGGGGCTTAAAACAGGACAGGAGGAACTAAAGCTCCCCTAGGGAATCATAGCATCATAGAATCCTAGGGTTGGAAGGGACCTCAAGAGGTTATTAAGTCCAGCTCCCTGCCTAAAGCAGGATCAACTTCAACTAAATTGTCCCAGCCAGGACTGTGTCAAGCTGGGACGTAAAGACCTCTGGGGATGGAGATTCCACCACCTCTCTAGATAACACATTCCAGGGCTTCACCACCCTCCTGGTGAAATAGCTTTTCCTAATATCCAACCTCCTTCTCCCCTTCTGTAACTTCAGACCATTGCTCCTTTTTCTTCCTTCTGTCACCACTGAGGACAGTTTGTCTCCATCCTCTTTCGAGTCCCCTTCAGGAAGTTGAAGGACTCTGTTCAATCTCCACTCAGTCTTCTCTTCTGAAAACTAAAGAAGCCCAAATCAGTCAGCATCTCCTCATAGGTCATTTGCTCCAGACCCATAATCATTTTCATTTCCCTCGGCTGAACCTGCTCCAGCACATCCTCATCTTTTCTGTACTGGGCAGCCCTAACCTGGACACAATATTCCAGATGTGTCCTCACCAGCACCAAATAGAGGGGAACAACAAATTCCCTAGCTCTGCTTTAAATGCTCCTCCTAATGCACCCCAACATACAGTTAGCCTTCTTGGCTACAAAGGCACATTTTACTCATATACACGCTTTCATCCACCATAACCCCTAGGTCCCTTTCTGCTCTACTGCTGCTTAGCCAGTCAGTCCCCAGCCTATAACTATGCTTGGGAGTCTTTTGACCCAAGTGCAGGACTCTGCACTTCTTTTTGTTGAACTTCATCAGATTTCTTTTGGTCCAATCCTCGAATTTGTCCAGGTCACTCTAGATCCTATCTCTACCCTCCAGCGTATCTGCCTCATCCAGGTCATAAATAAAGATGTTGAATTAACGTTGGACCCTGAACCAAACCTTGGAGCACTTCACTTGAAACCTTCCACCATCCAGATATTGAGCCCCTGACCACTAACTACCCTTTGGGCCCAACTATCAAGCCAGCTTTCTATCTATCTTATAGTCTATGGATCTAATCCATTCTTCCTTAAATTATGGGCAAGAATGTTGTGGGAGAATGTATCAAAAGCTTTGTTGAAGTCAAAGTATATCACATCCACTGACTTCCCTATGCCCACAGAGCCTGTTTCCTCAAGATAGAAACTGATCAGATTGGTCAGGCATGACTTGCCCTTGGTGAATCCATGTAGGCTGCTTTTGATCACTTTCCCCTCCTCCAAGTGCTCCAAAATGTATTTCTTGAGTATCCTCTCCATTATCTTTCCAGGGATTGAAGTAAGGGAGCAACTGTTCACCTGCTGTCTCTGCTCGTTTGGGCTCTGGGGACATGGTGGCCCAGCTTTTCTCTTGTAGCTTCACCCACATTCCACTTCTTCCTCTTCCTGCTCTGCCTTTCCACTGAGGCCCTCAGGACTCCTCATTAATCCTTCTTCTTATTCCCCAGCACACCTCCACAGCTCCCTCTGTGCTGTATCTCTCTCCACCTCCATCACCATTGACAGCCCAAGTCACCATGGCCTTCTCTGAGTCCCAAACCACTTCCCCTCTCATCCCCTTCCCACACACTTCAGTCTGGTGGCCATGACTCCCTGAGTTCCTCCTCTCCTCCAGCTGCTTCCTCCATGTCCCCATGACTTCCCCTTGCTGAGTCCATCCTCTCCTCCACTCTGGGTCCTTCCTTCCTGCCCTTCCCACACTGCTTCCAACAGAAAATTGCACCACCTTAAAAGTGGGCCCTGTCCTCCTGGTCCTCCCTGTTCCAGACCCCTTGGCTGAGTTGCTCTGGTACCAGCAGACATAGCATCAGGAGATGTCTCATACATGGGCCATGCAAAGAAGCCAGACAGCAGCCAAAGAGCAAGAGCAAATGCTAGAGGCAATGATGGAAAAAGCCTTCTCTCTAGGTAGTCGGATTTGAAGACTTTGTTCAGGGCAATACATCAATAGGGACCACAATAAGTCTGAGGGGAAACTTATCTCCCATCTGGTGAGCTTCCCTGACAACATTCCAGGCAGCCTATAAATTATGGATGCTATGACTCTGTGATGTCGTGTAAACAGGTAAACAATTCTGGATTCCATCCTGGGGAGTCAGTACTTTCCCACAAGTCATCTGACAACCAAGTTTTGAAACGGAGCATGCCTGCTGCATGCTAAAGCTGTAGAGACAGGGAGTGACATCCATAATTGCTCTGCATTCCCCACACTAGATGACTCCTGGAGAAACCTGAGGAAAAAAGGTTGGATTTGGGGAAGGACTGGACCTGCATATGGAAATGTGAGAAACCCAAACTGTGGTTAATATCTTTCTTTGTGGTTTAGTCTACACCTGGTGTGCCTTATAGTGAAGTGTGTTGAGGAAAAATCTCAGCTTGGTTAGAGCAAGTGTGCATTGTCCTCCCAACACTGAGAAGCAATAGAAGAGGAAAACAAATTCATATTCATGTCAGAGAGGTAGCTGTGTCTGTTTGTTTCAACAAAGCAGCCAGAAGCCCTATGGCCTCTTAAAGACTAATATATTACTTTGGGCTTTAGGCTTTGAGAGATACCACTCACTTCTTCAGAGGTATGAAGTGAAAGAAAGGCAGGGGTGCCTAGATGGGAGGCTAATATCAGTGCTAATTGAGTCATGGTCATTATAGCTCCCCTCCCACAGTGATGAGAAGTTGAGAGTACTTGAAGTCGAAATTACATCTTGCAATGAGAGACTGAAATAGAGTAGAGTTGTAGATGACCTATGTTCCACCAAGTCTTTAAGTCAAGTAAGAAAGTTAGTGAGAGAGGTATCCTATAGCTGTCTTTAGACTCATTCTTGTGGCATCAAATTAGCTTATGAATTTCAGCTCAGTGGTTTTGCATTGCATTTTGTTTTTGAAGTTGTTGTCGCTTCCCCCCCCCAATAATGGCAATTTGCAAGTCAATAGCTGTGTGTTCCAGGAGATTAAAGTATGTTTTTGTATGTTACCTTTTTTGATATCTGATTTGTGTCCATTTATTCCTTGGCCCAGAGACAGTGAAGTTTGTCCAATGTACTTGGAAGAGGGGCATTGCTGGCATAAGATGTCATAAACCACATGAGCAGATTTAAAAATCACTGTTCGAGTCCATAACTCAATTAAGGGTTTCTAGTTTTCATTTATTTTAAATAAAAGAAAAAATACCTGTTTATCAAACCTTAAACATTGATTAATTTGTGCCAAAACAGTGATCCTCCAATTTTCTCCATTTTACCTCTTTTCTGTAAAGTTTATTGAGAAGTAAACCTAATCCATGGTCATCCTATTTTTTGGGCTCTTTTGGGGGTCAGTCTCTTTCAGCATTCACAAATTTGTGCCATTTCTGAGAACTGTATATTCTTTGGTGATTTTGCCTCTTTTCTATTTGGTTTTAGTAGGAGAAATCTCATTCCAGGCACATCCTATTTTCCTGGCACAATCAAAACTTTACACTGCTTTAATTTATGATTAGAGGAAGCTGTATACCAAATTTAGTTGTCCTAGCTCTTACCATTTAGTAGGAGTTTTTCATTGTACATCAAACAGACAAACTCTCTGAAATGTATAAGATACTGGTACACGTGCAAGTAAATAAAGCTTACTTTCTTCCTATACCTGATGTAGAGGTCCTGTGATGGTTGCTCTAATGTAGATGTGTGGACAGAGTTGACAGTGGGGTCAAGACACCTACCGTGATTTAGCCCTTGTTACTCCTACCTCCTAACTTAACCCAGAGCTTCTTACTGGGCTTCCTTCCTGTTTCATACTGGGGCTCTAAGAAATCATATTGGTCTTTTCCTACAGTGCAAGTCCACCTCCTTTGCTCCCTGCCTGTCCTTCCTGATCCCTCCATGACAGCTCTCCAATCATGTGTGACATCCACCAAGTCTCTGCTATTCCAATCACATCATAGTTCCTTATCAGTGTCAGAACTTCCAGTTCTTCTAGTTCTTCCTGCTTGTTTCCCAGGCTTCTTGTATTTCTGTGCAGATGCTTAAGATAACTAGCCGATTGCCTGGCTTTCACAGTACAGATCAGGGTCCTCCTTTGTTGCACCTTCCTCCTTGTGTTTCTTCTCAATATCCCACACCTACACTTACCTCCTACCCACAGACCTAGTTTAAAGCCCTCTTCACTGGTGCTTTTCCCTGTCTTGGTTAGGTGGAAGCCATCTCTTCCTAGCAATCCTTCTGCCCAGAACATCATCCCTAGCTGAAGAATCCAAAGACATCTCTCTGACAGCACCATACAACCACATGTTTACTTCTAACCACGCTCTGCATGAAAGTTTCCTCATACACTGGATTGTTTTCTTTTCCCTTTTATGATCTCTCCACTTAGCTTAAGAAAAATCCTATGTGAGAAAGTTGCCAGACATGGCACAGACCCATTTACAGACTAAACATTTTTGTATACATTTTGATAAAGTATGTACCCTCATTGTGCCTCTCTCTTTTTCTATTAATCTTGACAATTCTGAGGCAGAGGTACCCAGCTAACACCACTTTTCTGCCTTCAACCTCATCTCTTCCTGCCCTTCAGAAATCATCCTCAAGGATGTTTTTAGCCTGGGAGCTACTCGTGTCTGCATTTCCATCCCCTTCTGTACATTCTTGGCCTGTTGGACGATTCCATAGTTGTGTTTGTTCTGGACAAAGAGCAGACTCTGCATATGCTGATGTATCTGCTGTGCTTCACAATGGTCCCTACAGACATCAGCATGTCTACTTCCATCAAGTCTAAGGCACTATTCAAATTTTGGTTCAGCTTTAATGCATTACTGTTTTTGGTTGTCTTACCCAGATGCTCGTCCTTAACAGGGTTCTGTTTACCCAACCAGCTGTTCTAATCACACTGGTCTATGATCCCAATATTACTATATGTAGCCCCCTGAGTTATATCACCATCCTCACCAATGCATGAATAGCTAAGGTAGACCATGAGGCTTCATTAAGACTGTTGTCATCATTCCATCCATGCCCTTGCTCCTGGGAAAGCTACCTGTTGGATAAACCCCAAAACATGCTGAGCGCTGATGGCTGTGACAAGGATGTGGGATGGAGACATGATGGCAAGCAAGACGTATAGCTCAGTGGTAGCATTTGTAGTTATCAGTTCACACGGGCTGCTCATTGTCTTGCTGGAAACAAAGGTTTCACCCAAAGGATGGATGGAGCTGGAGATGGTACATGTAAGGTAGCCAGGAGCATCACAGCTGACCTGCAATGGCAAGCCGCCTTGTGCAGGTAGGGCAGTGTTATCATGCCAAGAGCCCAAATCTCTTCCTCCATAGTTTGCTCCACACTAGCTTAAAAAAAAATGGAAAAAAAAACCCACCTCCTCTATGGAAGCAAGACTGGGGAAACTTTTTTCTACCGGTACCACTGACCCGCCCCCCCCCGCCCAAAAAAAATCTTGCATGGAACACATGCACTTACCAGAGGGGTACAGATGCTCAGGGCTCCCCCCTACCTCACCCTTCTCACCACAGCAGGGCTTCAGCCTCATGGGAGTTAAAAGACGCTCAGGGATCCCCTAAGCTTTGGTGAGTGACCAGAAATGAGGGGTTCAGAGCTGTGTTCCCTGTAAGCTGAGAATTTGGACAGCCACCCAGAACCCATCTGCACAAGGTACTGTGGAATGTGTGATCATTTAGGGTGTGTCTACACTTGCATTCGTCTTTCAAAAGAGGCATGCAAATGAAGCCAATCAAAAATGCAAATGAGTTATAAATGTGCATAGTCAGCACCTCATTTGCATATTCTAATTTCAAAAGAGCTTCTTTCAAAAGAAGAAAGCCAGTGTAGACTCTGCTCTTTCAAAACCAAACCCCATCTTCGAAAGAATCCTTCTTCCCATTAAATAAAGGGGTTCGAAGATGGGGTTTGCTTTTGAAAGAGCAGCATCTACACTGGCTTTCTTCTTTTGAAATTAGAATATGCAAATGAGGTGCTGACTATGCACATTTATAATTCATTTGCATTTTCAATTTACCTCATTTGAATGCCTCATTCGAAAGAAGAATGCAAGTGTAGACACACCCGTAGTTCCCCACAATTTGAGGTGCCAGACTCGTGTTGACCAAGAGTCATAGACTACACTGGGTGCATATTTTGTGCACAGGTAGAGACAGCCCTGGCCTTTTTCACAACAAAAGAACCAGAGATCACCAAATGAAATGAATGCTCCATGGGTTTGCAAAACAAAGAGAAGGAAAAGGAAGCCCTGTGAACCATTGGAACTCCCTGCCAGAGGATGCTGGGAAGACTAAGACTGGGACATGATTCAGAAGAGAGCTAGATAATTCAATGAGGGGTAGATCCGCCAGTGCTATTATCCAGAATGGTGAGGGATGCAAAACCATACCCTGAGGTGTTCTTACCCATTGTTAACCAGAAGCTGGGAAGGAGTGACAAGGGACTATGGATCGGGAAGGCCAATACTACAATAGTGTTCAAGAAAGAGTTAGAATTTATCTAGAAGACCTGAGACATTCTATTTATCATAGAAGATAGTCATTGATGGACCTGTTAGCCAGGATAGGCAGAGAAGCTGTCCCTAGCCTTTTTTTTTTCCTCCAAAAGCTGGGAAAGGGTGATAAGGTGATGATTACCCATTGTATTCATTGCCTATCAGTTGAGTGGCATGGGCCACTCCCACTAGAAAGCATAAAGGATTAATTAGATCTTTGGCGTGAACCAATATGGTTGTTCTGATGTTCTTAATTCCAGGCAGATTTAGGGTAATGTCTGCTATGATTCAAAAGCACGTGGAAGGGCATATGACATGGAACTTCCCTTGGATTCCTTTATTTTCCATAAAATGGACAAGGAATAGTTTTTGCAACAACAAATTCCCACCATAGATTCCAATTTTTTACCCAGTTTCCTTCTGTGCCTGTACTGTGAACTGAGTCTCAAGGAATTATATACTATGGCACTCTGGTCCCTGTCCTGGGTTCATGCAGTTAAATGAGAATTTTATAATTTGTTTGAGGTGACCGAGGTTCCTACTCCTGTGGATATTCACTGAGAACTTACAGACATAGCATATCATCCAGTATCATGCTGCTCATTCATTTGGCTTACTTACCGCCCTCCAAGGTCTTATCTGGACTGGATTATACCCTAAAAAATTTGGTGCCAAATGTGAATATTGCTGCCTCATAGTTCAAAGACTTTCTATATTAATAAATATAAATTATTTGCAGTATTAGTGTTAAAAATAAAGTAACCCATTTCCTGTGCTTACTTCCTTTCACAGGTACATTGAGAATCTCTGAGACCAATAGACAAGTGGACCACCTCATGTCAGCGTTCAATCTCACTCATTCTGGAGGACCTTATATGTTCATCCTACTAGGCATCCCTGGCCTGGAAGCTTCCCACATCTGGATTTCCATCCTGTTCTTTGTGTACTACGTTATCACCCTGCTGAGAAATTTCATGATTCTCTTTCTTGTAGGCAAAGAGCAGACCCTGCACAAGCCCGTGTACCTGCTGCTCTGCATGCTGGCATTCACGGACATCTCCACATGCTCCTGTCTAGTGCCAAAGATATTGTGCATATTTTGGCTGAATTAGAAAGCCATTACTCTGGGGAGCTGCTTCACTCAGTCATTCTTCCTTAATACAGTTTATATTATACAATCAGCTGCTCTTGTAATAATGGCTTTTGATTGCTACATTGCCATATGTAACCCTCTGAGATATACCACAATTATCACCAATGAATGAACAGCAAAGCTAGGGTTAGTGTGTGTCACGAGAGATTTTGTCTTTATTCTGCCCCAGCCCCTACTTCTGAGCGGGCTTCCATTTTGTTCAAAC
This sequence comes from Carettochelys insculpta, assembly GCF_033958435.1. Classification (NCBI taxonomy): domain Eukaryota; kingdom Metazoa; phylum Chordata; order Testudines; family Carettochelyidae; genus Carettochelys; species Carettochelys insculpta. The sequence continues at coordinate 7,443,507 of NC_134137.1, forward strand.
CACAATATCCCAAATACATTCTGTGCGGTCATAACTTTGTTGAATCTGTCTTGTGGGGAAACCACAGTGAATAGGATGCACAGCTTGTTTCTACTGATTTTCCTCATCAGGTTAGATCAGAGTCTCATTGCCCTGTCCCATGGTCTAATCATCAGGACCGTCTTCAAACTTTCCTCCAAGAAAGCTTACCTTAAAGCCCTCAACAGTTGCACAGCCCACCTCAGTGTGATGATAGTATATTGGGTGCCCAGCTTCTTTTCCATCAGTCAGCATCCTTCAATCTGCATAGACTATGGATCGCGCCCTCATCATGGGTGTGAACAAGTTTCCTGTGGTTCCATAGAGTTTGTTTACAGCCACCAAACCTGTAGGTCAGTGTTTTGTGCTGTTCTATACCTGTCATTTAGGTCAAATATCTTCCAAGAGTGGAAGTGTGCAGTGGAAGTGTTGGCAATATGCTACACCTCACCCTTCCTGCCACAGCAGGTCTCCAGGGATTCACAGAGCTCAGGGATCTCCTAAGCTTTCGGGCATGGCCAGAAATGAGGGGTGTGAAGCTGTGTTCCCTGTACTCTGAGCATTTGGGCAGCCACCCAGGAGATATTCAGGTGCCACCCAGATGGTTAGCAGAGCACCCACAGCCACCCACAGGGGCCAGCCTGAGTTTCATTGGGTAGCGCACACTCCCGCATGCCTCAGTGGACAAATTAACACATATTCTGCCCAGGGATGGAAACAATTGAGGGAGCACAGGTTCAGAGAGCCAGAGGAGGCTCTGGGTTAAGGCAGAGGGTTGCGGTGAGGGAAGAGGTGAGGGCTTTTACTGTGCATGCAGGCTCTGGTGTGCAGCTGTTATGTGGAGTTTGGGGTGTGGAGGCTGGATCCAGGCTAGATCCCAGGGTCTGGAGTGTGGGCGAAGGCTCAGGGCTGGTGCAGGAGTGTGCGGTGCAGGAGGAGGCTTGGATGGGGCTGTGGGAGGGAATTTGACAATAAGAGTGGGTTCCAATCCCAGAGGAGGGTCTGGCTTGCAGGTGGGGTGCAGAGAGAGGGAAGCAGATAGGGTACAGCAGGGAGTTCCTACCTGGGGAAGAGGTTCGGGGTGTGGCCAGCATTTGGGCAGCTCCCTTTGGTGCTGCAGTGTGGTTATGTCAGGCTCCCTGCCTGCCTGTGATAAGCGCTTCTTCCAGCGGCAGCCGCCATGTCTGCCCCCTACGTGGAAGGGCCAGATGGCTCTGTGCAGTGTTTGCTGTACATGCACACAGATGCCAGCAATGCAGCCCACACTCCATGACAAATGCAAGCTATGGAATCAGTGCTGGATGGAGCACACCGAGTGTTCTTGATCACCCTACTGCTACGGGCCACAGGGCTGTTCCAGCTGGTGCTGGGTCATGAGAAAACCCACCCATCTTTTGGCAAGCCGTTGAGCTGGCACTCATGGTTCCAGCCATGTGGGGTTGTAGCCAGACAAAATCTCCCCCTTACAAGCCAGCTTGCTCGCGCCCCACCCCCACTGAGAAGCCTCACAAGCACACAGGGCACGGAAACGGCTGCTGACAGCACAGTCTTTGATGTCTCTCATTGAGGCCCAGATGTGCTAGCTCATCGTGACCCTGAGAAACAGAAAGTACAGATAAAAGGCTAACAGGCCAAACTGTCAACAAGGGTGAGGGAGGAACCTCAGGAAATCACCCCACCTGGCATTGATGGATTTGATGCACACACACATACCATCCCAGAAGAGGAAATCTCCGCCCCCACAAAGAATGTCTTGTACTCCTAAATTGCTTATCTCCTGTCTTACAAGTGCAAATTATGTAAGAATTGCCCTTGTAAAAACTGGCGTCACAAAAGACAGACCAGTACGATCTGAAACCATAGATAAGAAAGAGAATACGTAACCTAAAGGGGGTATAATGGTGGGTCCAGCAGAACTCTAACACTGAGTGCATTCCCACCAACTACCTGCTGGTCGGATCAGGTGAATGCCTCCCAAGGTCCACAGCTGGGGACGCCCAACCTCGTATTTGTCTTTCCGTGGAAATGAGTGACCGATCCGGCTTGGCTACGCTGGTATCAAGAGACACAAGGAAGGTAAGATATACCCATGCAAGGTCTCCTTTTTTTCGGTGCGCACAGCTAAAGAATTAGACCTTTGTAACTAGATGTCATTGTATCAAGCTATCATTGTGTTAGATGGTAACAGATATCTTTGTATTGGATTGTAACGTAACCTGTTAACACCTGTACTTTGCAAGCATATAAGAAGCAGACAATAGCGTTTTGTAACCGCACGCTTATAACTGTAGCTTAAATAAACTTGTAACTAGTTAAGATCTGAGCCTGACTGCTGTTACTCTCTGTCACTGCAACACAGCCAGCACAATAAAAATAACTTTAACCGTTTGTTTACCACAGCCTAGGCATAGGTTGAGAGCGCTAGGAGCTCCCTGCTCTAACAGTAAAAAACTGGGTTGTTTAGGACCCAGGGGAATACCTCACCGTACATTACCCGGCCACTGGCTCACAGGGGTGCACTGAGACTTAGGGCGTCTGGTCCATGGTAAGCTGCTGTCCCATGGCAATATGAAATGACCAGTGGGCCACATGCGGCTTGAAGACCACAGGTTCCCCCCCGCCTACTTCAAGCACCACAGTACCTGAGACCCTCAGCAGAGACTTTGAGCCTGTGAGATGGATCTCACATTGCTACAACAGAGCTTGGTGATTTTTCATATCATTGGACCACCCAATTCCTCTCTCCGGTGTGGGCCTTGCTAGGAATCTGTACTTAGTGGGGAAATCCTGGGTAATATTATATATCAATCTCTTACCCTCCCGCTTTTCCCACATCTCACCTTCACTCCTCGCTGGCTGGACCCCGGGCAGGAACTTTGTCCTTTCACACAGCATTTCACAAACTGAATCTTAGAGCTATTGTACTGAAGGGAAAACCACCTCTTCTCTCCAGCTGCTGGCTGCATCCTGCTCTTCCTGAGCCTACCAATCCACTTGCCCGCACCTGCTGAGCAGAAGCTGGCTTTAGAACGGATATGGGGGCTGCCAAAACCAGGACTAAGTATGTGTGGGAGGGAGATGCTGGTGTGGTGGGGGGAGGGCTGGGACATGCTGGATACCAAAAGCAGCACCCACCTGCACAGGGCACTGTGAAATGTGGGATAATTTGGTGCCCCAAATCTTGAGGTGCCACACTCGTATTGACCAGGAGTCATAGGCTACACTCGGTGGTGTATTTTGCACATGGGTAAAGATAGCCCTGTCTGTAGTGATGAAAGGCTTGGTGTAAGGCTAAAGGCCAAGGACAATAGTCAATGCTTTGTTAACGTACAACAAAGGTAAAAGCCTCAAGCCTGAGCAATGGTAGGTTAAAGCAAAAACTGTGCTAGGTAGATTCTGCCCACAGAAGTCAGCAAGAGACAGAGCAGATAAGTCACAGGGCCTAAAAAAACCCAGAGCCAGGCACTAAGTGATACACATAAATACATCCCGCTTGGTACCACGCACTGCCCAGACCTCCCCATAGATAACAGCTTAGTACCAGGTACATACCAACCCAAATTCAGGAACAGGCCGTAATGACTGTATCATAGATAGCGTCGGTTTGATGGTACCACCATTATCCCACTAGTTATTGGTTAGCTCTAGTTACATTCAGGGTTGTCAGTGTATTACAATAAGGGTGTTGTACCTGGATACGTAACATGTTCATAGCTGTGTATAAAAAAGTGTGTAACGGGCTGTATCGAGCGACTTAAGGGATGACAGAGCACCCTTGCCATCAACTGAGTTGCGTCCTTTCTCACGGTGTATGCATGTACCAATGTAAAGTGTTGAGTCGTACTGGAGACACATGAGGGTGTTGGAGCCCATATGTCAACGGCAAAAAGCCTGGCTCCAGTGACTTCACACCTCGCGTAATCTGTGGTTCTTGGGGGCTCTCGAAGGTCTGTGGTGTTGGCTTACCATGGAGTCTGCCCTGTTGTCCAAAGAGCACACACGCATGCGGCCAAAGTGATTCACATCAAAGGGATTGGACGACTGAGCACCGTTTTGGTAAAGACGTCCGACCATACTGGCCTTTTTTATAAGAAAAGAGCCAGAGGTCACCAAATGGAACGAATGCTCCACAGGTTTTTAAAACAAAGAAAAGGAAGCCCTGTGAACCATTGGAACTCCTTGCCAGAGGATGTTTGGAAGACTAAGACTGGGACAGGATTCAGAAGAGAGCTAGATAATTTAATGAGGAATAGATCCACCAGTGCTGTTATCCAGGATGGGGAGGGATGCAAAACCATGCTCTGAGGTGTTCTTAGCCATTGTTAGCCAGAAGCTGGGAAGGAGCGACAAGGGATGGATCACTGGATGATTGCCTCTTCTATTCAATGTCTCTGAAGAGCCATCATTGAGCACAGGATAGAGGGAATGTTGGTCTCATAAAGAGCGACCATTCTTTATAGAGCTCAAGCAATTTGGAGGTTTCTGTGTCAGAGGTTGAATGAATGGGGGGAAGGGACTGTAGAGCAAATAAAACATCCAGATGTGGGAGTGGTTTGATTCCTTCAGCACTGTGTTCTCACCCTAGCACAGCACATCTCCCTAATTCAGCACCCTATTGAAATGCTCCAGGGCAATAGATGAGGGAAACTCTGTAGCTGTTCACTGATAAAATGTGGGATCCCACAGGAGAGCTGCGTCTACACGTGCACGCTACTTCGAAGTAGCGGCACCAACTTCGACGTTAGGCGGCGAGACGTCGAAGTCGCTAACCTCATGAGGAGATAGGAATAGCGCCCTACTTCGACGTTCAACGTCGAAGTAGGGAACGTGTAGACGATCCGCGTCCCGCAACGTCGAAATTGCTGGGTCCTCCATGGCGGCCATCAGCTGGGGGGTTGAGAGATGCTCTCTCTCCAGCCCCTGCGGGGCTGTATGGTCACCCTGGGCAGCAGCCCTTAGCCCAGGGCTTCTGGCTGCTTCTGCGGCAGCTGGGGATGTATGCTGCAGGCACAGGGTCTCCAACCAGTTGTCAGCTCTGTGTATCTTGTGTTGTTTAGTGCAACTGTGTCTGGGAGGGGCCCTTTAAGGGAGCGGCTGGCTGTTGAGTCCGCCCTGTGACCCTGTCTGCAGCTGTGCCTGGCACCTTTATTTCTATAGCTGCGTCTACACGTGCACGCTACTTCGAAGTAGCGGCAGTAACTTCGAAATAGCGCCCGTCACGTCTACACGTGTTGGGCGCTATTTCGAAGTTGAAATCGACGTTAGGCGGCGAGACGTCGAAGTCGCTAACCCCATGAGCGGATGGGAATAGCTCTCTACTTCGACGTTCAACATCGAAGTAGGGACGTGTAGACGATCCGCGTCCCGCAACATCGAAATAGTGGGGTCCTCCATGGCGGCCATCAGATGGGGGGTTGAGAGATACTCTCTCTCCAGCCCTTGCGGGGCTCTGTGGTCACCGTGGGCAGCAGCCCTTAGCCCAGGGCTTCTGGCTGCTTCTGCGGCAGCTGGGGGTCCGTGCTGCATATACAGGGTCTGCAACTAGTTGTTGGCTCTGTGTATCTTGCACTGTTTAATGAAAGTGTGTCTGGGAGGGGCCCTTTAAGGGAGCGGCTTGCTGTTGAGTCCGCCCCGTGACCCTGTCTTCAGCTGTGCCTGGCTCCCTTATTTCGATGTGTGCTACTTTGCAGTGTAGACGTTCCCTCGCTGTGCCTATTTCGATGTTGGGCTGAGCAACGTCGAAGTTGAACATCGACGTTGCCAGCCCTGGAGGACGTGTAGACGTTATTCATCGAAATAGCCTATTTCGATGTCGCAACATCGAAATAATCTATTTCGAAGTTGGGTGCACGTGTAGACGTAGCCGGTGAGTGTAAAACAAGCTATTTACAGAACCTCCTACAGGTGGCTCTACAGTGATCTCGCTGTGGTTTGACTCTTTGGCTGTGTCCACACCAGACAGTTTTGTTGACATAACCCGCAGAGCATCCACATGCCCATGGAGTTCTGTTGACAATAAATCAACAGAACACGGTACTTTTGTTGTACTGTCCCGCATGAAGCAGAATGCTGCTCTCAACAGATATCTGTCAACGCAAAGCTAGATTGGAGGTTCTGGGAAGGCTTCTGGAATACCATACAGCACTGTCTGCTGTGCTTGTAGATAGCTCTTTTGATCCTCTGCAGTCTGGCCACAATCTGTCAAAAGAAGAGCTCTTCCGACAGTAACTTCTGTCGACAGATCACTCCAGTGTAGACATAGACTTTGCCTGGGTATACACGGAGTCTGCCCTACAATGCTGCCAGCAGAGCTATGCAAAATGAGCTTCTCAGGGTGGCAAATAGCTGTCCACTTGCATACTCCCAAAGCCACACAAGAGTTTGGTGCTGGCAGAAGGGTGCACTGGCACTGAAGAGGCTGTGTGGATGTGCCTTTTGTGTTTAACATTTGGCTTCCAGTTAAACACATGGCTTTTACTCCTGCTCCAGAGCATTCTCTTCTGACAGCTCTGAAAGATCCCAAAGGTAACTCCCTGTATGTGTGGCATTCTGAGATCTTTCAAGCCAGGAGGGCTCTGATTTTGTTCTCAGGGACGCCTGTGCCAATTTACAGTGGCCCATCACAGGCAGAACATGAGAGCAGTCTGGCCAGTGTGTGGCACATTCCTGTTGTGGAACTTCTGGCAACACCCCAACCCCTCACTACAGGAGGAAATCCTAGCAAGGCAGAGAGATTGCTGAATTGGAAATCTTGAGCATACCAGAGTGAAAACTATAAAAGGAAGTTACCCTGACTTATAGGAGGAGTAAGAGACAAGAAACTAATCTTAAAAATTTTTATATTTGTCCAACACTCTTTCCAATATATTTGTAATTTCCATTTGAACAGGAAAATCCCTTCATTTTTTTTTAGCAACGCCAAAGAGTTCAAGCTCCTGTCCTATTGAATGCTTGCTCAAATTGGTCATGGCATGAACCATGGAAGTCTCCCCGCAGGAGCCCTTGTCACTAACACATAAGAAAGACAACTCACCCAAATCACTTTTGGCAGAGGGAGGAAAGCTCCTCATGGTGACAGAGAGGCAGAGCCCTGAGCATCAGTGTTTGAATCTCATATGCCTGACACTCCCTGCACAGGAGAGGCACATTTATCCTTCCCCTGAACAGTTTCTGTGGGCTCTCAGGTGGGCAGGACTCCCAGACAAGTTCCCCAGCACCAGGAGGAGCAGGAAGAGCTTAAAATAGACCCTGGAGAACTTCAGAGTGAGAGCCTCCCCTGGGAGCGAATTAATGATTTGCTGAGGCCTGAGCACAGGTTCTCAGGAGAAGTAGAATTTTGCAAAGTTCTCAGCCTACTAATTTATTTTCTTTTTTAATTATTCCCTATGTGTAACCTGCTGCCATCTTCACTGTGTGTGGGAATGATGGCACTAGGTAGGCACCATAGCTGCATAAGACTGAATACTGACCACCGTTTTTGGTTATGAAAAATCACTCTGGGGAGGTGAAATGGCATGTTCCGGAATTGCTGGAAACCACAGGGCAGGGAAAGAGTTTCTTCTCTTCTCCCAGGATTCTGGCATCAGTAGTATTGGCTGAACCTCTCTAATGCAGAACTCTGTCATCCAGCAACATCCCTAATCTGACATGATTGGAGTTAGCTGGATGACCACTTATCAGGGGAGTGGCCAAGTTCTCTGAGGTCCCATAAAGTTTGCTTCCCACCACCAGTCCTGGCTCTCAGTGTTCTGTGCTGTTATTTCACTGTAATTTACACCTAAATGTCTTCTATGAGGCAAGTAAGCAGGGGATGTGTTATTATGCCGTTAGAACATATTGACCTCCCATGAAAGGGCAAATTCTGTTTTCTGGCACCCGTCAGGTCCCACTTCCAGTGCCAAAATAACTTGGAGTTCATCTCGGCTACGTCTACACGTGAAGCCTACATCGAAGTAGCCTATTTCGATGTTGCAACATCGAAATAGGCTATTTCGATGAATAACGTCTACACGTCCTCCAGGGCCGGCAACGTCGATGTTCAACTTCGACGTTGCGCAGCCCAACATCGAAATAGGCGCAGCGAGGGAACGTCTACACGCCAAAGTAGCACACATCGAAATAGGGATGCCAGGCACAGCTGCACACAGGGTCATAGGGCGGACTAGCGCTTCCGGGGCAACAGCTAGCCGCTCCCTTAAAGGGCCCCTCCCAGACACACTCAGCCTGCACAGCACGCGGTCTGAGGAGCCATAGGCACACAGACTCCGGGCGACGCAGTCATGGACCCCCAGCAGAAGCAGCAGCAGCAGCAGCAGCAGCTAGAGGTCCACCCAGCCCTCCCGGCACGAGCAGGGCTTGCCCTGACCCATGCCATGTGGGAGGCAGCTGAGCACCTCCTTGCCCCAGGGGAGGAGATGCCCCCAGGGCAGCAGGGCTCAACCCCTACCCCTGCAGCACCCCGCTCCACCCCCCGCCTCACACGCCAGCGGCTGTGGAGCTACCCCACCAGCACCGACTGGTGGGAGCGGCTGGTGCTTGGGGAGTGGGACGACGACCACTGGCTCAGGAACTTCAGGATGACCCGGCAGACATTCCTGGAGCTGTGCCAGTGGCTCACCCCCGCACTCAGGCACCAGGACACCGCCATGCAGCGTGCCCTCACAGTGCAGAAACGGGTTGGCATCGCTGTCTGGAAGCTGGCCACTCCGGACAGCTACCGATCCGTGGGCCAGCAGTTTGGTGTCGGCAAGGCCACCATCGGGGCTGTCTTCATGGAGGTAAGCGAACCCACGGGGGGAGGCCAGGGCAGGGGGGCCAGGGCAGGGGGGCCAGAGCAGGGCAGGGCAGGGCAGGGCAGGGGGGCCAGACCAGGGCAGGGCAGGGCAGGGCAGAGCCACGCACACCCTGCTCACCCCTCATTGGTGCCGTCCCATGTGCTTTCTCTGCAGGTTGTGCGTGCCATCAACGCCATGCTCCTGCACAGGCTCGTGAGGCTGGGGGACCCAGATGCCACCATCGCCGCCTTTGCCACCCTGGGCTTCCCCAACTGCTTCGGGGCTCTGGATGGGACTCACATCCCCATCCGTGCCCTGCATCACAGTGGCGGACGATACCTCAATCGCGAGGGATACCATTCTGTCGTCCTCCAGGCCTTGGTGGACAGCCGGGGACGTTTCCAGGACATTTACATGGGCTGGCCTGGCAGCACCCACGACGCCCGAGTTTTCCGGAACTCGGGACTGTGCCGCTGGCTGGAGGCGGGGACCTACATCCCCCAGCGGGAGATCCCTCTGGGGGACACCACCATGCCCTTCTGCGTCATCGCAGATGAGGCATACCCCCTCCGGCCATGGCTCATGCACCCGTACACGGGCCATCTCTCCGCTAGCCAGGAGCGCTTCAACAAGCGCCTGAACCACGCGCGCCAGGTGGTGGAGCGCTCATTTGGCCGCCTGAAGGGACACTGGAGATGTCTCCTGACCCGCCTGGATGCGGGCCCCAACAACATCCCCCAGATTGTGGGTGCCTGCTGCGCCCTGCACAATTTGGTCGAGAGCAAGGGGGAGACCTTTCTCCAGGGCTGGGCTGCGGAGGCCGGCAGGGCCGACGTCCAGCCACCCGCTGCCCCCAGTCGGCAGGTGGACTCTGAGGGGACCCGGGTCCGGGAGGCCCTGCGGGCCCACTTCGACGAACAGGCTGCGGGGTGAACTCTGCCCAGGCCCCCTACTGCACGCCCCTTCCTCCCCCACACTCCTGCCCCAACGCCCACACCATGGAGCACCCCACCGTCCCCCTCCCCCATTTGTCCTGGAAAAATGACAGCACGCACTTGTGGCTGAACGTAATTTTTTTTTTCCTTTCGAACCTTTTTTTTTTTTTGGATGTAAATAAATATGTGAACCACAAACAGAAAACTAGGTACAAAAGTTCAACAAAAGCAATATGTACAAAAATAAAACAATCCAAAGAAACAACTGTGTGCCATAAATAATAAAAAGTAAACCAGGGAGGATAAAGGGGAGAACTATTTACATGGTGGGGACGGGGCAAACGGGGGGACCAAAAAAACAGGGTCCAACTATATACAAGGGGGGGGGCCACGTCCCGGGCCCCTCACCCCTATAGCCCGGCACTGGGCGTGGCCGGCCGGGAGCCCCGCCGCGCTTGCAGCCTGGTCCGTGGCTGGGTGGGAGCAGGCTGGACCGGAAGGTATGGGGGCCGGCGAGTGTCAGGTGGCTCCAGGGGTCCCTCAGCGCTCTGGCCCTCGCGGGTGGGAGGCGGGGTGACGGCGGACGGGCTGGCGATGGGCGGAGCAGCTGGTGGTGGGGCTGCAGGAGCAGGCAGGGCTGGCGATGGTTCAGCCGGCGCGGCATGGGGAGCCAGGTAGTCCACCAGGCGGTTACATGTCTGCATGTAGGCCCCCCATGCCTCCTGGCGCCAGGCCAGTGCCCGTTCCTGCAGCTGGAGGTGCTGCTCCGCGACCTCCAGCTGCCGACGGAGGATGGCCAGCAGCTGGGGGTCCGTCGCCGGCGGCGGTTGTAGGCGCGGGGTCCGCCATCTAGCCCGCCACGGGGCCGGTCAGTCCTCGGCCGAGGGGCTGCCCTGGAGCGATGGTCCCGGAGGGCTCTCCGGGACGACTGACGCCTCGCCAGTGCTCTCTTCTGGTCCTTCTGATGGTGCAGGTGCAGGACACAGGAGAGGAGGGGGGGAAGAAGAATGGAGACAGGTGTTAGTGTGGGCCCCGAGCCGTGGCCTTTTTCCCCCCAGCCCTATGCTGCAGGTTCCCCATCCCCGTCCCCAGGAGATGCTGCTGTGATGGATGGGGTTCAGGGGTCCCCCTGCCCTGCACCCTGTCCCCTGGTTTAAGCGACTCTCACTTCACCCCGCAGGGTCTGAGAGCAGGAGAGGTTTCTTAGGCCACAGATGGCCAGTTTCTGGCAGGAGTGACAGCACCAGCTGTTGGAAGAGACAGTCCTTCCAACCCGTCGTGGGGAGACCTCAAGCCCAGGGGTGTCCACCAGAGAGGGGTACCTACCTGTCGGTCTGCTCCCACGGTCCGGAGACCCCGGGGGTCGGAGGCCCTGCTGCTGCTCCGGGATGGCAGGAGGAGGATCTGCAGGCTGGATTCTGCAGAGGAGGAGCCCCCCTCCTCCTCCTCCTCCTCCTCCTGCCGCGATGTCCCGGGTTGGCCTCCGGGGGCGGCCCCCGGGGTGCGGGGCTTGCCTCCAGGGCGGACTCCGGCTGCAGGGCCTGCTGGGGCTCGTCAGCCGAGGTGTCAAGGGTGGCCGGAGGGGAGGAGGTGTGCTGAGAGCCCAGGATGTCCCTGAGCTCCCTGTAAAAGGGGCAAGTGACGGGGGTGGCCCCAGATCGGCTGGCCGCATCCCGAGCCCGGGAGTAACCCTGCCGCAGCTCCTTGACCTTACTCCTGACGTGGTCAGGAGTGCGGGCAGGGTGACCCCGGGCAGCCAGGCCGTTGGCCAGACGAGCGAACGCATCCGCGTTCTGCCTCTTGCTCCCCATTACCTGGAGTACCTCCTCCTTGCTCCAGAGCCCCAGCAGGTCCCGCAGCTCGGCCTCCGTCCAGGAGGGGCCCCGCTGCCGCTTCCCAGCATGGCTGCCCCTCTGCCTGGGCTGGCTGCCCTGGCTCCCCTTGGGGGGGGTCCCCTGGGGGCGCTGCCGGGCGGCCATCGCATCTCTGTGGGGCTGAGGGTGGTGCAGGCTGGCCGCGTGTGCAGGCTGCAGCCTGCACATTACCTCAGCTTCCTGCAGAGGCAGGGAGGGGGAGGGGACCTTTAAGGGGCCACTCCATGTGGCCACCAGTGAGCTGAGGGGCTGGAGAGAGCGTCTCTCAACCCCCCAGCTGATGGCCACTATGGAGGACCCGGCAATTTCGACATTGCGGGACGCGGATCGTCTACACTGTCCCTACTTCGACGTTGAACGTCGAAGTAGGGCGCTATTCCTATCCCCTCATGAGGTTAGCGACTTTGACGTCTTGCCGCCTAACGTCGAAGTTAACTTCGAAATAGCGCCCGACGCATGTAGCCGCGACGGGCGCTATTTCGAAGTTAGTGCCGCTACTTCGAAGTAGCGTGCACGTGTAGACACAGCTACATTGTGTACAGGTTAACAAAGTTATTTCGAAATAGCAGCCATTTTCTGAAATTACTTTGGCCTTGGTTACTCGAGACCTCTCTTTTCAGAAGGGCCTGGTAATGAGCCAGTTTGGCAGATGCTAAGGAGGTGATGCCATGAAATGAACACCACCCATGTCGACAGGGAGCTTTTGAAATCAGGGTTTCTTTTGAAAGGACCCTTCTACATGGGCGGTGTGTGTTTCGAAAGCGGCACTTTTGAAATGCATGCTGCTGCCATAATGCTAATGATGTGCTTCATATTCATGGCAGCGGCTCATTACCATGCCCCTTCTGAAGGGAGGGGGCTAGTGTAGCCACAGCCTTTGTCTGTACACCTATCCTAACACATTAAGTTGGATAGAAGTGTAACGCTGACAGACTCAGGTTGCCAGCACCAGGGATTGAACCTGCAATCATAGGGGCTAAAGCCCTGTGCTTTACCACGTGAGGCTTTAGCCCCAGTGATCATAAGTTCAACCCCTGGTGCTGGTGAACCTGGTCTGTTGGCGTTACAGAAGCTTTCATGGGTATAAACGACCTGGTTAGCTGCATCTGATCAGGTGGTTTTTATATCACACAATCTAAGAATCCTAGGACTGGAAGAGAGGTGAGGAGGTCCCTTAGTCCAGCCCCCTGTCCAATCTGTTGGTCCTTCAGATGACATAGAAGACCCATTGTTATTGAGGGGAAGGTGAACATTACTAATCAGTTTCCACTGTGCAGATCCAAGAGCACAGAATTCTGGGTTTACGCTCCAGTGGGCGATGTGAGCCTCGGAAATTGCCCCTTTTTTGCCAGGTTGTGTTTGGGTGTTTTAGGAAGGGCCTCGGGTAGCAGTATTTGGGTGTGCAGCACCATCTGCTGTCCTGCTGGGAGGTAACAGGACCTGGGGAAGCTGAGTCACCAGTGTGAGATAGGCCAAAGCATTGGATGGTTAGAGGCACACAGCAGTTCCTACCGCTCCCAGACCGCACCCTGAGACTGGCAACCCATCACACTCCTGGGTGGTAAGCAACAGTATTGTTCTACAATCAACTTTTATTCCTGAATCTTCTCATACCATTCCCAAACATAGCAGAGATGGAGGTAAATGACATTCACAAACAAACAAACAAACAAACAAGGAAAAAAAGCCATCCTGATTTACTAAGCTGCACACTGTGCAAGACTTGGTTTATCTGACAATCTGACACGCTGATAGTGGTGAATCATTTCTTCACTCAAGGGGGAGGTCCTCAAGCTCTTGCACTACAGAGTCTGATGCTCATCAAGCCAAGGGAATTTAGTATTGTCACAAACACTAAGGGTAAAATTGGAAATATGGATGTATTGAAAAAAGTTTGAACAAATACAGGATGAACCTCACTGATCAAGGAGCTTTGGGATCTGACTGTGCGAACTGATGGAATTTGCCAGACAACAGGAGGTCAATATTGTCTAGCAGCATTAGTAAGACTTCTACTTATTCCTGGGTACTTAGAATACATTTAAGGTTAAATTAGAGCTTGATAAGAGCACAGAACACTAAGGACGAAGACTAGTGGCTGTAAACAAACTTTATGGGATCACAGGAGACTTATTGTACAATACTGTCTTGTGTAACACAGGCAAGAAAAAATTATGAATAATATTTGCAGAGCTCACCTTTTAATTCTCAGCAATGAAGAGTCAAATAAGACCCTTGGGGTGCGTCTACACTAGACGGCTACTTCGAAGCAGGTGGCAGAACATCAAAATAGCACCCGTCACATCTATATGTGCCGTGAGCTATTTCGACTTTGAAATCGAGGTTAGGCAGCGAGACGTCGAAATTGCAATTCCCATCTGAAGATGGGAAGAGCATCCTACTTTGACGATGAACATCGAAGTAGGGTGCGTGCAGACAATCCACGTCCCGCTACTTCAAAATAGTGGGGTCCTCCATGGTGGCCATCAGCTGAGGGGTTGAGATGCTCTGTCCAGCCCTTGTGGGGCTCTGTGGTCCCCGTGCGCAGCAGCCTTTAAAGCACCATGGATCCGGATTTCCTGTGGCAGGAAGCTGAGAGCATGCAGGCACCAGCACTGTGTGTGTTAGCCCTGCACGATTTCCAGAGGCCCCGATCTGCACTGCCACCAGCCATGGCATCGAGCCAGCCCTCCAAGCGCCTCCAGGGCTCCCCTCCTGAGGGGACCCAGGCACCCCCAGAAGCCAAGCGGGGGGCCAGAAAGAAGCGGGGTCCCTCCTGGTCGGAGGCCGAGCTCCAAGACCTGCTGGGGCTCTGGGGTGGGGAGGAGGTGATCCACGTGATGGGGAACAAGCAGCGGAACGCAGAAGCGTTCGCCTGACTGTCCAAGGGCCTGACCACCCATGGTCACCCTGCCCACACTCCAGATCATGTCTGGAGTAAGGTGAAGGACTTCTGGCAGGGGTACGCCAGGGCCCAGGACTCGGCCAGAAGGTCTGGGGCCACCCCTGCCGCTTGCCCCTATTACAGGGAGCTCAGGGCCATCCTGGGCCCCCAGGAGACCTCCTCCCCCCCGGCCACAATTGACACCACGGCCAACGAGCCCCAGCAGGCCTCGGAGCCGGAGGCCAGCCCCACACCCTGGGGCCCACCCAAGGAGCCCTCCCTCGGGACAGTGGAGGAGGGGTCCAGCAGCGAGGAGGGGGCATCCTCATAGACCTCCCCTCCCAGAGCACAAGCTGGGAGTCCACCCAGTGGGCTTCCCCCAACCTTAGCAATGGACAGTCAGGTATGTACCCCACAGGGCACACAACCATGGGCCACAGAGCAGGGGCACCAGACACAACTGGGAGCCTCACACACCCCCAGTGGACCCCAACCCACAACCGCCCAGCCACAGCATGGTCCCAGGACGGTGGCACGGCCATCAGAGTCCATCGGCACCCACACCCATGGATAACACTGTGCCCTAACCCCAGGGGCAGGGGGACAATGCTATGGGGACAGCCAACAGGGTCATCACACCCACCGACAGGGACGCAGACCCAGAACCCAAGAGGGGATGGGGAGACAGGCCACAGGCCAGGGCATGGTACTAACAGCCTTCCCCTCCCTCTCTCCCTTTCTGTAGCTGCACCATCTGATGCCCCCGGCAGCCAGGCACTCTCCATCATCCCTGATGGCCCATCGGAAGTCAGCCACCGCCAGCACCCAGAGACACCCCCAAAGCCAGTGGGGCGGTCCCACCACCACCAGACCCTGGGAATGGCCCCAGTGGACCCCCCAGCTCCTGGCAGCTCTCTGGCAGCAGACAGAGGAGAGACTGAGGTTCAACTGGGAGGAGTCCACCTGGCAGTGAGAGGCATGGGAGGATTTCACGGGGGTCTTCCGGGACATAGTCAGCTCGATCCGGGAAGCCATCGCCCAGCTCCACCCACTGCTGCCCCCCAGGCCGCCCTCCCCACCACTCCACCCAATGCCCCCCCCCGCTGCACCGCCTGCTGCCCCACCTCCCTTGCTGCCTGCTGCCCCACCTGCCACCCCACCTGTTGTGCCGCCTGCAAGCTCCCCGGGACCAGAGACCACTGGGGCTGAACACCGGGCAGTGGAGGCATCCTGGCCGTACTTGCCGGTCCTCCCAGCCCCCAGCCAGCCATGCCGGGGACCGCGGACATGGTGGGGGGTCACAAGCTGTACCCGCCGGGGGTCACGCCCCTCTACCCCCCCACCCCAGACTGATGGGCCAATGGCCGAGCTGTCCACCAGGCCTCCTATGTATATAGTTGTCCCCCCATATATATAGTTGTCCCCCTTTGTATATTGGTTGCAGTTTCTGTTGTGCACAAAACAAAGTTTTCAGTTTTCAAAAAAAAAAAAAAAGGATTTATTTTCCAAATAACCGGAGGCGTGTGCTTGTTGCAGGGGTGGCATGTGGGTGCTGGGGGCGGTGTGTGGGCTGGGTGTGTGGGAGTCTTCCGGGGGAGGTGCTCAGGGGTCTCCCTGATCGAAGTGGGCCCACAGGGCCTTGCGGACCCATACCCTGTCATGGTGGTCCTGGATGAAAGCCTCCCCCTTGCTCTCGAAAATGTTGCGGAGCGTGCAGCGCGTGCCCACAACCTGAGGGATGTTGTGGAGGCCGACATCCAGGCAGGCAAGGAGGCACCAACAGCGGCCCTTCAGATGGCCTAAGGTCCTCTCCACCAGCTGGGGGGCTTGGTTCAGGCGGGTGTTGAACCGCTCCTGGCTGGTATTGAGGTGTCTGGTGTATGGGAACATGAGCCAGGGCTGGAGGGGGTATGTCGTGTCCACCACGAGGCAGTGAGGCATTGTGGTGTTCCCCAGAAGTATCTCCCTCTGAGGGATGTAGGTCCCTGCCTCCAGCCGGTGACACAGGCCCGAGTTCCTAAAAATATGGGCATCGTGTGTGCAGCCGGGCCAGCCCATGTACACATCCTGGAAGTGGCCCCGAATGTCCCCCATGGCCTGCAGGACCATGGAGTGGTAGCCCCTGCGGTTTATATATCTTCCTCCGCTGTGGTCTGGGGCATGGATGGGGATGTGGGTCCCATCCAGGGCCCCGAAGCAGTTCAGGAGCCCCATGGTGGAGAATCCAGCAACAGCTGCATCCAGGTCCCTAAGTTGGACGACCTTCTGGAGCAGTATCACATTAAGCGCATGGACCACCTGTGGGGAGTGAACACAGGTGCCCATAAGAGTGTGCAGGGTGCTCCAGGGCCCTCTCCCCATACTCCCCTGCCCAGCCCCTCATGGCCCAGCACCCTCCCTCCCCAGCCCCACACATGGCCCCTCCCTCCCCAGCCCCACACCCGGCCCCACATCCCCATCCATGCCCCCGAGCACAGCGGAGGACGCTTCCTGAATAGGAAGGGCTCCCATTCGGTGGTCCTCCAGGCCTTGGTGGAAAGAGGGGGCCATTTCTTGGACATTTATGTTGGCTGGCCTGGCAGCACCCACGACGCCTGGGTGTTTAGGGTGTTTAGTTATGCCGCTGGCTGGAGGCGGGGACCTATATCCCCCAGTGGGAAATCCCTCTGGGGGACACCACCGTGCCCCTCTGCCTCGTCGCAGACACGGTGTACCCCCTCCGGCTCTGGCTCATACGCCGCTACACAGGCCATGTCAGTGCCACCCAGGAGCGATTCAACACCCACTTGAACCATGCACGCCAGGTGGTCGAGCAGACTTTCGTCCACTTCAAAGGGAGCTGGAGGTGTCTCCTCACCTGCCTGGATGCAGGGCTCCCCAGCATCCCCCAGGTTGTGGGCATGTGCTGTGCACTCCACATCCTGGTGGAGAGCAAGGGAGAGGCATTTGTCCAGGGCTGGGCTGTGGAGGCTGGCTGGGCCTACGTTCAGCCACCTGCTGCCCCCAGTCGCCAGGTCGACTATGACCATCAAACAACAATAAAAATGAAATCTGATGCCAATACAACCAAATGGTAAAAGATGCTGCGTCGGACATCGCCCAGATAAACAAGGTCTGCAATACCAATTGAGCAATCAGGGCTGGTTTGATAAGTTGGCTACCAAAAGAAAATTACACCAAACACATATGCTATCCATTGGAACATGGAACATTCGAACACTGTGGGCAAATGTAATATTAGAGCTGCTTTGGAAGGAAATGGAGAGATATCAATGCGATACACTTGGACTGGCAGAGATGCATTGGATGGGATCAGGAGAGGTATGTGGTTGTGAAGTCATATGGTCAGGAAACAAAACGAAGCATGAAGCAGGAGTTGGATTCCTTCTTAGCAAAACAGCTAGACGAGCATTATTAGGATGCAAACTGGTGAGTGCAAGAATGATGGTTGCATAATTTGAATCAAAAACATTGAACATCTCAGTCATTCAGGTGTATGCACCTACATTGGACAGTACTGAGGAAGAGATTGAGCTATTTTATAAAGACTTGACAAAGACGGTGCAGGAGATACCGAAGAAAGATGTGTTGATCATCGGAGGAGGTTGGAATGCGAAGGTTGGAAGAGACAAAGAAGGTTGGGAGAGAGTCATGGAAAGGTTTCGATATGGAGAAAGAAGCAAACGAGGTGAGAAACTGTTAGAGTTTGCTACAGAGGATGAGATGGTGATTTGCAACATGAGATTCCAACAAAAGGACTGTAGGAAGTGAACATGGCGATCAAATGAAGGGAAGTCCAAGAACATGATAGATATGATTTTGATAAGAAGAAGATGGATAACATCAGTACAACAGTGCTGAACTTTCCAAGGAGAGGATATAGACTCAGACCACAGTCTAGTGATCGCAAACATCAAGATAAAACCCAAAGGAAAATCTGAGACACAGTTTAAGAAAGGAAGAGATGGGGGGAGGCTATGTGAGGAAGAAACAGGGAATGAATACACGACAGCGCTCGAAGAGAAGATTAAGAATATTGCCACAGATAAAGACCTAGATAAGAGACTCACAGGGTTAGCCATCACTACAGAAGAGGTAATTGAGCAGACTGTTCCAGAAGAAGAAAAGATCAATAAGAAGTGGATTACCCAGAAGACACTGAAGTTGGTTCAAGAGAAAAGAGCGTTGAAGATCAGAAGAGATGTTTCTGAGATGGCAGAACAGCAAAATAGGATGAAATGCAATGAGGTAAGGAAAGCAGCCAGAAAGGATAAGGAGAAATGGTTACAGGAGCAATGTGAAGACATTGAGAGGTATTACAGTGAAAGTAAGACCAGGGAGGTGTATAAAACAATGAGGAATATTAATAGGAAATGGCAACAGAAGCAGATGGTGATCAAAGATGAGAACAAAGAAGTGCTCATGAAGAGGGAGAAGATTGTGCAGCAACGGACGAGATATTGCACTGATCTATACAAAGCACAGTTGGACCCAAGTGTCTCGGAGAGACGGATTGAAGAATTGAAAGACATATCTCCTCCGAGCATCAAGAGCGAGACCGATATTTCAAAGGAGGAAGTAGAAAAAGCAGTGAAATGACTAAAGAACAACAAGAGCCCTAGAAATTATAAGATCAAGGGAGAGATGATCAAATAAGGAGGAGAAAGCATGATTCAGAGTATACACCGACTATGTAATATAGCATGGAAAGAAGGGAAGGTCCCTAAGGAACGGACAAGATCTGTGCTAGTGACAATACCCCAGAAAGGAAGTACAGCGGAATGCAAGAATTACAGAACAATTTCCCAAACGAGACATCTAGGTAAGGTGCTGATGATGATACTGACTGAGAGATTAAGATCGCAGATAGAAGAACATATAGCAGACAAGCAAGCAGGGTTCAGAAAAGATAGAAATACCATACAGCAGATATTGGCACTAAGACTGATAGCAGAGAAAGCTTGACGAAAGAACAAAAACGTATACACTTGCTTCATCGATTTTCCAAAGTCATTTGACAGTATAGTTCAGAAAGTGACTTGGGTGGTGTTGGAGTCATATGGAGTAGATAGCAGACTAATATGGTTGTTGAAAGATATCAATGATAATGTGGAGGCAGTGGTGAGAACATGCGGGGAGTTGGGAAGTTGTTTTAAAACTAGTAGAGGTGCGAGACAAGGAGATCCAATATTGCCAAGTATCTTCATCCCACATCTGCAGAGAGCAATGGACAATGGACAAGATCAAGGAGGAGGTAGAAGGGATATCTGTGCATGGGAAAAGAATTAACAACTTGAGGTTTGCAGATGATATTGTTATCATTGAGGAAGATGAGGAGAAGCTAGCAAAAACAGTGCGGGTGTTAAACGAAGAAGAGAAGCGGAACGGACTGATTAAGAACATCGATAAAACAAAAACAATGGTATTTGGAGATAAGGAAATAGGAAGGAAGATCAGTGTGGATGGTATTGAACTAGAAAATGTAGAGAAGTTCACATATCTGGGGAACAACATAACATATGATCTAGACTGTAAGAAGGAAATAACGACTAGAATAGCAAAAGTAAGAGCGAGTTTGAAGGCGATGGATAAGATCTGGAAAAGCAAAGCAATTAGATTAAGAATGAAGCTGTGGTTCTTGAAAATATGTATTCAGCAGCATGATGCACAGATGTGAGATATGGGTGATAATGAAAGATTCAAAAGAAGAATATTGGTATTTGAAAGGAGTTGTTATGGAAAGATTCTGAGAATAGGATGGATGCAGGTCACCAATGAGGAATTATAACGCTGAAGGGGAGCTTTGTGACTATCTACTCTTATTGACTGTAGAACACGGTCTGGAGTATTCCACCAAATTTATTCCTTGGGAGATATCTTTAGAAAAACGTCTTACCTTTATTTAAAAATGATCAGTGTTGAAGACTACCCCAAACCTCTTGTCAAATTGTTCCCATGGTTAATTCTTGTTACTGTTTAGGTCATGATGTTGATCTAATCTTTACCAGTCTAAATTGTATGGACATTTGTCATGTTACCTCTGATGCACCTCCTTTCTGAGGAACCAAATCCCAACATTTCAATGGCTCTTCAAGTGAAAATTATCAGAGGGTAGCTGAGGCTGCAAAAACAACGAGAAATCATGTGGCATCGAGATGAAGCACATCTTTGCCCACATGTTAGTCTATAAGATGTACAGGACTTCTCATTGTCAGAGTTTTCCTGGATCCTTGACTGTTCTCTTTGCCCACCTTTGGACCTCACCAGGGCAATATCTTTTTGTGGAAGCATGCTCAGAAATACACAAATGAGTCCAGAGGAGGTGAAACATTAATTCATCAATATCAGGTCTGTATAATTCTGAATAATTTTCCATCCAAGTCATCAGTGAACCCAAAGTTTTGCTAAGAGTCTGTGAATGTGTCTGCTCTTAGTCCATGCACCTAGGGGATTTGGTTCAATGACCTTAGTAGTGGCACCTAAACCGCCTACACACAGAGAGAGTGAGTCTCCTCTACTGCCTCAGCAAAAAGCCTGATGGCTCTTAGCACTAACTGTAGACGTTCATGTGTTAAGTTCCATAGATCCCATGCTCAGGTCTGCTGATTGGTAGCAACTCATTGAGCTCAGAATTTCACTAACTGTACTATAGTGTCAAGGTCCCTGCCCTGAATTCAGAGGGGTGAATTATAACATTTTGAGACGGTCAAATTTGTTCACTACAATCTGCATGCACATTTCCATTTTGGACATTGAACTTCATCTGCCAGCATGAGACTTGTTCATCTGGCTTGGTCAACGTCTGTAGGGCCTCTCTGGACTTGGCTATAAACCAAACAATATGGTGTCATATTCAATGGCTGCCAACTCACTGCCATCCCTCTTTTTAGATTGTAGTAACTGTGTCCTATGTACCATATTATTTGTTGTAAAATGTGTTTCTCTCTTTTTGCAGGTACTTTGCACATTTCTGAGGTTTATCCAGGCATCAACCACCATATGGCAGCTCTCAACCTCACCCTCTCACTGGAGGCCGAGCAGTGGTGCTGAAGCAGAGCTGGGGAGATGCAGCTGGAGCAGACCAGGAGCTGGGGTAGCCCAAATCCTCTGCACCAAAGGAAGCCAGTGTTGAATTACAGCAGGGAGCTGTGGGCCCCTAACAAGGATACGGGTTGCCAGCTGTGCTGTCAGGAAAGACAGCAGCAAATAGGGGGGCAGCCCCCTGTGCCCGGAGAACCCCATACTTGTGTTGGACCTTCACAAAAGCTCATTAAATGATAAATAAATGTGTCAGTCTTTAAGGCACTACAGGAGAGCTTATTATTTGTGAAGCCTTATCTATTGTCCCTTGAGACACCCACAACTGTGCAGGAAAGGGCTTGATCTTCCCCCAGCACTCCCAGCAGGACTATGCATAGTTGAGCACCACACTGCCCAGCTGACCTGCAACCTGCTCCCGCTTCCCACACGGAGAAGTCAGACGCAGGGGGGCATGAAGGGCCACATCCCCCCTAGGTTTCTGCCAGGGTTTGCCTGCTGTGCCTCTCCTCACTGCACTTGCTGGAGCTGGGGCCCCGGAGAGGCACACCTGCAAGCAAAGCTAGGAGCGGTAGGGAGGGGCGGCTGCTTTGGCTCTGCTGGGAGAGCCAGGGAATAATAACTGCTTTCTCATGAGGGAAGAGGCAGGTTGGGCAAGGGGGAGCATGACTTGAACTTCTTGGGGGAGACCTTCAAAGGTGCCTTCCCACGATTAGCAAGTAACTGTTCTCCCAGTTCTCCTGGCTCAGAAGCCTCACTGGCTTGGTTCCACATGCCGCCTCCCCAGTCTCAGGCCAGCAGGGGTACAGGAGATAAGCGGGTGTGGTATCAGCACCTCCATGGACCTCCCCTCTAGTTTGAACAGGAGTAGGAATGGGGTCCGTGGCAGGTATGGGAGAAGCTTGCTCCACTGGGCCTGGTCCCGAAAAGGTCCCCCCACATGGCAGGTTAAGCACCAAGTAGCTGGTGTCTTCCTGCCATCTGTGACCTCCTTGATACCCATCTCCCTTTCTTTCAGTCCCGGAAAGCCTGTACCTACCCTCAGGCTTTCTTTTTGTCATCTTTGCACCAGGCCTTTGCTACACTGCTGTGCACAGCACTTCAAACATTGTTATTCTACAGCAAGAACAAACATACTCCTTCCTTTCCTCCTGTTTCTGACTTAATCCTCTGCCTTGCAAGCCTCTTTCATCCAGTTTCAAGTGGGGTGCCCCAAGGATCAGTTCTCGGGGCAGTGCTATGCAACATCTTTATTAATGAGCTGGATGAGAGGATGGATTGCACCCTTGGCAAATTTGTTGATGACACTGAGCTAGGGAGATAGATTGACATGTTGGAGGGTACAGGTAGGGTCCAGAGTGACCTAGATAAATTGGATTATTGGGCCAAAAGAAATCTGATGAGGTTCAGCAAGGAGAAGCAGAATCCTGCCCTGGAGACAGAAGAATCTAAAGCAATCTGGGGAACAACTGGTTAAGTAGCAGTGCAACAAAATAGGACCTGGAGATTATGATGGATGAGAGGCTGGATATGACCCAACAGTGTGTCCTTGTCACCAAGAAGGCTAACAGCATAGCGGGGTGCATTAGGAGGAGCATTTCCAATAGATCTAGAGAAACAATTATTCCCCTCTATTCGCCACTCGTGAAGCCTCAACTGTAATATTCTGTCCAGTTCTGGGCCCTTCCATACGAGAAAGGGTGGGATGCATTGGAGAGGGTCCAAAGGAGAGCAACTAAAATGTTGAGAAGTAAAGGAACTTGTAAGTAGCCCGGGCACTTTGAAGTACTGTGAGTTAGCTGCGGCTACTCACAAGCCAGCACTTGGAAGTTTAACACTTTGAAGTTGCTGCAGGAGACAATTAGCTTAATGAAGTGCTTCATATTCACAGCAGCACTTCATTAATAATCTCCCAACACTCTACTTACCATGCTCCCTTTGAAGTTGGGAGCTACTTTAGACACAGCCCCAGTCTTTTTTTTTTACTGAATTGATCCCCAGGAAATACATCAGGCACACATCAAAGTCATTTTGGTCCTGGGAGTGGTGAAGGAACGACTCAGAGAGTGGAGAAGTCCCATTGCACAAGTTCCAAGGCAAGACAATTTTCACCATTGATGTCTGAAAGATCAACCCATTCCTGAAATGTGATACTAACCCAAGGCAGAGAGAAGATCAACAACTAGAACAGTTTGAGCTGCCATTTGTATAGTCACTTTAGACTGCACAAAGGGATAGTACCAAAAGCCTTTCCTGTCAAAATATTGGGAGAAGAAAGTCTTTTTCTACACCAATAAAGTCTTTTTCTGTTTACATCAATTCAGTACCATCTTATTTGGCTCAGACAGGGTGGCAGTGACTTTTAAGATGCTCAGTGATATTACAACAACTTGAGTGATATGCAGCAGTTTGCTGCTATGATGAATTGAAAAAAATATTTTTTGTCCTGTATCTTGTGACAATATTTCCTCACACAGAGCAGATCGCCGTACATTACACATGCAAAAGAAACCCCCCAGTTTGACCTCAATATTTAACCCACTGGCTTTGGCCAATCATTTCTTCACTCCCTTGGGAGGCTCTCAAGCTGTCGCTGTTTATAGTCTATTTTTGGCTCTTCCTCGTGTCCATCGAGGGAATTTTCTCTTGGTCCTGGGCAATGTGTGTCCACAGGGACTGTAAAGGGGAATCATAAATGTTGTTGCCCAGAACAGTGAGTGTCAGACATATGAGATTCACACACCGACTCACAGGCTCTGCCTTTCTGTTTCTGTACGGAGATTTTTCTCTCTCTGCTCAATGGAATTGCGGTAAGTTGCTTGTTAATGTTAGTGGTCAAGACTCAGGAAGGGTTCTTGGCTTCAAGTCAAGAACCATTTGGGCAGGATTTCACCAGGACAGTGACTTGAGCAGTTTGATATTGGTCAGAAACAGGACTGGATTTACATGCGCAAATTGGAACTATAAATGGATGAGAAATACTTTGGCCACATACACGTTTTAGTGATCGGTGCTTTGTCACTTCTTCTGTCCTTATGTCTTTCTCAGTCACTTCTTTTCTTTGGTCTGTGTGTTTTTTCTTCTGGGCCACTCAAGTTTTTCAATTCCACTCCTTCCTTCTCTTGGTAGGTAGCACATCCAAAACTTCTGCAGTGGGTATCTGTGTTACCAGGGGCTTCACAACTAGAAAGATTCTGCTTTCCTAGCCTGCTTTGGCTGGGCCACACCAGATAGATACTGCCCTCCCTTAAAGCAAAATCAGGACCCTTGTGTTTGGAAATCCTCATTTTTCATGACCTGTCTGAGAATGACACATAAGCTCAGGGTTTCCATCAGATTCTTTTAGTACACTAACAGAACAGCATTCTCTGTGGAGGGAGAAAAGGTGGGAGATGACTGAGTGTGTACCACATTGTGATTACGCTGTAGAAAATTTTCTCTGACACAGTCCTTCATCTGGACTATCCTTCTTTCCATGGGCAATTCCACTGCAGCCTCCAAAGTCCAAATTCCTAATGGGCTGCCATGCATTTTGTGTCATTTGGAGTAGGAGGCACTTACGCTTTCTTCTTTGAGTTTCCAGACCATTTCTCCCTCCTGTGGGGTCTATTCCTTACTCCTTCCCTGAAAGCGACCAGGGAGCTTGTGACCGGGTGCTTGTGAACAGGGTGTGTGCTAACAGGAGGGAGTTTTGAGAGGCTCTCCTGGAGGAGGAAAAGGAAGGAGCAAACTAAAGCACCTTGGGGTAAGTGGCTGCTTGTGTTTGGGGGTTCTGGGCTTGTGTTTGTTTGTTTGTTTGGAGTTTGAAGTGCTGAGCTGAGTGTTTGTTTGAAAGGCCGTGCACTCAGGCAGGCAGTTGGAAGCCGTGAGTCTTGATTAGGTTTGAATCGAAACACCGTGTGCTGATTGGCTGAGCTGTAGGCAGAGGGAGGAGCTATCAGGGAGGCAGAGCACTTAAACCCCACTAGAAAGCGACCAGGAAACTTGCGACCGGGTACTTGAGAACAGTGTGAGTGCTAACAGGAGGGAGTTTTGAGAGGGGAGTTTAGAGGGGGAGCTTGGAGGGAGCCAGTGACTTCTATTGCCCTTAAACTTAAATCCTTTATAACAACCTCTATCTGAAACATTTAATTAACATTTAATTAAACCTTCATATATAATTAGAGTAGGAAATGGAGGCAGAAGCCCAGCAGCAGAGTGGGGGCTATCCTGTTTATTGTGTCGAGTGCAATATGTATGACTACCTACACTGTGGGCGGGTGGCATATGTGTGCGCTCGATACAAGAAGCTCCTGGGCCTCAGAGACCGAGTGCGTGCTTTGGAGGCCAGGGTGGCTGAACTGGAGGAGCTAAGGAAGGCAGAGGTGTTTGTTGATGAGACTTTCCGGGACATAGTAGGGCTGTCCCACCTCCAATCTGACAGTCCTGATGCTGTTACGGAGGATGAAAGGCTCAGGGAAGGAGAGCAGTCAATGGGAGCAGAGGGAAACCATCCCATAGTTGGGACCCTCCTTCCAGAGGGTGCTATTGTATCCTCTGGCGCCGAGGATACTTCTCTTGGGGGGAGGGAGCGCCAGCTGTTAGGAAGAAGCAGGTTTTAGTAGTGGGGGATTCAATCATTAGAAATACAGATAGTTGGGTTTGTGATGACCGGGAGAAATGTATGGTGACTTGCCTGCCTGGTGTAAAGTTTGCAGATCTCTCAAGGCATCTAAACAGACTTATGGGCAGTGCTGGGGAGGAGCCGGTGGTCGTGGTACATGTCGGTACCAATGACATAGGGATATAGGGAAGGGTAGAAGAGATGTTCTGGAGGCCAAATTTAGGTTACTAGGAAAGAGACTGAAATCCAGAACATCTATGGTGGCATTCTCTGAAATGCTTCCAGTTCCACACGCAGGGCCAGATAGACAGGCAGAACTTCAGAGTCTCAATGCGTGGATGAGACGATGGTGTAGGGAAGAGGGGTTTAGATTTATTAGGAACTGGGGACACTTTTGGGGTAGGGGGAGCCTATACAGGAATGATGGGCTCCACCTAAATCAAGGTGGATCCAGACTGCTGGCGTTAAACATTAAAAAGGTCATAGAGCAGTTTTTAAACTAAGAGGTGGGGGAAAGCCAATTGGTGTGGGCGAGTAACTGGATCGGATGGAGACTTCTCTTACACGAGGCTCCATAGATAGGAATTCCCTAGAAGTTAGTCAGATAGGGAACATGGGAAATAATATATGGGCAAGATCAAATGTGAAACAATCTCATATAAAAAAAATCCAACGCATCTGTGAAAGGCAAACATATAAATAGTGGTAGTTTTTTAAAGTGCTTTTACACAAATGCTAGGAGTCTGTCTAATAAGATGGGTGAACTGGAGTACCTCATATCAAAGGAGGAAGTTGACATAATAGGCATCACAGAAACAGAGTGGAATGTGGACAATCAGTGGGACACTATCGTACCGGGATATAAATTATATCGGAAAGACAGAACAGGTCGTGCGGGTGGCAGAGTGGTACTATATGTGAAGGGTAATATAGAATTAAATGAAGCAAAAATCCTAAAAGAATCAAAATGTTCCATAGAATCATTATGGATAATAATTCATTCCTCTAGGCTACGTATACAGGTGCACACTACATCGAAATAGCTTATTTCGATGTAGCGACATTGAAATAGACTATTTCGATGAATAACGTCTACATGTCCTCCAGGGCTGGCAACGTCGACGTTCAACTTCGATGTTGGGCAGCACCACATCGAAAGAGGCACTGCGAGGGAACGTCTACATGCCAAAGTAGCACACATCGAAATAAGGGTGCCAGGAACAGCTGCAGACAGGGCCACAGGGCAGACTCAACAGCAAGGCGCTCCCTTAAAGGGCCCCTCCCAGACACAGTTGCATGAAACAACACAAGATCCACAGAGCCGACAACTGGTTGCAGACCCTGTGCATGCAGCATGGATCCCCAGCTGCAGCAGCAGCAGCCAGAAGCCCTGGGCTAAGGGCTGCTGCACACGGTGACCATAGAGCCCCACAGGGGCTGGAGAGAGAGCGTCTCTCAACCCCTCAGCTGATGGCTGCCATGGCAAACCCCGCTATTTCGATGTTGTGGGACGCGGATCATCTACATGTGCCCAACTTCGACGTTCAACTTCGAAGTAGGGCACTATTCCCATCCCCTCATGGGGTTAGCGACTTCGACGTCTCGACACCTAATGTCACTTTCAACTTCGAAACAGCGCCCAACATGTGTAGCCGTGACGGGTACTATTTTGAAGTTGGTGCCGCTACTTCGAAGTAGCGTGCACGTGTAGACGCGGCCCTAATATGAATATGGCATTAGGAATATATTACCGACCACCTCACTAGGACAGTGATAGCGATGCTGAAATGTTAAGGGAGATTAGAGAGGCTATCAAAATAAAAAACACAGTAATAATAGGAGATTTCAATTATCCCCATATTGATTGGATACATGTCACCTCAGGACGGGATTCAGAGATTAAATTTCTTGATGCCTTAAATGACTGCTTCTTGGAGCAGCTAGTACAGGAACCCACAAGGGGAGAGTTAATTCTCCATCTAGTCCTGACTGGAATGCAGGATCTGGTCCAAGAGGTAACTGTTACTGGACCGCTTGGAAATAGTGACCACAATATAATAACTTTTAATATTCCTGTGTTGGGAAGAACACCGCAGGGTTAAACACTCCGTCATTTAATTTCAAAAAGGGGAATTACACTAAAATCAGGTAGCTAGTTAAACAGAAACTAAAATTTAGAGTAACTAAACTAAAATCCCTGGAAGATGTATGGAAACTGTTTAAAGACACTATACTAGAGGCCCAACTTAAATGTATACCCCAAATAAACAAGCACAGTAAGAGACCTAGCAAAGAACCACCATGGCTTAACAGCCATACTAAAAAGGCAGTGAGAGAAAAAAGGGCAGCTTTTAAAAAGTGGAAGTCAAATCCTAGTGAGGAAAATAGAAAGGAACACAAATACTCCCAAATTAAGTGTCACAAGCCGTGTCTACACGTGCACACTACTTCAAAGTAGTGGCACTAACTTCGAAATAGCGCCCGTCACAGCTACACGTGTTGGGCGCTATTTCGATGTTAACATCGACGTTTGGCGGCGAGAGGTTCGAAGCTGCTAACCCCATGAGGGGATAGGAATAGCGCCCTACTTTGACGTTGAACGTCGAAGTAGGGACCATGTAGTCATTGCGCGTCCCGCAACATCGAAATTGCAGGGTCTTCCATGGCGGCCATCAGCTGAGGGGTTGAGAGATGCTGTCTTTCCAGCCCGTGTGGGGCTCTATGGTCACCGTGTGCAGCAGCCCTTAGCCCAGGGCTTCTGGCTGCTGCTGCGGCAGCTGGGGATCCATGCTGCAGGCACAGGGTCTGCAACCAGTTGTCGGCTCTGTGGATCTTGTGTTGTTTCATGCAACTGTGTCTGGGAGGGGCCCTTTAAGGGAGCGCCTTGCTGTTGAGTCCGCCCTGTGACCCTGTCTGTAGCTGTGCCTGGCACCCTTATTTCGATGTGTGCTACTGTGGCGTGTAGACGTTCCCTCTCAACGCCTATTTCGATGTGGTGCTGCGCAACGTCGATGTTGAACGTCAACGTTGCCAGCCCTGGAGGACGTGTAGATGTTATTCATCGAAATAGCCTATTTCGATGTCACTACATTGAAATAAGCTATTTCGATGTAGCGTTCACGTGTAGACGTAGCCATAATGTAGTAAGAAAAGCCAAAAAAAATTTTGAGGAACAGCTAGCCAAAAATTCAAAAAATGATAGTAAAATGTTTTTGAAATACATTAGAAGCTGGAAGCCCGCAAAAAAAGCAGTGGGGCCCTTGGACGATACGGATATAAAAGGAGCGATCAAGGAAGACAGTGCCATTGCGGAGCGATTAAATGATTTCTTTGCTTCAGCTTTCACGGCTGAGGATGTCACAGAGGTTCCTAAATCTAGTAGTAGGCATCCTTCAGTCTGCATAGACTATGGATCGTGCCCGTTAAAGTTTCAATTGAGGACTTCATTTACAGCGTCTATTGTGACTATGAAGACCCACATGAGAGTGACAGTCCTTGCTGCATCTCTTGCAGATGTAGTGGGTGTCTGGCAAGTCCTTATTGTGCTTTCTGTGCGCTCACTTCTCCTCTGCTAGCTGTCTGATCTTCATCTCGCCCTTCTGAAGGCCCTTGTGTAACCCCTGCCTCCATCTGCTGCAGTCATCTGCTAGTTCTTCCCAGTTGTCCAACTTGATGTCTACCTCTCTGAGGTCTCTCTTGCAGACATCTTTGTAGCGCAACTGAGGGCGTCCGGGAGGTCTTTTGCCAGAGGCTAGCTCACCGTACAGGATGTCTTTTGGAATCCTTCCATCATTCATCCTGTGGATGTGGCCAAGCCAGCGGAGATGACGCTGCCTGAGGAGGGTGTGCATGGCTGGGATTCCAGCTTGCTCGAGGACGGTGGTGTTGGTCACTCTGTCCTTCCATGATATTCCAAGGATGCGCCTGAGGCAGCGCAAGTGGAAGACGTTCAGCCTCTTTTCCTGGCGGGCATACAGGAAGTCCAAGTCTCGCTGCCATAAAGGAGGGTGCTGAGGATGCAGGCTCTGTAGACTTGCATTTTGGTGTGAGTGTAAAGCTTGTTGTTATTTCACACTCTCTTGCTGAGTCTGGACAGAATTGTGGTTGCTTTTCCAATCCTCCAATTTAGCTCAGTGTCCAACGACAGGGTGTCAGTGATGGTGGAGCCAGCCTTTTTAGGTGACAAATCTGAGGAACTCTCCCAGATTGAAGTGACATTAGAGGATTGTTTTGGAGTTAATTGATAAGATGAATAGTAACAAGTCTCCAGGACCAGACGGCATTCACCCAAGAGTTCTCAAAGAACTCAAATGTAAAATTGCGGAGTTATTAACAGTGGCTTGTAACCTATCCTTTAAATCCGCTTCGGTACCCAATGACCGGAAGATGGCCAACATAATGCCAATATTTAAAAAAGGCTCGAGAGGAGACCCTGGCAATTATATACCGATAAGTCTAACGTCAGTACCTGGCAAATTAGTAGAAACAATAGTAAAGAATAAAATTGCAAGGCACATAGAAGAGCACGAATTGTTGGGCAAAAGTCAGCATGGTTTCTGCAGAGGGAAGTCGTGTCTAACTAATCTGTTAGAATTCTTTGAAGGGGTTAATAAACATGCGGACATGGGACACCCAGTGGACATAATATACCTAGATTTCCAGAAAGCCTTTGACACGGTCCCACACCAAGGGCTTTTATGTAAAGTAGGCGGTCATGGGATAGGAGGGAAGATCCTTCATGGATCAGGAATTGGTTAAAAGACAGAAAGCAAAGGGTTGGAATAAATGGTAAATTTTCACAATGGAGGGGGTAACTAGTGGTGTTCCCCAGGGGTCAGTCCAGGGACCGATCCTGTTCAACTTGTTCATCAATGATCTAGAAAATGAGGTAAGCAGTGAGGTGGCAAAGTTTGCAGATGACACCAAGTTGCTCAGGACAGTCAAAACCAAAAGGGATTGTGAAGAACTACAAAAAGATCTCAGCAAACTGAGTGATTGGGCAGCAAAATGGCAAATGAAATTTAATGTGGGTAAGTGTAAGGTAATGCACATTGGAAAAAGTAACCCAAATTACACGTAAAACATGATGGGGTCAAATTTATCTCCGACAGATCAGGAAAGGGATCTTGGAGGTATAGGCGACGTCTACACGTGCCCCAAACTTCGAAATGGCCATGCAAATGGCCATTTCGAAGTTTACTAATGAAGCGCTGAAATGCATATGCAGCGCTTCATTAGCATGCGGGCAGCAGCGGCGCTTCGAAATTGACGAGCCTTGCCGCCGCGCGGCGTGTCCAGACGGGGCTCCTTTTCGAAAGGACGCCACCTTCTTCGAAGTCCCCTTATTCCCATGAGCTCATGGAAATAAGGGGACTTCGAAGTAGGCGGGGCCCTTTCGAAAAGGAGCCCCGTCTGGACGCGCCGCGCGGCGGCAAGGCTCGTCAATTTCGAAGCGCCGCTGCTGCCCACATGCTAATGAAGCGCTGCATATGCATTTCAGCGCTCCATTAGTAAACTTCGAACTGGCCATTTGCATGGCCATTTCGAAGTTTGGGGCACGTGTAGACACAGCCATAGTGGATAGTTCTCTGAAGACATCCACGCAGTGTGCAGAGGCAGTTAGTCAAGCAAATAGGATGTTAGGAATTATTAAAAAAGGGATAGATAATAAGACTAAAGATATCATACTTCCCCTATATAAAACTATGGTACGCCCAC
Source organism: Carettochelys insculpta (assembly GCF_033958435.1). NCBI lineage: Eukaryota > Metazoa > Chordata > Testudines > Carettochelyidae > Carettochelys > Carettochelys insculpta. The sequence continues at coordinate 7,475,351 of NC_134137.1, forward strand.
ATCTTGAGTACTGCGTGCAGATATGGTCTCCTCACCTCAAAAAAGATATATTGGCATTAGAAAAGGTTCAGAAAAGGTCAACTAAGATGATTAGGGGTTTGTAACAGGTCCCATGTTGGGAGACGCTAGAGAGACTGGGACTTTTCATTCTGGAAAAGAGGTGATTGAGGGGCTATATGATAGAGGTATATAAAATCATGAATGGTGTGGAGAAAGTGAATATAGAAAAATTATTTACCTTTTCTCATAATACAAGAACTAGGGGACATCAAATGAAATTGATGGGTAGTAGGTTCAAAACTAATAAATGGACATTTTTCTTCACACAGCGCACAGTCAACCTGTGGAACGCCTTACTGGAGGAGGCTGTGAAGGCCAGGACTCTATTAGGGTTTAAAAAACAGCTCGATAAATTTTTGCATGTTAGGTCCATAAATGGCTATTAGCCAGGGGTAAAGTATGGTGCCCTAGCCTTCAGTACAAGGGCAGGAGATGGATGGCAGGAGATAAATCACTTTATCATTGTCTTCTGTTCTCCTTCTCTGGGGCACCTGGCATTGGCCACTGTCGGCAGACGGGATACTGGGCTGGATGGACCTTTGGTCTGACCCAGTATGGCCATTCTTATGTTCTTATGTTCTAAGGTCTGAGCTGCTGCTTCTGCTAGAGTTACCTTCACCCTCAGAAAGGTAGTTCAGGCTGATCTTCCCCTTTATGTCCCTGGTTCTAGAAGAGACTGAGTTTATCCTGTTCTGAGGAGGTATTTCTGTGAATTGTCACTGTGGGATCTGGCATGGGTTTTGGACCTTGGTGAGAGGTATCACTGTGAGGCAGCAGTGGGGGTTGTGTGAGGAGGAGGTATACACAGAAAGGTGAGCAGCTGTACAGGTTCAAGAAGCAAGCAGGGGGTGCAGAAGGAGAAGTGGGTTGTGAGGATAATGAACATGGGATAAAAAGAGAACAGGTCAATGCTCCTGAAATTCATTTTTAATTTGTAACTGTTGGTATTTCAGCAGTGAAAAGAATATTGATCTTATCTCCTCAATTGACTCACTCTCCCACCATTCCAGGCCTCGTAATCTGTACTCTTCTCGCCCGTCCAAGGCTGTTATGATTCCAACAATACACTGATCACCGGCGTCTTCTCCATTATCCTCCATTATCTTTGGCTCCCACGATCTATGAGCTACTCCAGACTCTCCACAGCTCTTCCTCCTCAGGGGATGAGGTGTCTGCCATCATTCTTGTCCTGTTGCCTCATGGGTAATCCTTGAGTGCACGTCACTGGTGAGAAGTCTCCCACAATGACTGGCAAATGCAAACTCACCTGGGCCCTGACCTTTGATGCACATGAATGCACCACTTGTTTGGGGATGGCTACTCAGGAAAAACGCACAAGCTAAGAACTATACACTTTAAATAATGACAGCAGATAATGCTGGGACATGATAGAGCCTAAATAAATACAGCAGCCATTGCAGGAACCCAGAGCTTTCAGGTTTAAAGCCTCCAGCCAACAGCTGGGCACATATTAATCAAATCCAAGGCCAGAAGGGAATTGTGATTATGGAATCTAATGTTCTTATGTTCTTGTCTGCTGACTTCATGTAGAGCACTGGACAAATAATCTCCCCAGAAGTATTCCTAGATGAGATCTTTTACAAATAGATTCAACCTTGAGTTAAATCTTCTCAGTGGTGAAGAATCCACCAAGACTCTTGCTAAATGGTTGCCATGGTCCATTAGTCAGACAGTATAAGAATTTGTGGCTCATTTCCGAAGAGAATTTCTTTAACTTCCACTTCAAGCTATTGGATTGTGTTACACCTCTACATGGTATGCTGATAAGCATATGATTAAATATTGGTTCCTCACGTTGGCACTCACAGACTGTGACCAAGTCAATCCTTGTTTAACTACATCTAGCTCTTTGAGTGTATAACCATGACAGGTTTACTGTTCTCTACTAATTCCTGTGCCTCTTCACTGAAGCCTCTTAAATGTATGAACGAACATACAACTTTAGTTGTGGGCACCAGAAAAAGACATGGCTTTCCAGAAGCAGTCGCATCAGAACCAAATAGAAAGGTAAAATAATCTCTCTACCTTTCTTTGAGAATCCTCTTGTTTTCATCCAAGAGTCACATTGGCTTTTTTGGCCACACAGTCACAATGGGAGCTCATGTTTACCTCAATAATCCTTCCCACCACCAAATCATTTCAGAGTCATTGCACTTCCCATGAGAATCCTCTGTCAGTTAAGAATTCCCTACATTCTTTATTCCTAGATGTGGATATCTACATAGCTGTGTTAGAACAGATCTTGTGTCCTTCAATCCAATGAACCAGCCAGTCCTGATTGCTCTGAATCAGTAAACTGTTCTCATCACTATCCCAAAATTTTGCATCATTTGTGAGATCTTTGGACATGAGAAGGGTAAAAAGCTCAATTGCTGACACCTGCCTCTACTTACTCTTGTCAATTAACACTGCAACTTGTGTCTGCCACAATGCTTATTGCAGAAAAATCTCTGTCCAAAATAAACAAGGGAAATAACAGAGGTACATGCCAGTAGTTCTAAATCCCAAGGCATTCGTGCTCATTCTGTTGAGCATGAAGTCAATGCCCTGCATGATCATGCCTGCCTCCATGCCTCAGTCTCAGTATAGGATTTGCATTGTGCATGAGATCCTTGGTCCATCTATTGCAACATCTCAAAAATTGGCTGCCTCAAGTGCTGTAAAAGAAGGTAGTATGTGAATGGGAGAGCTGGCTTCACTCTCAGAATGGAATCACCCCACTGATTGTGCCCTAAAATATGTTGGCATATATATTTTCCAAAAGATCTATTTAGTGTAACTACTGTAACTGGAGGGTGTCACTATCTATGCACATGTCCAAACCCTTCCTGATGCTCGCTTACCTCATGGCCTCAGTTACCTTTTGTGTCACTGGGTTCTTCAGTCAAACCAGTCTAACTAGTCAGTTGGTGAACAACCCATTCTTTTTCATCTGTTTTGAACTTGCCACATTTCAGTTTAATTGAATGTCCTCTTGATCTTCTGTTACGACAGTGGGAGAAAACATTCTTCATCTACTCTGTACCAGCCACTAGACTAGAGTTATCTCATGTTCCTTCAAATTCATCTTCTCTGTGAAATATCAATCAAAGGTGTGTTTTTTTTCTCAATCAGTTACAATAAGGAAGATTCCCTGGGGACCATTCTCATTTTTCTTTCCTGAATCCCTCTACTCCTGCTATATCCTGTGTGAAAAGGGTGCCCAGGACTACACAGAGGAGAGAAGAGGAGAGCCAAACATTAACCGACTGATCTCGTGGCATTAGATTTTGTTTATAACTCCTCATCCTGTTCATCCTGGATCCTAATATTTTGTTCAGTTTCTGCCCATGCTTGTACAGTAAGCAGGAATTCACAGAGCTGTACCATGATGCCAAGGTCCATGCCCTGGTTTGTATAATTAAATTAGAACCCTGTATGGCAAGTGAGGAGTTCAAGTTTTTCCTTCCAATGGGCAAACGCGCTGCAGTTTTTGGCATTGATGTCCACCTGCTATTGTGCTGCCCATTCTCCTGGCTTGGTTAGCTCCTTCTGAGGATTTCTACGAGCGTGACCACAACCTAAATAAGCTGGTGCTATATGTAAATGTGGACACCTTACTGCTCACACCCTTTCTGGATTCACAATAACTATATTTACTGTACAGGTTGAACCTCTCTAATCTGGCAGCCTCTGTACCTGACCAGTGCAGGACAAGAGAATTTGCCAGACCATGAAGGTCAAAAATGTCTAGTACATTACCAACACGTCTGTGTTTACTGAGCGCTTAGAATGCATTGAGGGGTAACTTACAATTAAATAACAGCACAAAACTTTGAGTGCCAGGAGTAGTGACTGGACACAAACTTTATAGGACCATGGGAAACTGGGCCTCCGCATAAGTGATCATCTGACTAACTAATATCATACCAGATTATGGATGTTAATGGATGAGAGAATTACAGATTAGAGATTTTAAACCTGCACTATTTGTTACGAATGTGTTACCCCTCTTTCTGTGCTTCTGTCCCTTCACAGGCCTCTTGAGTGTTTGTAAGCCCAGTCAATGCATCAACTGTCTCATGGCAGAATTCAACCTCACCTTCTCTGACCCTTCAACATTCATCCTGACAGGAATCCCTGGCCTGGAAACTGCTCATATTTGGATTTCCATCCCCATGTCTGTGTTCTATGTTATCACACTCTTGGGAAATTTCACAGTTCTGTTTGTCGTATGCAAAGAGCAGACCCTGCACAAGCCGATGTACCTGCTGCTCTGCATGCTGGCACTCACAGACATTGGCATATCTTCCTCTGTCGTACCAAAGGCACTGGGTATTTTTTGGTTTAATATGAAAGACATTTCAGTGGATGGCTGCCTCACCCAGATGTTCTTTTTTCATGTGGTTTCTCTTATGGACTCAGCTGTCCTTGTGTCAATGGCCTTTGATAGGTATGTTGCCATATGTAACCCTCTGAGATACACCACCATCCTCACCAATGCACGGATAATTAATTTAGGGCTAGTGTGTTTGATGAGGGCTGTTGTCTTCATTCTGCCTCTTCCCCTGCTTCTGAAAAGACTGCCTTTCTGCGCCAACCGCATTATCCCCAATACATACTGCGACCACATGACTGTAGCAAAGATGTCCTGTGGAGATATCACAGTGAACAAGATATATGGTTTGATGATGGCATTTATAGTCATGGGATTCGACCTGTCACTCATTGCCCTCTCTTACAGTCTCATCATCAGGGCGGTCCTCAGAATCTCTTCCAGGAAAGCCCACCAGAAAGCCCTCAACACCTGTACAGCCCACATCTGTGTGATACTGACGTCTTATCCTGTGGGACTCTTCTCTACTCTGACACACAGGTTTGGTCAGGATGTTGCTCCTTATGTTCACATCATCCTGGCTAACCTCCATTTACTTATCCCCCCAATGATGAACCCAATAATTTACGGGGTCAAAACGAAAGAGCTTCGTGAAAAAGTGGGCAAACGCATCTTCAGAACATGCTTGAGGATTGTCACTGCCTTTACACTTTCATGACAAGTGTGGTTTTTCAGACGTGGATTGTGTTACACTGAATGTGCAGATTACAAAAATATGATCAAGCTAATTGCAAACATGTTTTACACATAGCCACTATGAATTAAAAAAGAAACCTTCATGGCTAACAGATACTGTAATTGCAAAGCGCACTTTATTATGCAAGGTCAAAATCAACCTGGCACTTTCTGCTAATGAGAATTGGACAAGTGTACAGAAAAAAATAAGATATTTAAAGAAATTAAATGGATGTAAAACTTTAGTGTAGATTTCTGATAAAAAAAAAAAGAGTTCATGGGAGGTTAGGAAAATTATTATCCAGCAAAGGTCACTGTGATCAATGTGGTTTGTAGATGTTATAAATAGGATGGCCGTGTCTACACTTTGACAAAATTTTGAAGGGTCATGCAAATGGCCAAACAGGAGAATATTAATGAGGCACTGACATGAATATTCAGCACCTCATTAGCATGCTGCTGGCACGGCTCGTCTACACAGGGCCCTTTTCAAAAGGACCCCACAAGCATCAAAATCCCCTTATTCCTATCAGAAAGGGCGCCATGTAGATGATCTGTGCGCAATTGAAACACGGCATATTTGTTGTGCTGTGGCTGGCAGCATGCTAATGAGGCACTGAATATTAATTTCAGTTCCTCATTAGTATTCTCCGATTTGGCCATTAGCAGCCTTTTTGAAATTTGGGCCAAGTGTATACACGGCCTATGTGTCTACACTACAACACTCTTGCAAAAGAAGTTCTTCCAGGAGATCTTTTCCAAAACCCTTCTTTTAAAAAACCACACCCATACACAAAAAAGCAGATTGAAAGTGTGATCTGCTCTTTCAAAAGATAGCGTCCACACAGCCCTTGCTCTTCCAAAAGAATGGGACATGGATAGAAAAATCCAGTGTCGTGAGGACTGCACTTTCGGAAAAATGGGCCTCTGGAGCGTCTGGAAAAGTTTTTTTTTTTTTTAAAGAAGCTGCACTTCCTGATCCTTCTTCCGGAAGCGGAGCTGAACTCTTTCGATTTCAGATCAAAATAATGCATTTTGTGTGTTGACGCTCCATGGCTACGTCTACACGTGAAGCCTACATCGAAATAGTTTATTTCGATGTAGCAACATCAAAATAGGCTATTTCGATGAATAACGTCTACACGTCCTCCAGGGCTGGCAATGTCGATGTTCAACTTCGACGTTGCGCGGCACCACATCGAAATAGGCGCAGCGAGGGAACGTCTACACGCCAAAGTAGCACACATCAAAATAAGGGTGCGAGGCACAGCTGCAGACAGGGTCACAGGGCGGACTCAAGAGCAAGCCGCTCCCTTAAAGGGCCCCTCCCAGACACAGTTGCACTATACAACACAAGATACACAGAGCCTACAACTGGTTGCAGACCCTGTGCCTGCAGCATGGATCCCCAGCTGCCGCAGCAGCAGCCAGAAGCCCTGGGCTAAGGGCTGCTGCCCACGGTGACCATGGAGCCCCGCAGGGGCTGGAGAGAGAGTATCTCTCAACCCCTCAGCTGATGGCCGCCATGGAGGACCCGGCAATTTCGACGTTGCGGGACGGAGATCGTCTACACGATCCCTACTTCGACGTTGAACGTCGAAGTAGGGCGCTATTCCCATCCCCTCATGAGGTTAGCGACTTCGACGTCTCGCCGCCTAACGTCGAAGTTAACTTCGAAATAGCGCCCGACGTGTGTAGCCGCGACGGGCGCTATTTCGAAGTTAGTGCCGCTACTTCGAAGTAGCGTGCACTTGTAGACACAGCTCATGTGTTCTTTTGAAAGAAGGCCTGCTTTTCCAAAACAATTTGCCAGTATAGATGCAGCCTTAGGGAATACACTGTACTTTGGGGCAATCCTCTGCAGCCTTCTTGAGAAACATTTTTCCTGACACCCATTTCTCCCCAGCAGGTGAGCAACTAGCCACTGTGAAGCTGCTGTTAATTTTTCAATACCATTCAAGATGTTAGGAAAATACCTGGTATTATCTAAGCCTATGATTTATGTCTCTGACTGCTTACATTTAATAAAGTGCAGTTTGATGACAACATGCTTACTTGCATTTCATCCTTCATCATGTATTATTGTTGTTTTTACACTGGTTTATTCCTGACACTTCCGAGAGTGAAACAGTTAATTTGCCCTGGTAGGGGTTATTGAAAATCCTTTCTGGCAAGAGACTGTTGTGTTAAACAATAACACCTCCTTGGAGTCAAGTGACTTACTGCTTTGCAGAATCGATTTTGGAGTTGCTTTCAGCTAGAACTTTCAAAATGAACATAAATGATGTTTTTTAGAACATCACAAGTAGATGTTGAGAGGTCATGATGGAGGTTGTGAAACAGAGACTGACACCAACTCTCCAGGTGATTGAATCGCTTGCAGTACTAAATGTAGAGGGAAGAAAACCCAGGATATAAGACCTTGGATCAAAGGTCTATTATAAAGGTGACCAAAAAAAGATGAATATTTCCGAACTATGTTTTCCTAAGAAGTGCAGGTGGAGCTTAGAGGGGGGGTAGGCATCACTTCATTACCCTTCTCCAGAGTCTGACATAACCCAGTTCCCTCAAGCCACAGCTACACTGCAGCCGTATTTCAAAATAAGATATTTTGAAACAGCTAGTTTAAAATACGTGACTTTGAAATAACACAACCATACACAAAATGTGTTTCAAAAGAGCCCCCATCTATTTCAAAATACCAGTTCCAGTTCCATAGCCTATTCCAAAATGGCAATTTTGACATGGGAGGTATTTCTCTCAATTTGAGGGTTACCAATTTTGGAACACACCCGAGCCATTTCTACAGAGGCCACTTTCTTCGAAAGTGGCATGGTAATACATGGCCCGAAATATGCTAATGAAGCATATATGCAAATTCTCCGTGCCTCATTAGCATACGGTCACTTGATTTGGAGTCCGGAAGACCGCTCTTCCAGACTCCAAAATGCCATTTAGAAGTGGCCCCCAGAGGGGTCTTCGGGAAGGAAGTCCTTCTTCCAGAAGCCCCTTCTTCCCAAAAATTTTCACTTTATTAAAAAATTCGATGAAGAAACATTTAATAGACTAAGTTTACAACAGAATATGACTATTTTATAACCCAGAGTCATTATCTTCACATTTGCAATAAACAAACCAATTAAAAAAAAAGGTAAAATTTGAACAGATCAGTCCATACAAAACACAGTAAGAAAGAGAGATCCCAAAATCTTAGGTTTAGTTCACTTCACTCTCTCTCCTAAGCCGTGTCTACACATGCAAAAAACTTCGAAAAAAGAGGCTGTTTTTCAAAAGAGCGGGAGGAGCATCCACACATATAAACCCGCCTTTCGAAAGAAAATCGAAAGAACGGGGCTCAGACTCCGAAATCTGAACCCCGATCCCCTATCAGGAAGATCTTTCACTTTTGAAATAATAAATCGAAAGAGTACATGTGTAGATGCTCCACAGGCCACTGTTTCGAAATACAGGTCTGTCATGCCACCGATTGGCTGAAGCGCGGGGCCAATCCAGCCAGCAGCAAAGGGTCTCTACGGTCCTTGTGTTCGGCTGCTTTAAAGCCACATGCACACAGGAAACCCATGGCAGGAAGCTGAGAGGGTGCTAGGAGCAGCCTGTGCACAAGTTCCAGCCGCACGCTCCAGAGCCCACATGGCCAGCAGCCATCCCCCCGCCCACCCGACAAACCCCATGGCCTCACCTCCGAGCCCACAAAAGCCTCCCAGGGCTCCCAGGAGGAGAAAAAAAAAGGGCCCCCTCCTGGATGGAGTGGGAACTGAGGGACCTCCTCGGCCTCTGACAGGACAAGGAGGTCCTCCGCCACATGGGGCTCAAGCGGTGCAATGCTACAGCCTTCGGCCGCCTGGCAAAGGGCCTCTGCACCAGGGGCCACCCAGAGCATACCCCAGACCAGGTACGCTCCAAGGTGAAGGAGCTGTGGCAGGGATATACCTGGGCCAGGGACCAGGCCGAACGCTCCGGGGCAGGTCTAGCAACCTGCCCCTTCTACCGAGAGCTCTGCTCTCACCCCCCGTGGCCTTCCTGAAGGCTTAGGAGGTGGAGGAGCAGCCCGGATCGGGGACACAGGAGGGCGAGGGGACCACCGACTGGTCAAGCGAGCAGGGGGAGCTGACCATCCTCTTCCCCTCCTGCTCCTCCAGCCAGGCGACTGAGGGCCAGCCATCCCTGGAACTCGCTGAAGGACCCTCTGGTACGTACAGGGAGGGGCGCACATCTAGTCCAAGGATGGGGGAGACTCAATGGTGAGGCACCCACACACGGGACCGGTGGTCCTGGGCCGTACACACGCCAGCTCCCACATGGGATGCAGCACCCCGCGGTGGCACATCAGCGATGCCCAGCACCCACCCTCAGTGGACAGCACCGTAAGCCGCGTGGGGTGGTGGCTGGTAAGTGCTGGACGGTGCCTGGAGCCTGCATACCACAGGCTGGGAACGGTCACCTGTGGAAGAAACCCCTGGAATCACACCCAGGCTGGGAGGCCTGGTCCCCAGCAGGGGGCTGGGGGGGCAGGCCAGTGCTTCCTGGGGGGTCAGTGTCCCTTGTGGGTGTGCTCGGGCAGGTACACCACAGCTGGCTCCCCTCCATCCAGGGCACACTACTGACATGCTCTCCTTCTCTCCACACAGCCACATCATCCGGGGGCCGGGAGAGCCCCGCACCATCCCTCGTGCTGGAGAGCCCACCTGCTGCAGCCGTCCAGACACCACCCCAGGCAGGGCACTGTCGGGGCCATGGCAGAAGAGCCCCCTGGAGGGCTGAGGAAGACACAGCCACTCAGCATCAGGCTGAGGTGGCTGAGGAGCACCTCCAGCTCGCCTGGGTGGATATGCAGTGGCAGAGGGCAGCCTGGGGCCAGCTGCTGGACGCGCTCCAGGGCATTGGCCAGGCTGTGCAGGAGCACACAGCCACTGTGGCCCACCTGCTGGCCCTGCCCCCGTAACCTCCCACTGGGCCTACCCCCTCCGCCCGCACCAGGCCCACCCTCCGGCAATATTTGCTGGTGCTACCGGCACCTTCCCCCCCGGCTCCCGTCCAGGGACCCCACATCTGGGGGAGCGGGGGCTCCAGGGGCCGACAGGGCTCGTGGCCCACAACCCCTGCCCCGGAATGAGTGCCTCACCCCCCCGCAAGTTAGATGCCCACTCCCGCCTCCAAGTTAGGTTCCCTCTGTATATATTCCAGGATCCAGTTTTACATAAACATTTCTTTATTGTTCACCACCCCATGTTGTGCACCTTGGTGGGTGGTGGGTGGTGGATGTGCAGGTGTGGTGCTGGTGGGGGTGGGGATGGTGGGTGATGGATGTGCGTGGGATGTGGGCATGCATGCGGGTCAGAGGTGGCCATCGGTAAAGGCCTGCCTGAGGGCCTCCAGAAGCAGTGGCCGTCCCGGTGGGCCTGGAGGATGGGAGCAGCGCTTGGCTGCTCATACACAGCGCCAGCCAGAAGGCCCACCCCCCAGGGACATAGGCATCCCCCTTTCCCTCCACTATGTTGTGGAGGACGCAACAGGTGCCCACCACCTGGGGCATGTTGCAGACCCCAACCTCCAGGCATGTGAGGAGGCACCTCCAGCGCCCCTTTAGGTGCCCAAAGGCCCTCTCCACCATGTTGTGGGCATGGTTGAGGCACTCATTGAACGCCTCCCGGGTGGGGTCAAGGTGTCTCGTGTAGGGCCTCATGAGCCACTGTTGCAGGGGTACAACACATCTGCCACCATGCAGAGCGTCATGGTGACATCCTCTGCCACAGGGATCTCCCGCTGAGGGACGAAAGTGCCAGCCCCCATGTGGCAGCAGAGGCCGGAGTTCTGGAAGACCAGGGCATCATGGGTGCGGCTGGCCCAGCCCACATAGAGGTCGGTGAAGTTGCCCCTCGCATTCTCCAGTGCCTGGAGCACCACCGAATGGTAGCCCTTCCGGTTGATGTACTGGCTGGCTCTGTGTGGCGGGGTGCGGACGGGGACGTGAGTGCCATCCAAAGCACCCATGTAGTTCGGGAAGCCCAGTTCCAGGAAGCGGGCAACGGTGTTGTCCACATGCCCCAGGAGGACAACCCTATGGTGCAGTATCACGTTGATGGCCCGGACGACCTGCAGAGATGGAAGGAGGACACGTGCTCTAGTGTGGGTGTGACAGCTACCACCCCCCATTTTGGGCCCATTCTGCCCCCCTCCCATCCGGCCCCTGGCCCATGCATCCCCCGCCCCTCTCCCATCCGGCCCCTTGCAGGGGAGGGTTCCATTTGCCCCAGCCCCCACGCCACCCAACCAGCTCCACCTTACCTCCATAAGTACAGCCCCCACAGTGGCCTTGCCCACCCCGAACTGCTGTCCCATGGAGCAATAGGAGTCCGGGGTGGCCAGCTTCCAGATGGCGATCGTGACCCATTTCTCCAGGGTGAGGGCTGGCCGCATGCAGGTGTCGTGGTGCCGGAGTGCGGGGTCGAGCCAGTGGCAGATCTCATTGAAGGTCTGCCTCAATATGAGGAAGTTCCACAGCCAGCTTTCCTTGCCCCACTCCCGTAGCACCACATGCTCCCACCAGTTGGTGCTGCTGGGATGGGTCCAGAGTTCTCGGGGCACCTGGGGGGGGGTGCCTGGCGGTTCCTGGGGGGGGAGAGCCCTGTGGCTTCGGGGGGACCTTGCAGCCACCCAATGAACTCGGGTGAAGCTGAGGAAAGGGTACACATCACTGCCAGTAGAGTGTCCATGATGAGGGCATTCTCCTGCTGGAGCTGTTGCTGGGGCTCCATGGTGGGCACGAGTGGGCTCTGCTGGGCTGGGACGGGCTGGGCAGCACTCGGCTCGTGTAGAGGGGAGGGCGGAGGGAGGGGCCCTTTAAAGGAGGTGGCTGGCTGCGGCCCCAGAAGGGCTTGTTGGCCATGGGACCCTGTCCGCGGCGTTTCCTGCCTCCCTCCTTTCGAAAGAGGGCTTGGAGCCGTGTGGACGCTCTCTTTCAAAAGACCTCAATGGCATTTCGAAAGAGGAGGTCGGAACACCAATCTGGAAAATGGAGGTGGGTGCTTTCTTTGGATGGCTGCTTTTTCAAAAGATGAACTTCAATTTTTGCCCTTTGGAAAGGGCGCTTACGTGTAGACACAGCTTTAGAGTCCTTGATCACCACATCCATTTTCTTGTAGGAATCCTCAGTTGGAATCCATGTAGATTTTTCTCCACTGTGGACCATTGCTGGAAGGCCAGCGAACAGATTAACCAGTCACTCATTTAAGTGACAATTACGCCGATTTAAATCAAACCTTGTAACAAGAAAATGGAAAAACTGAGAATAACAAAATACAAATGACTTTTTCCCCATGGTACATTTAAAGAAAAGTTGGTCATTCAGATGAGCAGGCAAAGGTACCTAGAACTGTTTGACTAAAGTCAAAACAACAATAAAAACATGTGATTAAAACAGAAGTTATTTTTCCCTCCCAGTTTCACTTACAAAAAGTAAGACTGTTTGGGTTCCCTATTAGAAGGTGAACAACATCACGAACCTGATGTAAATTACCTATAAGGGAGGGACATCAGCCTGCTGCCTGGTCCTTGCTCACCTTCTCCCAGCAAACACAGGGCACATGGCACTCAAAAAAGCAGCTACCCGGGCTGCTTGCCCTCCTTGGGGCTGGCATGGCAGTTTGAGAGCTCCCGCCACAGTGCAGAGGAGGAGAGGCGAAGAAGTAAAGAGCAGCAAAAACTGCCCTGCACCCGTCGAACAGCTACCAACACTTGCCCTTTCTGTGATCAGCCCTGTTGCTCCAGAATCGAGCTGGTCAGTCATCAGCAGACTCACAAACAGGAGGGCGAGATGAAGATGCCCTGCTCGCTGTGGGGGAGGGATAACTCAGTGGTTTGAGCATTGGCCTGCTAAACCCAGGGGTGGGGGCTCCATCCTTGAAGAGGTCATTTAGGGATTAGGGCAAATAGATGTCAGGGATGGTGCTTGATCCTGCCAAGAGGGCAAGGGAGTAGACTACATGATCTCCCAAAGTCCCTTCCAGTTCTAGCTGATGTGTATCTCCAATTATTAAAACCCACGGCTGACTGCCCTCATGGAGCCTGACTCCAGCATCAGCGACAAAACCCTGGGAGCAGGTCCCAAACTGCCCCACCCAAATCAGCAATGATCCTGCAAACCTACTCCTACTCCCTCCTGGGGCTCTCGTAATGAAATAGCCCCTGTGAGTTACATGGGTTACAGCAGTCACAGAGTACTCATGCAAACACTTTGCAACCTCAAGTGGTACCACAACATCCCGATACAGTGATGATACTGAAACATTCGACAAGGGTAGGAGGAACGCACTGTGCTCTCCCAACGGACAAGGGCAGGATGACACTACTCAAAGGACATGTTCTGACTGAATCTGCACGTAGAAGGTGATGTCAGCAGACAGAACTAACTTGCCTGTATCACAGTGTAAAAATGCATCTCTGAGTGAGTTCCATTTTCCAACCAAAGAGAGAATGGAAGGTCTTGTCCTTTACTGAACTATGACTGTTTTCAAGGCCATATATGTCTTAGAATCCTTGTTAAGTCTGTTGGCTGGTATTATCATGCTTTTATGACAATAAACCAGATCAGGTGCCTTCAGCTTGTGCTCATAGGGGCTACATCTACACTGCAGAGATCTTTCAAAAGAAACCTTCAGGAAGATCTCTTCTAAAATAACTTCTTTTGAAAGAGAGCATCCACATAGCCCCTGCGCTTTCAAAAGAATGGGCCAGGGATCGAAAAATCTGGTGCCATGAGGACTGCTCTTTCGAAAGAAGGACCCTGGGGAACATCTCCATGTTTTCTTTCAAAAGAAGCTTCCAGAAGAAGTCGTTCTTCCTGAAATGGGAAAGGAAGAGTGATTTCAGAAGGAGCACTGCATTCCTTCAATTTATTTTGGAAAGAACACCTTTTGTGCACAGAAGCTCTGCAGGATCTTTCAAAAGAACCCCCTTCTTTCAAAAGTTGTATGAACGAACTTGCTAGTGTAGAAGCAGCCTAGGTGTTTCCACCAAGGTCTGTTGTGCCAGTTGTCTGTGTGGGGCTCTGCAGCTCACCAAGGAAATACACACATGTAGCCAAACATTTGTCATCATCTGACCACTCTGACCGTCTGTGGGCTACGATCACAGATCTGCTGGTGATAGAGACACCTGTACAGAGGGCAGATCAGGTACAGATTGAGGTTCTTCCCCAAAACAGCCCAATCCCAATGCTTCAGTGTGGGGAGCTGTGACCTCAGACTGTGAGAGGGGACTGGTTTCACTACCCCATCCAGCCACTGTGTTGCAGACCTACCCTCAAAAGGACCACTTCTTACACAAAGTGAGGGGACTGGCTGACCACAGTGCAGTGCAAACAACAATGTTGGGCTATAGGGAAAGATTGCTGGGGGAGAATGGATTTCCTCTACTACAAATAGGGTGCCAAAAGGAAGTGGAAGTTTGGGGTCCTAGGAGGGAGCTGGTGGTTTATCAGAAGTAATGACACAGGCTAGTGTACTTAACCCATTATATCCCAAGCCCGCTATACTACCTGATTGGAAGAAAACAAGGAAGTTTTCAGATGATGTAAATTTGGAGGATAACAAATAATGAAGAGGAGAGGTCGCTGATTCAGAGAAATCTGGATTGGTTGGCAAACTGGGTTAAATCAGGCAACTTGTATTCTCATACAGCTGTGTCAATATCTACATCTAGGAAAAAGGTTGGAGGTAAAGCTTGCCTGATAGAGGATGAGCTCTGAATGCTCAATGACTTTGCAAAAGATTTGCATATTGTGGCACCTCGTTTGCATTTTTTAATTTCAAAAGAGCTTCTTTTGAAAGAAGAAAGCCAGTGTAGACTCTGCTCTTTCGAAAGTAAACCCATCTTCGAAAGAATCCTTCTTCCCTTTGTTTAACGGGAAGGATTCTTTCGAAGATGAGGTTTACTTTCGAAAAAGCAGTGCCTACACTGGCTTTCTTCTTTTGACAGAAGCTCTTTTGAAATTAGAATATGCAAATGAGGGACTAAATATGCAAATTTATACCTCATTTGCCTTTTCGATTTACCTCATTTTACATACTTCTTTCAAAAGAGGAATGCAAGTGTAAACGCACCCGATCAGAATATACTGGAGCCTTCTGAAGCAAGTTATTATTCTACTCTGGCTATTTTACAGCCCCTGTTTAGCTTCACGATTCCATTTTTTTTCCAAATCATTGAACTTCCTGAAAATAACTACTGACCTGATGCACTGCCATCATGTTATCTTTACGGAGCTCTTTTGTGCCTAGATGTAGAGCTCTACACTGCTCTCTTAACATAAACATTATCTACTTCTACCCAGATCTTCAACCAATCCAGCTTTTTCTGAATGAGTGACCTCACCTCTTCATTATTTATGACCCTCCAAGGTTTTTGTTGATCTTAAAAACATCATCCATAGTCCAAAATGAGAAGGGTTGGCAGCTTAGATGCTGATACATGTCTCACACCATACTTGTTGGCCACCTGCTGTCACTTAAGGTCTGAGAGGCTATGTCTACACAGTAGCTTTACTTCAGAATAAGCTATTCCAGAAGAGATACTCTGGAATAGTTTATTTAAAAATTGTACATCAGCACAGCTCTTTTTAAATAGACCATCCACATTGATTTGATTCTGAATCCCATTTAAGGACACTCAGTAGTTATTTTGTCTGGATCCTCCCCTCCCGGGTCAGTGGGTAGCCATCCCGCCCCACTGCCACGAGTACCAAACTGCCCCCAAGTCATTTGTAAGGGGGTTTTCCCACCATGCCTCAGGTTGTTGCGAGGCAACAGTTCAAAGCCTGTCCTTGCTTCAGGAAGGTGCTGGGGAAAATTAGCTCTCGTCAGGGCCGAGCCCAAGCTCAGGGTGGGGCTGCAAACAGCCCAAAAAGGAGCCTACAAACTGGTGCAAGGCAGGGCAGGCTGAGGCCCTGGTGCAGGGTGGGGCAACAAGCAGTCTTTAGGTGGTCTTTAGGGCGGCACACATCCAAAAGAGCCCAAACCCTGGAGAAAGTCAGGGCAGAGCAGGCCCTAACTCAGGGTGGGGTGGCAAACCAACAGTTCACGAGAGGCCCAGGCCCTAGCTCAGGGCAGAGCAACCAACCCAGTTCCCACATTTCACCCAGTTCCACAATGGACGCCGACACTTTGCCTGTGCTGGCGGAGAGGGGGGAGACGGTCACTGGACAAGTGGGTGGCAGCGGGGACACGGGCCCCCCCACTCCACTGAATCATGGCACAGGGACCCTGGTTGCAGCAGCATGGCCTCCTGCACAGGTTGATCCAGACCACAACATGATGATTCAAGGTCCTTTGACATTCCTGTTACCCACTAGGCCACTCCCGGTCTCCCCTACACTGGCACATAACGTAAAATCTGTCCAATGTCTTGGGGCTCACTGGGTTTCAGGTCCCCCTGGG
This sequence comes from Carettochelys insculpta, assembly GCF_033958435.1. Lineage (NCBI taxonomy): Eukaryota > Metazoa > Chordata > Testudines > Carettochelyidae > Carettochelys > Carettochelys insculpta. Next base: position 7,491,935 of record NC_134137.1, read on the forward strand.
GTTTGGGTGGCCAGAGTCCAGGCCTACACTGCCTATTGATTCTGCCACCTCTGGCTGGCTCGTGGTGCAGGCTGAGGCGTGTGCTCCAGTCGCTCCTCCGGGTCTGGCTGGTCTTCTGTGCCAGGCCAGTTCCACTGGGGTCTGTAGGGTATCAGGACCAGCAGGGGCCTAGGCAACCTTACCCAGTCCTCGGACTTACTTAGCTGGTCCTTTGAGCCTGGACCCATCACCACCTCTGCCCCTACCCAGACCCCCATTGTCGCCCTCCTTAGCTCTGCCCCTCCCTGTGTCCCTCCCCCTCTACCTGCACCTGCTTCCACTCCCCCTCTCTCTATCTCTGCCCCCCTTCTCTGACCACACCCTTCATGACCAGTACCACCCCCAAGGTCCTAGCATTTCCGCTATCTGCGGATGACTCCCAGGAGGCAGTTTTCATTTCTCTGGTCCTCAGCACGACAGGGGCTGACATGTTCCCATGCTGCTCCATCCTGTTCTGGGGTCAGGCCATGAGACCCTCTCTGGGTCCTCACTGGAGGTGAGCAATGAGCGTGTCACCTCATCCCCCCCTCTGCTGCCTGGTGAGCTGAGCTGGTTCCTCAAAGACAATCAGGGAACGAAAGACAAGGCACAGCTCTCCCTGTGGCACTGGGGGCACCTGGACAGTGCTTTACAGGCCACCAAGTCCTTGTTGCAGGAGGGGACAGGTACCGAGAGAGGGTGTGGTGGCTTACCAGCTGACCCACAGGTTCCATGAGGCCCTCCTAACTTTTAAGGCTGAGGGAGGGCAGTTACAGATCCACCAGCCTCCACCACCCATCCTGCCTATGAGGATCCACCCCAGCCCTCGTCAGGAACCCCATAGCTATTGCCACCCTTAGGCTGCTCAGTGGGTCTCTGCAGAGGACCCACACAACCCCAGATGTTGAAGCCAACTTATGGCTGGAGTCAGGGGACAGGGTGTTCCTCAGCCACCTTGGTGCCTGCTCTACTGGGGTGGCTACCCTGTTCTCCCCCATCCTCGGGCCCTAGCTGCTGGGGTTCACCAATGTGACCCTGGGCTGCCTGCTGCACCTCTGGGCCTGCATAAATGGAGTGATAACGAATCTTATCGACGTCTATGCCCCCAGTGTGGGCCTGGAGCAAGTGGTTTTCTTCCAGCAGGCCAAATTCTTCCTCACCAACTTGGATCCTCCCAAGTGCCTGGCCCTGGGCAGGGCCTTTAACACCACCCTTGTGGACCAGGATCACGCAGGATTGGTTGAATAGCCAGATGGCCACAGGCATCCTCAGGGAGATTGTGGAGCATCACTCCCTGGTGGATGTCTGGCACAACCACTACCCTAACGACACTGTGACCTTCACCTTTGTCTGGGTGGTGGACGATCAGTCGAACCGCTCCTAGTGGACTGAATTTATATTTCCCATTTCCATCTGGCACGGGCCCACTTCTCCTGCATTTGTCCAGCCCCATTTTCCAACGGCCACTTGGTGGTCGTGACTGCCTCTTTCAGTGCGGCAAGGCAGTGGTTGGCCAGCTGGCATTTTAATAACAGCTTTCTGGGGGACATGGGTTTCATGGCTGCCTTCCAGGAGTTGTGGCTGACCTGGTGTGTGCAGCAGCCTGCCTTTCCCTTGGCGCGGCATTGGTGGGATCTGGGAAGGTACACATCAGGCTCTTCTGCTGCGATTACACTTAGGGAGCCAGCTGTCAGAGGGATGCAGTGATAGGGCAGCTGGACCATGAGGTCTTAGAGCTGGAGAGGCATCTGGCCACCAGCTCTGAGGATTCACCCCTCTGTGAGGTGTACCAGGAGAAACAGGAGGAGCTCTGGGCCCTGGAAGACTAATGAGTCTGGGGCACCTTTTTTCAATCCTGCATCCATCTCCTTCGGGAGATGGATCATGGCTCTTGCTTCTTCTATGCCCTGGAGAAAGAGAGAGGAGCCAAAAAGCATGTCACCTGCCTCCTGGCAGAAGACAGGTCCCCTCTGATGGATCCAGAGATGCGTGAGAGGGCCAGGGACTTCTTTGCCAGCCTTTTCTCTCTAGATCCAATGGACACTGGCACCTGCAGGGTGCTCTGGAACAAGCTCCCTCAGCTCAGCACAGATGACTGGGACAGACTGAAGCTACCTTTCACTCTGGACAAGTTCTCAGAAGCCCTCTGTTTCATGTCCAACTATAAGACCCTGGGCACAGATGAGCTCAGCATGCAGTTCTACTGTGAGTTCTGGGACTTCCTCAGCCTGGACCTTGCCAGCATCTGGGCCAAGTCCTTGCAAAGTGGGATCCTCACTTTGTCTTGCAGGCAGGACGTGCCCACCTTGCTGCCAATAAAGGGGGACCCCCGGGACCTTCGGAGATGGCATCCTCTCTTGCTTCTCAGCACGGACTACCAAATCATCACCAAAGCCATCTCCCTCTGGCTGTTGTCCCTGCTGGCAGATATGCTCTATCCTGAACACACTTACACTGTCCCTGCCTGCTCCATCTTTGATAACTTGTATCTGATCCAGGATCTCTTGGAGCTTGGGTGTAGGAATGATTTGTCCTTCACCCTCCAGTCCCTGGAGCAGGAGAAGACATTTGACAGGATGGACCATGGGTACCTCCTGGGAACTCTGCAGGTCTTTGGCTGTGGGCTCACTTTTGTGGGGTTTCTTCGGGTGCTGAATGCCTCTGTGGACTGTCTGGTCAGGTTCAACTGGACCCTTACTGAGCCGGTCAGCTTAGGGGGAGGAGTACATCAAGGCTGCTCTCTGATGAGACAGCTATATGCTCTGGGGATCAAGCCCTTTCTCTGCCTCCTCCACTGGAGAGTTATGTAGTTGGCACTTTGTGAACCAGAACCGTGTCTGGTTCTGTTGGTGTATGCTAACAACATAGTACTCATGGTCCAGGACCTGGGGGACCTGGGATGGGCAGAGGCCCCTCAAGCTGTGTACTGTACAGCCTGCTGTGCCTGGGTCAACTGAGTCAAGAGCTCTGGCCTGATGTCAGGGTGGGTGGCAGACGAGCTCCCTCCCAGCCATGGTTCAGTCTATTTGGTGGAGTGTAGGTCCCCTGCTCTATCTAGATGCCTATCTCTCTTTCACACATCACTCCCTGCTGGAGCACTGGAAGGGTTTAGAGGCCAGGGTGGGTGAGCAGCTATGGAGATGGACGGAACTGCTGTGGTGCCTTTTCCTTCAGTGGAGGACATGGTGCTGAACCAGCTAGTCCTGTCCATGCTCTGGCCTTGGCTCAACCCTGAAGCCTGACTTAGAGCTCCTGGCCAGGCTCCAGAAAATGGTTCCAGAGTTCTTTTGGCCAGGACTACACTGTCTCTCTGCAGGGGTTTTAAGTCTCCCCTGGAGCAGGTGGATAAGGGCCTGGTCTACATCCGCAGCCAGGTCCACACCTTGCTCCTCCAGGCCCCGCAGAGACTTCATTATGGTGGAGCTAGTCCAGTGTCAAGCGTCTTGGCGCATGTCTTCCTCCACTGCCTCTGAGGGCTCTAGTACCACCGGCAGCTCTTTTGTCTGCACGCGAGAGGCATTCCAGGACACCTCTCAAGGCTTCTGGAGTTCTACCAGGACCTCCTCCAGACCTGGAAGAACTTTGTGGTGACCACGTCCCTTGTGGCCACTGAGGGGGTAGACCTCTTCACTGAGTCTCTGCTGCACAGTCCATCTCTTCACGTGCAGGTGGTGGAGTCTCCCTCAGTGCTCCGAGGTTTGGTCCTGGCAGCAACCACTCATGTTGGAGATCTCCTGGAATATGTCAGGGGGTGCTGGGTGGATCCCGGGAAGCTTGTATGCTGCCTGGGGCTGTCCACCATTCGCACCCCCTTGTGCATACTCCAGGATATATGAGCAGCCTTGCTGAGCCCATTGCTCACCTTCCTGGAGCGAACCATGTGAGACAGTACACCTTGCCCCCTGCCCCGCTTACTACAACTCCTCCGGCTCCAGTTTTAGGGCTCCAATTCCATGACCTGCTCCCCCGGACTCCCCCCCCCCGCATGCTCCCAGCCCGTTGCGCCAATTGCAGCCAGTTTTAGAACTGCACCTAGAGAACATCTGTACATGCTTGTGCTCTGCACCCTCCATTTTCTCACCCTCCAGTCCCACCCTCACACCAAATGGCGGGACTAACTGCCACCTACGGAGAGTAAGGAGCCCCATTGGGCCAGCTTGCATTCCACCTTGATCCCGAGGCCCACCAGAGACATCAGTTGTAGTGAAGTTGGTGGCTTCTCCATGGATCTGTGGGCATGTGTGTGTACTTGGTGTGGGTCACCTCTCTCCATGAAACCTGCCCCTTCTGCGGAATGAGGGAGAATCTGCTGCGTGACTACCTAGAATGTGCCAGGTTGCAGCCCCTCTTCTGGTTCCTCCAGAACCTCTTTTTGAGGTTCTGACTGCACTTTTCCCGACACCTGTTACTATTTGCACACCCTATGCCTGGCCACACAAAGTCATGAGTCCTCCTCGTCAACCTCCTCTGGGCCTCGCCAAAGCGGCAGTCTAGTACACCAGGAAGACGTTGTTGGATGAGAGGGTGCTCTGCAACTGTGGGGCCTATTTCCTTTCCATTCCTTATCTCGTGCATTCAGGCAGAGCTCTCCTGTGCATCATCCGCTGGCTCCTTAGCCAGCTTCGAGGAGCAGTGGGCTCTGTCTGGGATTCTCTGTTCAGTGCCCCCTTCCTGTTTCCTCATTTTAAACCCGTGACCCTCACCACCCATCCCTAGTTTTTGATAAGTTGTCCCAAGTGTCCGGATGGGTCTGGGTCTCATAACCTCTCCCGCTAGGCTGGGGGAAGGGCCTTTGTGGATGGGCCTAGGTCTGCTACTATCACAACCAGCACTCAGATAGTTTCCCACTACTGGCTGCTGGGCCTGAATGTGGATGACTAGGCTGCCAAGCCTGAAGGTGGGTGACTAGGTTGCTGAGACTGACTAGCCTGCTGGGCCTGACTGGGAGTGACAAGATCATTGAGCATGACTATAATGACTGGGCCACTGAGCCCAACTATGAGTGACTAGGTCAATGGGCCTGACTGTGAGTGACTAGGCTTCCAGGCCTGATTAGGCCACTGGGCCTGACTGGGAGTGACTGGGCCACTGGGCCTGACCGGTAGGGATCAGGCTGTGGAGCCCAATGGACTTCAAAGAGGTTATCATTTATTGTGGCCCAGTACTGGATTGCCCCCAGAGGCCGGGGCTGTACTGGACTAAGCTGCTGAGGAATAAGGCCTTTGGCCAGCTTATGAGGGCTAACCCCTTGGAATAGGCATGGAGCTGGAGGACCCATCTCAACCCCTATGCTGTGGAAGTGTCTCATACATGGTGCAGATTGCACTACAATGCACTCAGAAAAAAATGCATGATCAATTGCTGGGCTGAACAATCTGCAAGGCTCCATTTCCCCTGGGGAAAAAAAATGAGATGCTATTGTTGGTGAATGTCTTCATGCCTAGGAAAGGTTCTCAAGCTGTAGCCTCCAGGGTTTATTTTCTGCTCGTTTCTATGCTAACCAAACCAAGGGAATTGCCTGGGACTACAGGTCAATATAAGAATCCAGAGAGTCTGTACAGGGGAATTGTAAATGTTGCCATACAGTACGCTAGATTTCAAACATGTGAGTTCCATACACTGGTTCTCAGGGCTCCCCCTTCCTTTTGGAATCGGGAAACTTCTTCTCTCTCCTGAGTGAGATTAAGGTGAGTTGACTCTTTTTGCATGACAGTGAGTTCTATGGGCTTTGGAAGAGTTCCAGGGTCCAAGAGAAGAATCATCTGGGCAGGAACTCACCAGCACGGTAACTTGCACTGTTTAATCTGGTTAAAACTGGAATTACCAATGTACTGGAAATAGCTCAGACAAATATTTGTTTGTAAGATCAGTTCCCTCTTTCTGAATACGCCCTTCTACCTGTCAGAATCTTTTCTGGAGTTCCCGGGGCGGGGACTGTGTGGCATTTTTTTCCCTCTATTTTGTTGAATTTTTCCAGTTCAGCTAATTCCCTGACTTATTAGGAAGTGCAGCCAAAACCTCTGCCATGTGTATCTATTACCAAAGGGCTCACAACAAGAATGGCTACACAAGGCCTTGATTCCACCCCTACATTTTGCCTTCATGGGGTCACTGCTGATTGAGGCTGGCCTCCCTGAGAACAAACTCTGTGCATTTGTTCCCAGTCAGAGACACCGCAAGGATCGCAGGTTTCCTTCAGATTCATTCTGCATCCAAAGATAATGGTGCTTTCCCTAGGAGAACCCAAACCCATGTTTTTCAAAGGCAGGAGACAAAATTTAAACATTATGCGTGAATCTGATCCCATTTAGACCCACTTGGATAAGTGTAAAGTACTGCACATGGGAAAAAAATCATCCCAAGCATTCATTCAATATGATGGCCCCTAATTTAACTACAACTAATCAGGAAAGAGCTCTTGGGGTTATTGAGGATAGTTCTCTGCAAACATCTACACAGCGTGAGACAGCAGTCATAAAAGCAAATAGGATATCAGGAATTATTAAGAAAGGGATAGAAAATATGACAAAATATTTTACTGCCCCTTTATACAACTATGGTATGGTACTGGAAGCTGCCCAGGTCTGGATTTCCATCCCTTTCTCAATGTTCTACATTATTGGCCTGTTGGGAAATTTCATGGTTCTGTTCACAGGGGCAAGGAGCAGACCCTGCACAAGCTGATGTACCTCCTGCTCTGCATGCTGGCGCTCACAGACATTGCCACGCCTACCTTTGTTGTGCCAAAAGCACTGTGTTTATTTTGGTTCAATTTGAAAGACATTACCATGAGTGGCTGCCTCACCCAGATGTTCTTCCTTCATGCCATTTCTCTCATGCACTCAGTGGTCCTCATGACAATGGCCTTTGATCGCTATGTTGCCATAAGTGACCCCCTGAGATACAGCACCATCCTCACCAAGGCAGAAATAGCTAAGTTTGTACTTCTAGGTTTGACAAGAGTCGTACTTTTTATTCTGCCCCTCCCTCTGCTTCTGAGCAGGCAGCCATTCTGTTCCAACCGCTTTATCCCTCACACACAAAGTGAGCACATATCAATGGTGAAGATGTCATGTGGAGATATCTCAGCCATCAAGACATATGGCTTAGAGTTGTTTTTATAGTCAATGGTGTAGATTTAACACTCATTGCCCTGTCCTATGGCCACGTCGTCAGAGCTTTACTCAGGATCTCCTCCAAGGAAGCTCACCAAAAAACTCTTAATACTTGCACAGCCCACTTATGTGTGATGTTGATGTATTATACCCCCGGCCTTGTTAACAACCTGACAAATTAGTTTAATCAGCACATCGAACCCCAAATGCACATCATCTTGACTGACCTCTATCTCCTTGTCCCTCCCATGCTCAATCTTATCATTTATGAGGTTAAAACCACAGAGCTTCATGAGAAAATGGCTAAATACACCTTCAAATGGTGATTGCTTGGGACCACCAATTGTTAACATTCATGACGAGAGGTGGAAGTTATAGCCCCTCTTTATTCCAGGGTGATTTGTCTCTGCTTCACTGAACTCAGAAATGTCTAATTCAGTGTTGGAGAAGCTTCTCTGACCTAAAATCTTATCTCTCCATCGCTAAGCATACATCTCTCTGTTACTGAGGGCCCTCTCTCTCACTATCACCTGACTTTTTTCATGTTTACCCATCAGCCCCCATTGTCACAAACCTTGTCATTTGACTTTTAATGGATCTAAGGTTATCAGGATGCACTGGAGCCTTCTGAAGCAAGTCAGCTTTCCTTTTTGTCTAATTTAGAGCACCTGAATAGATAATTTTCCTCTTAGGACTCCAAATTTTTTTTCACTGCCACTGAGCTTCCTGAGATAGACCCCCATCATATAAACTGTACCCACAACCATCGTTGCGAGATGTAGATATGCATCATCACAAAACAAGAAAAGCAGTTACGTAGCCCTTTAAATGTTCAACATCGAAGTAGGGACCGTGTAGACGATCCGCGTCCCGCAACGTCGAAATTGCCGGGTCCTCCATGGCGGCCATCAGCTGCGGGGTTGAGAGATGCTCTCTCTCCAGCCCCTGCGGGGCTCTATGGTCACCGTGGGCAGCAGCCCTTAGCCCAGGGCTTCTGGCTGCTGCTGCGGCAGCTGGGGATCCATGCTACAGGCACAGGGTCTGCAACCAGTTGTCGGCTCTGTGTATCTCGTGTTGTTTAGTGCAACTGTGTCTGGGAGGGGCCCTTTAAGGGAGCGGCTTGCTGTTGAGTCCGCCCTGTGACCCTGTCTGCAGCTGTGCCTGGCACCCTTATTTCGATGTGTGCTACTTTGGCGTGTAGACGTACCCTTGCAGCGCCTCTTTCGATGTGGTGCCGCGCAACGTCGAAGTTGAACATCGACGTTGCCAGCCCTGGAGGACGTGTAGACATTGTTGCTACATCGAAATAAGCTATTTTGATGTTGGCTTCACGTGTAGACGTAGCCCAGGAGTCATAGGCTACACTCGGTGGTGCATTTTGCACATGGGTAAAGATAGCCCTGTCTGTAGTGATGAAAGGCTTGGTGTAAGGCTAAAGGCCAAGGACAATAGTCAATGCTTTGTTAACGTACAGCAAAGGTAAAGGCCTCAAGCCTGAGCAATGGTAGGTTAAAGCAAAAACTGTGCTAGGTAGATTCTGCCCACAGAAGTCAGCAAGAGACAGAGCAGATAAGTCACAGGGCCTAAAAAAACCCAGAGCCAGGCACTAAGTGATACACATAAATACATCCCGCTTGGTAACACGCACTGCCCAGACCTCCCCATAGATAACAGCTTAGTACCAGGTACATACCAACCCAAATTCAGGAACAGGCCGTAATGACTGTATCATGGATAGCGTCGGTTTGATGGTACCACCATTATCCCACTAGTTACTGGTTAGCTCTAGTTACATTCAGGGTTGTCAGTGTATTACAATAAGGGTGTTGTACCTGGATACGTAACATGTTCATAGCTGTGTATAAAAAAGTGTGTAACAGGCTGTATCGAGCGACCTAAGGGATGACAGAGCACCCTTGCCATCAACTGAGTTGCATCCTTTGTCACGGTGTATGCATGTACCAATGTAAAGTGATGAGTCGTACTGGAGACACATGAGGGTGTTGGAGCCCATATGTCAACGGCAAAAAGCCTGGCTCCAGTGACTTCACACCTCGCATAATCTGTGGTTCTTGGGGGCTCTCGAAAGTCTGTGGTGTTGGCTTACCATGGAGTCTGCCCTGTTGTCCAAAGAGCACACAAGCATGCAGCCAAAGTGATTCACATCAAAGGGATTGGACGACTGAGCACCGTTTTGGTAAAGACGTCCGACCACACTGGCCTTTTTTATAAGAAAAGAGCCAGAGGTCACCAAATGGAACGAATGCTCCACAGGTTTTTAAAACAAAGAAAAGGAAGCCCTGTGAACCATTGGAACTCCTTGCCAGAGGATATTTGGAAGACTAAGACTGGGACAGGATTCAGAAGAGAGCTAGATAATTTAATGAGGAATAGATCCACCAGTGCTGTTATCCAGGATGGGGAGGGATGCAAAACCATGCTCTGAGGTGTTCTTAGCCATTGTTAGCCAGAAGCTGGGAAGGAGCGACAAGGGATGGATCACTGGATGATTGCCTCTTCTATTCAATGTCTCTGAAGAGCCATCATTGAGCACAGGATAGAGGGAATGTTGGTCTCATAAAGAGCGACCATTCCTTATAGAGCTCAAGCAATTTGGAGGTTTCTGTGTCAGAGGTTGAATGAATGGGGGGAAGGGACTGTAGAGCAAATAAAACATCCAGATGTGGGAGTGGTTTGATTCCTTCAGCACTGTGTTCTCACCCTAGCACAGCACATCTCCCTAATTCAGCACCCTATTGAAATGCTCCAGGGCAATAGATGAGGGAAACTCTGTAGCTGTTCACTGATAAAATGTGGGATCCCACAGGAGATGAACTCCAAGTTATTTTGGCACTGGAAGTGGGACCTGACGGGTGCCAGAAAACAGAATTTGCCCTTTCATGGGAGGTCAATATGTTCTAACGGCATAATAACACATCACCTGCTTACTTGCCTCATAGAAGACATTTAGGTGTAAATTACAGTGAAATAACAGCACAGAACACTGAGAGCCAGGACTGGTGGTGGGAAGCAAACTTTATGGGACCTCAGAGAACTTGGCCACTCCCCTGATAAGTGGTCATCCAGCTAACTCCAATCATGTCAGATTAGGGATGTTGCTGGATGACAGAGTTCTGCATTAGAGAGGTTCAGCCAATACTACTGATGCCAGAATCCTGGGAGAAGAGAAGAAACTCTTTCCCTGCCCTGTGGTTTCCAGCAATTCCGGAACATGCCATTTCACCTCCCCAGAGTGATTTTTCATAACCAAAAACGGTGGTCAGTATTCAGTCTTATGCAGCTATGGTGCCTACCTAGTGCCATCATTCCCACACACAGTGAAGATGGCAGCAGGTTACACATAGGGAATAATTAAAAAAGAAAATCAATTACTAGGCTGAGAAATTTGCAAAATTCTACTTCTCCTGAGAACCTGTGCTCAGGCCTCAGCAAATCATTAATTCGCTCCCAGGGGAGGCTCTCACTCTGAAGTTCTCCAGGGTCTATTTTCAGCTCTTCCTGCTCCTCCTGGTGCTGGGGAACTTGTCTGGGAGTCCTGCCCACCTGAAAGCCCACAGAAACTGTTCAGGGGAAGGATAAATGTGCCTCTCCTGTGCAGGGAGTGTCAGGCATATGAGATTCAAACACTGATGCTCAGGGCTCTGCCTCTCTGTCACCATGAGGAGCTTTCCTCCCTCTGCCAAGTGTGATTTGGGTGAGTTGTCTTTCTTATGTGTTACAATTAGTGACAAGGGCTCCTGCGGGGAGACTTCCATGGTTCATGCCATGACCAATCTGAGCAAGCATTCAATAGGACAGGAGCTTGGAACTCTTTGGTGTTGCTAAAAAAAAGTGAAGGGATTTGCCTGTTCAAATGGAATCTACAAATATATTGGAAAAAGTGTTGGACAAATATGTAAATTTTTAAGATCAGTTTCTTGTCTCTTACTCCTCCTATAAGTCAGGGTAACTTCCTTTTATGGTTTTCACTCTGGTATGCTCAAGATTTCCAATTCAGCAACCTCTCTGCCTTGCTAGGATTTCCTGCTGTAGTGAGGGGTTGGGGTGTTGCCAGAAGTTCCACAACAGGAATGTGCCACACACTGGCCAGACTCTGCTCTCATGTTCTGCCTGTGATGGGCCACTGTAAATCGACACAGGTGTCCCTGAGAACAAAATCAGAGCCCTCCTGGCTTGAAAGATCTCAGAATGCCACACATACAGGGAGTTACCTTTGGGATCTTTCAGAGCTGTCAGAACAGAATGCTCTGGAGCAGGAGTAAAAGCCATGTGTTTAACTCGAAGCCAAATGTAAAACACAAAAGGCACATCCACACAGCCTCTTCAGTGCCAGTGCACCCTTCTGCCAGCACCAAACTCTTGTGTGGCTTTGGGAGTATGCAAGTGGACAGATATTTGCAACCCTGAGAAGCTCATTTTGCATAGCTCTGCTGGCAGCATTGTAGGGCAGACTCCGTGTATACCGAGGCAAAGTCTATGTCTACACTGGAGTTATCTGTCATCAGAAGTTACTGTCAGAAGAGCTCTTCTTTTGACAGATTGTGGCCAGACTGCAGGGGATCAAAAGAGCTATCTACAAGCACAGCAGACAGTGCTGTTTGGTGTTCCAGAAGCCCTCCCAGAACCTCCAATCTGGTTTTGTGTTAACAGATATCTGTTGAGGGCAGCATTTTGCTTCATGCGGGAGAGTCAGAACACTGACAACAAAAGTACCGTGTTCTGTTGATTTATTGTCAACAGAACTCCATGGGCATGTGGATGCTCTGCGGGTTATGTCAACAAAACTGTCTGGTGTGGACACAGCCAAAGAGTCAAACCACAGCGAGATCACTGTAGAGCCACCTGTAGGAGGTTCTGTAAATAGCTTGTTTTACACTCACCATGTCCCTCCAGTCACTTTACATGGAATTCTCCTTTGGCCTCTCAGGAGACATGAAATCGGACAAAAGAGGAATTTACACACTTACTGAAATCTCAAACTCAAAGCTTGGAAGTCTGAAATGATTAGGGTAATAGTTTTCCGAGGGTGAGAGAGCAGTCTGCTGCCTCTGTGGACCCAAATCCCTGGTTCTGGAGAGGATGAGAAAAAAACAATCCAGTAAAAATAAAACCATATTTCTGGCTTAGAGGACAACCAAGCAGTATTGCAAGTCTCACTGGGGGACTTCCATGGATACACAGTGTGAGATGAGGGTGGACGTACAGAGTGGAGTCGTACTAAGTCCTGAATCCAAGTGAACTAGAGAACAGACACCCTGCTTATTGCACCAACCAAGGAGTTTTAAAATGTCTACCTGTAACAGGGGTGAGACAAACTGTAGTGTAAGATGGCCACTGCTGTAGCAGATTTTCTTTGACACAGTCTCCAAGTTGTGCAAACCTTCCTCTGTGAAAAGCCCCTCTACAGGCTTGTGGCAATGTCAGTAATTCCTAACACAGAAAACAGGCTCAGGAAGGTCCTTCTGGGTGTCGAACAGGCTGCAAAATGTTCAAGCTTTGTGTCATATTGAGGAAAAGTTATTCATGCTGGTTCCTTTTAGTCTTTATGATCACTGTCTGTCCCATTCAGTCCGTACCACTCTCCCTCCCTGCAGCGCCTGAGCTGCTGATGGGGTTCCCTTTGCCCCCAGACAGGCAATTCAGTCTGGCCTCCCCTTTTTTTCCTGGCACAGACAGACACTCAATTTAACCCAGTCTGTACAGGTATTTCTGTGATTTCACTCTGGGTCCTGGGGGCTGGTTTTTGCTCTGTGTGAGAGACAACACTGTGCAGCAGAGCTGGAAGTTCCCTAGTGGCTGAGCTCCTATGCAGACAATAATTTACACTGGGGAGTTGTAGAGGAAATGGGAGGGCATACTCAGGCTAGTGGCAAATGCTGAGAGGTTGTAGGAGCAGGTGGGGGTTCAGAAGCAGATCATGCTGACTGTTAAGACAGGAAGGGCGAGTTGTTAGCTGATGTTGTAAGGAAATGAGCAGGGGAATCCAGAGGTAAATGGAGCAGCCTGACTTCTTTATTGCGGATTCTTGCTCCTCCTCAAACGCAGCCTGTCCAACTAAGGAACAAATGAACCATAGACACACTTTTTTATCCATGCTAGTGTGTAAATGCACATATTTGTTACAGCTCCCTCTGAACCCTTATTTTGTAGTGTCAATACCCATATGATGAATAGTAAGAGTCCTGAGAGGAATATATTATATCCACCCCATTTTAGCTGAAGCATGCAGTTTTTTAGAGCACAAACTCTGTTTATCAGCAGCTTAGAAGGGAAGAAAGAGCCCTGACCTTATGTACATCTTATACCGCTGAGAAGAATAAGGGAGGGGGTAACACTATTTTACACACAGGACTATTGGTTAATTCCCCACATTCTCCTGCACAGCTCCAGCTTAACTAACCATAAAAAGTGCAAAGGGAGAGAAAGCCAGCAAATTATAGCTATCGAGTAAGGAAGACAGTGTCTGACCCCGTCATCCTCTTCTTACCAGGGTAACTGTTTCCGAGACCCTGAAATACCCTAAGAGTGCGGAGCAGTACGGACATAGACAGGTGGGCAGTGCTGCAGAAGTTAATTTTCTTCTGTGTGATTTTCTTCCAAGGCCAGTGCTGGGAATTTTTATGACCCTCAAGTCCATTTTGTTTCCCTGGCAAGCCACAGAACTGAAGCTGGGATGTCACATCCTTTACACAGGTTTGTTTGCAACTATTGTGTAAATTCTGGCATTTCACTGGTAGAAATAGACATTGACCTTTGTTTCATCCTTCATCCCCTATCCTTGATAGCGATATCATTATGATAAGAATATTCAATAAATATGTTGCATTTTGTGCATGACAGATGCATTATATGTCGTAGGAAATGTTACGATTTTCTGAATATGAATATCCGGTTAGCCCAGTAAGCTTGGGGGACAGATAGATAAGTTGGAGGGTATGGATAGGGTCCAGTGTGACCTAGACAGATTGGAGGATTGGGCAAAAATAAATGTGTTGAGGTTCACAAAGGACAAGTGCAGAGCCCTGCACTTGGAACAGAAGAATCCCAAACATCGTTTCAGTATGGGGACTAACTGGCTAAGCAGCAGTTTGGCAAAAACCGATGTGGGGATTTCAGTTGATGACAAGCCCCAAAGGCTAAAGGCACATTCGGGTGGAGAAGTTATCCAGAGAAGTTATTCATTCCCTTTATTTGGCATTGGTGAGACCACATGGGGAGTACAGCATCCAGTTCTGGGCCCCCGATTACAGAAAGGATGTGGAAACATTGGAGAGCGTCCAGTAGTAGGCAATGGAAATCATTAGAAGGCTTTAGCACATAACCTCTGAGGAGAGGCTGAGGGATTTGGGCTTGTTTTGTCTTCAGAAGAGAAGAGTGAGGGGAATTTGATAACAGTCTTCAGCTTCCTGAAGGAGAGTTCCAAAGAGGCTGGAGAGAGGCTGTTCTCAGCAGTGACAGCTGACAGAAAGAGGATCAATGGTCTCAGGTTGCAGACAGGGAAGTCTAGGTTGGATGTTAAGGAAAACTGTGTGTGTAAATGTCAGAAACTGAAGCTGTGGTTAATAAACCTGTTTTATGGTTTACTCTAAAACCACTGTGCCTTTAAATGATGTATCTGGGGATTGGAAAGAAATTTCGGTTTGCTTACCACATGTTTGCATTGTCCTCCCCGTATTGAATGAGAGTAGAACTAGGTAGCAATTTCTTAGCTTTTTGGAAATTGAACCAAGGCAGAAACCTACAACTTTGGGTTCCTAGCTTAGTTCATGGACTCAACTATTTCTTCTCCAGATGAGTTTTCCCAGTCTAATTTGGCACTGAGTGAAGAAAACCTTTTTTATCATTTCTTTTGAACTGACAACCTTTAAGCTGAACTGAATGTTCTCTTGATCTTGCCTTGTAAAACAGGGAGAATGCCTTCTTAATCTATTCGACATAAGAATTTTATAACCTTCCCTCAGATCACTCTTTATTGATCCCCTTTCCCAGGTAATAATGCCAGTCTTCTCAACCACTTTCTGTATGAGAGTTTCCTCAGAATCTTGATTGTTTTCTTTGCCTTTTCCTGAGGCCCCCCCCTTGTGAAAAAAAATCTTGTGCAAGAAGGGAGCCGAATACAACACAGACATGTGCAAAGGAGGGTAAAAGAGTGACTGATGGCAGGTCAACACTAGACCTGAAAGTCAATCTGAGCTACACAATTCCAACTATGACAATTGTGTAGCTGGAATAGACATATCTTAAGTGATTTAGCAGGAAGTCCTCACAGAGGAAGGTCAAAGGGAGAAACTCTGTCATCGATCTTCCTTTCTCACCACAAGAATGAGGGCTACAACGGTTCACTGTTGAGCCCTGATGATTCGATTGAGCATGCCTCAATACGACGATGCCCAGGTCCCTGCCCTGAGTTCCTACCATTAAGATAGAACATCACTGAGATATTTGAGGAGTAGAAGTTTTCCTTCCTACAGGGAAAACACATCCAGGTTATTAACATTGAAATTCTTTGGCCAGCATGCTGTCCATTCACCTGCCTGCGTTAACTCGACTTTATCATGGCCTAAATCATGGGTGTCCAACCTTTTGGCTTGCCTGGGCCTCGTTGAGTGAAGAGGAATTGTCTTGGACCGCATATAAAATATATAATATAGTTAATGTATATAAATCACATAATAATGTTAAAAGTTTACGATCTCGTGGGGCCGCATTACCGGCTGTCCAGGGCCTCACGCGGCCGGCGGGCCACGGGTTGGAAAAGTCTGGCCGAAATAGTCTAGTACTACTTGTAAATGTTGCCACCTCACTGCCCACACCTACTACTTAAATTGGTAATAACAATACAATACAATATTCAGCCATACATGTACTACTATTTGCTATAAAATTTGTAACTCCCCTTGCTGTACTTCTCTTTTTTCACAGGCACTGGGTGCATTACTGAGCCCTCCCAATACACCATCCACTCCATGGCAGCTTCCAACTTTACCCCCTCTCACCCTTCAACATTCATCCTAATCGGAATTTCTGGCCTGGAAGATGCCCATATCTGGATTTCTATCCCTTTTGCTACTTTCTACCTTATTGCTCTATTGGCCAATTTTACAGTTCTGTTTGTTGTAGGCAAAGAGCAAACCCTGCACAAGCCAATGTACCTGCTGGTCTGTATGCTGGCACTCACAGACATCACCACATCTACTATCTTCATGCCAAGGTCACTGTGTATATTTTGGTTCAATTTGAAAATCATTACTCTAAGTGGTTGCCTCATTCAGATGTTCTTCTTTCATGCCCTTACTACTATACACTCAGCGGTCCTTGTGACAATGGCCTTTGATCGCTATGTTGCCATATGTAATCCTCTGAGATATACCACCATCCTCACCAATGCCAAAATAGCTAAGCTAGGGCTAGTGGGTTTAATAAGAGCTATTCTCTTCATTTTTCCCATTCCCCTGATCTTGAGCAGGCTGCCCTTCTGTTCCAACCGCATTATCCCCCACACGTACTGTGACCACATGGCTGTGGCAAAGTTGTCCTGTGGGGATATCACAATCAGCAAAATGTATGGCTTGGTGTTGGCATTTGTAGTCATGGGTTTTGACCTCACGCTCATTGCTTTGTCCTATGGTCTGATCATCAGGGCTCTCCACAGAATCTCCTCAAAGAAAGCCAACCAGAAAGCCTTCAACACCTGCTCAGCCCACATCCTTGTAATGCTCTTGGCTTACCCTCCTGGCCTGTTCTCAACTCTGGCATACCGGTTCAGCCAGGGCATCGCTCCCTATGTACATATCATCATGTCCAACCTCCTATTCCTCATCCCACCAATGCTCAACCCTATCATTTACGGGGTCAAAACAAAAGAGCTTCGAGAGAAAGTGGTTACATACCTCTCCACAAGGAGCTGGACACTTGCCACTGACTTTAAAACTTCATGACAGGAGAGGGTAGTGATAGCTGGACTGTGTTACCTTGGATTTGAGGCATTTATATCCCAGAATATGTCCAAACTAATTGCAATCACACAAAGAGCACTCAGTCTGTATGAATTAATAGATCAAAACACCAAATCATTAAAGCTTAATTGAAATCAGGATGTTAGATGCAAGGGGAAAATCTAGGCATCTGTTGCTGCTTATTGTAATGGGAAGAGTGGACAGACAAGTCAATAAATAAGAATGAAATAAGACAGTGGGAGAAAACTTTGAGCCTAGGCACCACTAACATTGTTTACTGAAAGGCAGTAAAAGTTATGTTCCAGTAGAGGCACTTATGACTTATGCGTTTTGTAGAACTTATAAAAATTTGTTTAATACAATGATCTTTGGAGCATCTTGAGAGAGATTTTTTTTCTGGAATTCTTTCCCTTTGGCTTATGACTAACTGGTCAGTGTGACTTTTCTGGAGTCTAAAGAATGTGACCTAAGAAGAAAGGCTGAAAGAATTGGGCTTTTTTAGTTTGGAAAAGAGAAGATTGAGGGGAGACATGATAGCGGTTTTCAGGTATCTAAAAGGATGTCATAAAGAGGAGGGAGAAAACTTGTTCTTTTTGACCTCTGAGGACAGAACAAGAGGCAATGGGCGTAAACTGCACCGGAGAAGAATATGATTTGTTGGGCAAAAGTCAGCATGGTTTCTGTAGAGGGAAGTCGTCTCTTACTAATATATTAGAGTTCTTTGAAGGGGTTAACAAACATGCAGACAGGGGGGATCCAGGGGACATAATATACTTAGATTTCCAGAAAGCCTTTGACAAGGTTCCTCACCAAAGGCTTTTATGTAAATTAGGTGGTCATGGGATAGGATGAAAGATCCTTTCATGGATTGGAAATGAGTTAAAAGACAGGAAACAAAGGGTTACAATTGATGGTAAATCTTCACAATGGAGGGGCGTAACTAGTGGAGTTCCCCAAAGGTCAGTCCTGGGACCAATCCTGTTCAACTTGTTCAACAATGATCTAGAGAAAGGGGTAAGCAGTGAGGTGGCAAAGTTTGCAGATGATACCAAGCTGTTCAGGATAGTCAAAACCAAAGTACATTGTGAAGAACTTCAAAAAGATCTCAGCAAACTGAGCGATTGGGCAGAAAAATGGCAAATGAAATTTAATGTGGATATGTGTAAGGTAGTGCACATTAGGAAAAATAACCCCAATTACACATACAATGTGCTGGGGGCAAATTTAGCTACAACAGATCAGGAAAGGGATCTTGGAATTATAGTGGATAGTTCTCTGAAAACATCCACACAATGTGCAGTGGCAGTCAGTAAAGCAAATAGGATGTTAGGAATTATTAAAAAAGAGATAGAAACTAAGACTAAGAATATCATACTTCCCCTATATAAAACTATGGTACGCCCACGTCTTCAGTACTGCGTGCAGATGTGGTCTCGTCACCTCAAAAAAGATATACTGGCATTAGAAAAAGTTCAGAAAAGGGCAACTAAAATGATTAGGGGTTTGGAAAGGGTCCCATATGAGCAGAGGCTAGAGAGACTGGGACTTTTCAGTCTAGAAAAGAGGAGATTGAGGGGCAATATGGTAGAGGTATATAAAATCATGAATGATGTGGAGAAAGTGAATACAGAAAAGATATTTACTTGTTCCCATAATATAAGAACTAGAGGACACCAAATGAAATTAAGTGGTACTAGGTTCAAAACTAATAAAAGAAAATGTTTCTTCACACAGCACACAGTCAACCTGTGGAACTCGTTGCCGGAGGAGGCTGTGATAGCCAGCACTCTAACAGAGCTTAAAAAAGAGCTTGATAAATGTTTTGGAAATTAAGTCCATAAATGTCTATTAGCCAAGGGTAAAGTACGGTGCCCCTAGCCTTTAGTCTAAGGCTGGAGACAGATGACAGGAGACAAATCGCTTGATCATTGTTTTCAGTTCACCTCCTCTGGGGCACCTGGCCCTGGCCACTGTCAGCAGACAGGATACTGGGCTGGATGGACCTTTGGTCTGACCCAGTATGGCCGCTCTTATGTTCTTATGTTCTTAAGGGAGATTTAGGTTGGACATTAGGAAAAAGTTCCTAACTGTCAGGTTGGTCAAACAGTGGAATAAATTGCCAAGGGAGGTTGTGGAATCTTCGTCACTGGAGATATTTAAGAACAGGTTAGATAGATGTCTATCAGGGATGGTTTAGACAGTACTTGGTCCTGCCATTGGGGCAGGGGGCTGGACTCAATGGTCTATCGAGGTCCCTTCCAGTCCAAATATTCTATGATTCTATGATTCTGTTAATTACACAATAACATTCTAGCTATTAGGTAAATATCTCTGATGTTCTAAAATCATAGCTGATTCCTCTGTGTGCTTAAATCTAATAAACTACATAGTTAGGAGTGCAAAAAACAGGCTTTATTTCTTTTAAAGGTTGATCAGACAAATTTGTCGTGTTGATGCCACCTGGAGTGAAATAGTTAAACTGCCCCTGCTGGAAGTTCTAAAATACCCAGACTACATACTATTGTGTTCAACTAGGGTATGAAATTGATGTAAAATATCTTAGCATTTTATGCAATCAACTTTGGAGTTGCTTTCAGATAGAAATTAGGAAATACACACTGAACACTCTCTTTGTCAAAGATGTCAGAAGAAGGTGTCAAGATTTCATCCTGGAGTTTGTGAAGCTGATGATACACAGATTGCAACATAGTGTCAAGGTGATTGAAGCCCTTGAAGTTTGAAATTCTTCATGAGATAGATTGCCTGATATCTCACTGTTGCCATTGTTTTATGGAACTCTTGGACAGTTGGAACATCAGTGGAGAGTTTTTGCTATGGTTCCCTGGCCTCACACTAAGAACAATCAAATAGAGCAGTTTTGGACTGAAGGTTTCGAACACATGGATAGGATGAAGTCTTTTGTGAACTAGGTTTCTTTTCACTTTCATTTGTATTGCTATCTGTTGGCAACAGTGCAGTTGACAGACAGTTTCCATTAAAGTATACATAAAATCATACATATTGTCTTGTTCCTTGGGGTTATTTTTATCACCATTATTTGCTGTTTCTGTTGCAAACAACTGAATGGGCATATAGGTACCTGGAAGGAGGTTTTGATTTTTTAATGTAATTTTCATCTCATTGGTTTGCAATGTATGTGGACAAACTTGCTCTAGGCCTTCAAGGTTTTCTTTAAAGCAATGTTAAAAACTTTCCTTTGTTACTTGATTTGGAGAGAAACGTGCTAATAAAAGCTCTTGTTTCAAAAAAGTGTATGGTTTCTGTAACATTAGAATTGATATAATTTTAGGCTATTAATGCAGTAGTAATCTGGCCAACCAGCCCACATCAAGCTGAGCTGGAAACAGAACAGCTGAGATCAGTCAGAGTTCAGAAGATGCAACTGGGGTAGACCATAATGAGGAATTAAGTTAAATTGAAAAAAAAAACCAAAAAAACAGGCTCTGCACCAATGAGCTGTGAGCCACAGGTAACAAGTCTGCCAAGAATAATGAGCATCTGGGAAGAGCAAAGTGGGCCCAAGGGCAGAAGGCCCAGAACAAGAAGTTTCCACCAGGCAAGAGGGCCATGAAGAATAAACTAAAAAGGGAGGACATGAACAGGATGGGTGAACAACTGCTGGGGAGAAGGGTCCTGCTGCTTAAAGTCAGAGTGTGTACGGCTACTGTGAGCATACATATGTGTAACCGAGTGTGAACTTTCCTTAGAAGCCATGCAGAGCTATTGGTGATGTCCCTCAGCCCACAAGGGAAGGTAACTTGTTTCCTTAAATCTTTCCCATTTCTGTTCTTTTCTTTTTTCTTTTCTCTTACGGCTGATTTGTAGTTAGATTTGCTCTGAAGTTAATGCAGTGATCAGAGGGTCAGGGAAGTCACTGGTGTGAGGAGCGTGCACCAGACTAGGAACTTGCCGACTTCTGTCCCAAGTGAATACAATGACAACCGGAGGTAGCCAGCCATCAACCCTGAACCCAGCCATGTCATCCCTAAGGAGACTCAGCCACACTGGAGGATGGAAAGGGAGTCCTTGTCCATTAAAGAAAATTATTGTTTTGTTTTGGTTTGTTTTTTTTTCTCATGGTGCTCCAAAGAAAAGTTCTGGAAAAGGTAAATGATGTCTCAAAACAGCTATACCATAAAGACAAAGACCTACGCAAACCAACAGCATTACCCACCAAAGATACTCACCTTGTAGCTACATTTCAAACTGAGTTCAAAGAATCCTAATGTTCAGCAAGTAAATGATCAGAAAATGTGACAGAGAAATTAAGCCTGAAGAGAGGTGGTTGAGAAAGGCAAAAAAGCAGGGCATCAGTGGCCTGTTTGTGGAAGATGAGGGAGGAAAGCTGACCTGCTACCAGCAGCCCCAGGGGAAATGAGATGAAGAGGGAAGACTCTCCTCCTGAGTGTTTAGAGATGTGATGGAATTGCCATCATTGAAGGCTTTTAAGGCCTTGCTTCCTAATATCCGAGCTGGAATGTGTTACTCAGGGTTGGTCTTGCTTTGAGCAGGGGGTTGGATAAATGGCATCCTGAGGTCCCTTCTATCTTAATCTGTGAATCTGTGAACAACTTCCCAAAGTTAAGATCTGCTGCAAGGGCACCCTGAGATGGAATGAAGCGTCTCTCATATGAATGCAGCTTGAATGTAGGTGGGGGGTACACCTTTTTTCCAGAAAGGAACCCCAAAGGAAATGAAGGAGGGAGATGTGCTGGGGTCCAGAGGAAGGAAAAAAAGACATGCTGCAAGCACACATGAAAAAGTGCATCATTGGTGTTGATATTTGGGACCATGAAATCTGGTGTCTGCTTGTGAATTCTAGCCTTTTGTGGGCTATTGCCACGTACCAATTCATTTTGGGAATAAGGGAATTTCAAAGTACAGTATCAGAGGCGTAGCCGTGTTAGTCTGGATCTGTAGCAGCAACGAAGGGTCCTGTGGCACCTTATAGACTAACAGAAAAGTTTAGAGCATGAGCTTTCGTGAGTTAACTCACTTCTTCAGATGCTGGTCTTCAGATGCAGCATCTGAAGAAGTGAGTTAACTTACGAAAGCTCATACTCTAAACTCTTCTGTTAGTCTATAAGGTGCCACAGGACCCTTCAAAGTACAGTGTTTATTTTCAATATCCCACATCCATACAGCCATTCTGTATTTTGAAAGCAGCACTTTAACCGTGCTACTGGCCACCATTAAGCTAATGGGGTGCTGAATATGCATGTCAGCACCTGATTAACCTGTTCCAAACTGCCTCATTAAAGTGCCCCTTAAGAAAGGCAGGGGCATGTGTAGAAATGGCCAAAGTGAGAGGAACAATGTCTTTTTTGAAATCACTATTTTGAAATAGGAGGTGTTAAGACGTGAAATAACACTATTTCAGAATAAGCCACAATGGGCTGTAATGGCTCTAT
This sequence comes from Carettochelys insculpta, assembly GCF_033958435.1. Taxonomy (NCBI): domain Eukaryota; kingdom Metazoa; phylum Chordata; order Testudines; family Carettochelyidae; genus Carettochelys; species Carettochelys insculpta. The sequence goes on from NC_134137.1 coordinate 7,514,477, forward strand.
TTCAAAATAACGCTATGGATTGGGAAGGTCAATACTATAATAGGGTTCAAAAAAGAATTAGAATTTATTTAGAAGACTTGAGACATTGTATTTATCACAGAAGATAGTCATTGATGGACCTGTTAGCCAGGATAGGCAGAGAAGTGGTCCCTCGCCTTTTTTGTCAGAAGTTGTGAATGGGTGATAGATGAGGGATAAGGTGATGATTACCCATTATATTCATTGCTTTTCAGATGTGTGGCAAGGACCACTCTCACAAGAATGCATAATGGATTAAATAGATGTTTGGTCTGAACCAATAGGGTTGTTCTTATGTTCTTTATTCCAGTCAGACCTTGGATAATGTCTGCTATGACTCAGAAGCACGTGGAAGGGCATATGACATGGAACTTCCCTTAGATGGCTGATTTTCAATAAAATGGACAAGAAATTGTTTTTGCAACAAAGAATTCCCACCATAGATGAAACCTGTAGAAGATGTGGTGTGATATCAGCAGTGGCCTCATTCTCCACACAATAAAACTCTAGGAAATCATGTGTAGGAAAGTTTGAAGTGGGAAAGAGCTGATCCCATGGGAAAAAGATTTCTAGTCTGCAAATCTGCTTGACTGCTTATATCTACAGTCAGGATGAGAAATGAATTTGCTTCCAATCTATCTTGGTAGATGTTATAGTAGATTGGTACGGAGATAATCTACAGAAACTAAGCCACTCTGCACTGACTGGGGAAAGATGGAAGGAAATAGTGAGTGAGGCATCGGACACCAACGGGCGCTGAGCCCATGCTTGTTGTTGTTGAATCTATCTAGCATTTTTGGCTTAATTTTCAGTTTAGTTGATTTGCCAGTGGTCTGATTTCATGTGTTTTCTGTCACTTGCATCCATGTAAAATTGTTTCAGTTTTAAGTTTTTTTAACCAGTTTTTGTCTAAACTGTCTGCCTTCGAGTGACGTGTGTGGGGACAATCTCAGTTTGCTTAACAGAGACTATGTGCTTGTGCTTCCCACAGAGAGGAAAGGATTGTCATCAGGGTAGCTGTGCTAATCTTTAACATGCCATTGGGCTCCTCATTGTTTGTGCAAATACAGACTAAGACTTTGTCCACACAGCAAAGTTATTTCCAAATAAGCTATTCCACAAAAATCTCTTCCAAAATCTCTCTTTTTTTTTTTTGAAATATCACTGCTACACACAAAATGCATTTTGAAATAGCTCAGCTGGGCTATTTTGGAACAGTGTGTCTAGACACAAGAAAGCCTATCTTGAAATGGAGCCATTAGATGCACTCTGGCTTATTTTGAATTAGCCTTTATTTCCTGTCTACACAGCACTTATTTTGAAATATCTGATTCAAAACAGGTGCTATTGGGATTTATCTATTTCAAAATAAGCAGTCCCCTGTTTAGATATTATTTTGAAATGGCAGTTGTGTTGTGTACAGGTTACCAAAGTTATTTCGAAATAGCAGCCATTTTCTGAAATTACTTTGGCCATGGTTACACGAGACCTCTCTTTTCAGAAGGGCCTGGTAATGAGCCAGTTCAGCAGATGCTAATGAGGTGATGCCATGAAATGAACACCAGCCATGCAGACAGGGAGCTTTTGAAATCAGGGTTTCTTTTGAAAGGACCCATCTACATGGGCGGTGTGTGTTTGAAAAGCAACACTTTTGAAACACATGCAGCAGCCATAATGCTAATGATGTGCTTTATATTCATGGCAGCATCTCATTACCATGCCCCTTCTGAAGGGAGGGGGCTAGTGTAGCCACAGCCTTTGTCTGTACACCTATCCTAACAGATTTTGTTCGATAGAAGTGTAACATTGACAAACCCGGGTTGCCAACACCAGGGATTGAACCTGTAATCACAGGGGCTAAAGCCCTGTGCTTTACCACGTGAGGCTTTAGCCCCTGTGATCATGGACTCAACCCCTGGTGCCAGTGACCCTGGTCTGTTGGCATTAAAGAAGCTTTCATGGGTATAAGCGACCTGGTTAGCTGCATCTGATCAGGTGGTTTTTATATCACACAATCAAAGAATCCTAGGACTGGAAGAGAGGTGAGGAGGTCCTTGAGTCCAGCCCCCTGTTCAATCTGTTGGTCCTTCAGATGGCATACGGAGACCCATTGTTATTGAGGGGAAGGTGAACATTTCTAATCAGTTTCCATTGTACAGATCCAAGAGCACAGAATTCTGGGTTTAGAAATTTCCCCTTTTCTGCCAGGTTGTGTTTGGGTGTTTTAGGAAGGGCCTCGGGTAGCAGTATTTGTGTGTGCAGCACCATTTGCTGTCCTGCTTGGAGGTAACAGGACCTGGGGAAGCTGAGTCACCAGTGTGAGATAGGCCAAAGCATTGGATGGTTAAAGGCACACAGCAGTTCCTACCGCTCCCAGACCGCACCCTGAGACTGGCAACCCATCACACTCCTGGGTGGTAAGCAACAGTATTGTTCTACAATCAACTTTTGTTCCTGCATCTTCTCATACCATTCCCAAACATAGCAGAGATGGAGGTAAATGACATTCACAAACAAACAAACAAACAAACAAGGAAAAAAAGCCATCCTGATTTACTAAGCTGCACACTGTGCACGACTTGGTGTATCTGACAATCTGATGGTGAATCATTTCTTCACTCAAGGGGTAGGTCCTCAAGCTCTTGCACTACAGAGTCTGATGCTCATCAAACCAAGGGAATTTAGTATTGTCACAAACACTAAGGGTAAAATTGGAAATATGGATGTATTGAAAAAGGTTTAAACAAATACAGGAGGTCAATATTGTCTAGCAGCATTAGTAAGACTTCTTCTTATTCCTGGGTACTTAGAATACATTTAGGGTTAAATTAGAGCTTAATAAGAGCACAGAACACTAAGGACGAAGACTAGTGGCTGTAAACAAACTTTATGGGATCACAGGAGACTTATTGCACAATACTGTCTTGTGTAACACAGGCAAGAAAAAATTATGAATAATATTCGCAGAGCTCAACCTTTAATTCTCAGCAATGAAGACTCAAATAAGACCCTTGGGGTGCGTCTACACTAGACGGCTACTTCGAAGTAGGCGGCAGAACGTCAAAATAGCACCCGTCACATCTATATGTGCCGTGAATGTGAAATGTGGAGTTATTAACAGTGGTTTGTAACCTATCCTTTAAATCCACTTTGGTACCAAATGACTGGAAGACGGCCAATATAATGCCAATATTTAAAAAAGGCTCTAGAGGAGACCCTGGCAATTATAGACCAATAAGTTTAACATCAGTACCAGGCAAATTAGTAGAAACACTAGTAAAGAATAAAATTGCAAGGCACGTAGAAGAGCACGAATTGTTGGGCAAAAGTCAGCATGGTTTCTGCAGAGGGAAGTCGTGTCTAACTAATCTATTAGAATTCTTTGAAGGGGTTAATAAACATGCGGACAAGGGGCACCCAGTGGACATAATATACCTAGATTTCCAGAAAGCCTTTGACACGGTCCCACACCAAAGGCTTTTATGTAAATTAGGCGGTCATGGGATAGGAGGATAGATCCTTTCATGGATCGGGAATTGGTTAAAAGACAGAAAACAAAGGGTTGGAATAAATGGTAAATTTTCACAATGGAGGGGGTAACTAGTGGTGTTCCCCAGGGGTCAGTCCTGGGACCGATCCTGTTCAACTTGTTCATCAATGATCTAGAAAATGAGGTAAGCAGTGAGGTGGCAAAGTTTGCAGATGACACCAAGTTGTTCAGGACAGTCAAAACCAAAACAGATTGTGAAGAACTACAAAAAGATCTCAGCAAACTGAGTGATTGGGCAGCAAAATGGCAAATGAAATTTAATGTGGGTAAGTGTAAGGTAATGCATGTTGGAAAAAATAACCCAAATTACACATACTACATGATGGGGTCAAATTTAGCTACGACAGATCAGGAAAGGGATCTTGGAGTTATAGTGGATAGTTCTCTGAAGACATCCACGCAGTGTGCAGCGGCAGTTAGTAAAGCAAATAGGATGTTAGGAATTATTAAAAAAGGGATCGATAATAAGACAAAAGATATCATACTTCCCCTATATAAGACTATGGTACGCCCACATCTTGAGTACTGCGTGCAGATGTGGTCTCCTCATCTCAAAAAAGATATATTGGCATTAGAAAAGGTTCAGAAAAGGGCGACTAAGATGATTAGGGGCTTGGAACGGGTCCCATATGGGGAGAGGCTAGAGAGACTGGGACTTTTCAGTTTGGAAAAGAGGCGATTGAGGGGCGATATGATAGAGGTATATAAAATCATGAATGGTGTGGAGAAAGTGAATATAGAAAAATTATTTACCTTTTCCCATAATACAAGAACTAGGGGACACCAAATGAAATTGATGGGTAGTAGGTTCAAAACTAATACAAGGAAATTTTTCTTCACACAGCGCACAGTCAACCTGTGGAACTCCTTGCCCGAGGAGGCTGTGAAGGCCAGGACTCCATTAGGGTTTAAAAAAGAGCTTGATAAATTTTTGCAGGTTAGGTCCATAAATGGCTATTAGCCAGGGATAAGGTATGGTGCCCTAGCCCTCAGAACAAGGGCAGGAGATGGATGGCAGGAGATAAATCACTTGATCATTGTCTTCTGTTCTCCTTCTCTGGGGCTTCTGGCATTGGCCACCGTCAGCAGATGGGATGCTGGGCTGGATGGACCTTTGGTCTGACCCAGTATGGCCGTTCTTATGTTCTTATGTGAGCTATTTCGACGTTGAAATCAAGGTTAGGCAGTGCGACGTCGAAATTGCAATTCCCATCTGAAGATGGGAATGGCGCCCAACTTCGACGTTGAACTTCGAAGTAGGGTGTGTATAGACGATCCGCATCCCGTTACTTCGAAATAGCGGGGTCCTCCATGGCGGCCATCAGCTGAGGGGTTGAGACGCTCTGTCCCGCCCCTGTGGGGCTTTATGGTCCCCACGCGCAGCAGCCTTTAAAGCACCACGGACCCGGCTTTCCTGTGGCAGGAAGCTGAGAGCATGCAGGCAGCAGCACCACATGTGCTAGTCCTGCACACTTTCCAGAGGCCCTGATCTGCTCTGCCACCAGCCATGGCATCGAGCAAGCCCACGAGCGCCCCCAGGGCTCCCCTCCTGGGGGGACCCAGGCACCCCCAGCAGCCAAGCGGGGGACCAAAAAGAGGCAGGGTTCCTCCTGGTCAGAGGCCAAGCTCTGAGACCTGCTGGGGCTCTGGGGCGAGGAGGAGGTGCTCCATATGATGGGGAGAAAGCGACGGAACGCAGAAGTGTTCACCCAACTGGCCGAGGGCCTGGCCACCCGGGGTCACCCTGCCTGCACTCCGGATCACGTCTGGAGTAAGGTGAAGGAGCTGTGGCAGGGGTACACCTGGGCCCGGCACATGGCCGGCCAATCTGGGGCCGCCCCCGCCACTTGCCCCTATTACTTGGAGCTCAGGGCCATCATGGGCCCCGGGACACCTCCTCCCCACCAGCCACCCTTGACACCATGGCCGACGACCCCCATCAGGCCTCAGAGCCGGAGGCCAGCCCTGCACCCTGGGGCCCGCCCAAGGAGCCCTCCTTTGGGACAGTGGAGGAGGGGTCCATCAGCGGGGGTGGGGGAATCCTCATAGACCTCCCCTCCTGGAGCACCAGCCAGGTGTCCACCCACCGGGCTTCCCCCGACCGCGGCAATGGACAGTCAGGTATGTACCCCCCAGGGCACATACCCACAGGCCATGGGGCGGGGGCACCAGACATGACTGGGAGCCTCACACACCCCCAGCCGACCCCAACCCACAGCTGCCCAGCCACACCATGGTCCCAGGATGGTGGCACACCCATCAGCGCCCATCACACCTGCACCCATGAACAGCACTGTGCCCTAACTCCGGGGGGCGGGGGGACAATGCTATGGGGACAGACAACAGGGACATCACACCCACCGACGGGGATGGAGATCCAGAACTCAAGAGGGGATGGGGGGATGGGCCACAAGCCAGGGCACAGTACTAACAGCCTTTCCCTCCCTCTCTCCCTCTCTGCAGCTGCACCATCCAATGCATCCAGGAGCCAGGCACCCTCTGTCGTCCCTGACAGTCCGCTGGAGGTCAGCTACCGCCAGCACCCAGAGACACCCCCAAGGCCAGCAGGGCGGTCCCGGGACATAGCCAGGTCAATCTGGGAGGCCATCGCCAGGCTCCCTCCCTGCTGCCCCCCAGGCCACCCTCCCAGCCACTCTACCCAATGACCCTCTACCATGACGCCTGCTGCCCCACCTGCTGTGCTGCCTGCAAGCTCCCCAGGACCAGAGACCACTGGAGCTGAAGATCGGCCAGTAGAGGCATCCCTGCCGTACTTGCTGGTCCTCCCAACCCCCAACTGGCCCTGCCAGGGACTGCGAACATGGTGGGGAATCACGAGCCATACCCACGAGGTCGCGCCCCTCTACCCTCACCTAAGAATGATAGGCAATGGCTGAACCATCCGCCAGGTCCCCCATGTTTATAGTTGTCCCCCATATATTTAGTTGTCCCCCTTTGTACATTGGTTGCAGTTTCTGTTGTGCACAAAACAAAGTTCGCAGTTTTCAAAAAAAAAAGGTTTTGTTTTACAAATAACTGGAGGTGTGTGCTTGTTGGGGGGGGGAGGCATGCGGGTGTTGGGGCTGGTGTGCGGGCAGTGCAGAATGTGTGTGTGGGGGGGGTCCTCTGGGGAAGGCCAGGGAGGTGCTCAGGGGTCTCCCTGATCGAAGTGGGCCTGCAGGGCCTTGCAGACCCATACCGTCTCATGGTGGGCCTGGTGGCTGGGTGCAGCGACCGCCCACCCCTGGACGAAAGCCTACCCCTTGCTCTCGACAATGTTGTGGAGCGTGCAGCATGCAACCACAACCTGGGGGATGGTCTGGAGGCTGACATCCCGGTGGGCAAGGAGGCACTTCCAGCAGCCCTTCAGATGGCTGAAGGTCCTCTCCACCACCTGGGGGGTGTGGTTCAGGTGGGTGTTGAATCGCTTCTGGATGGCATTGAGGTGGCCGGTGTATGGGCGTGTGAGCCAGGGCTGGAGGGGGTAGGCTGTGTCCACCACAAGGCAGAGGGGCATGGTGGTGTCCCCCAGAGGGATCTCCCTCTGGGGGATGTAGGTCTCTACCTCCAGTTGGCGGCACAGGCCCGAGTTCTCAAAAACATGGGCATCGTGTGTGCAGCTGGGCCAGCCCAAGTACACATCCTGGAAGGGGCCCTGACTGTCCACCATGGCCTGCAGGACCATGGAGTGGTAGCCCCTGCGGTTTATGTATCTTCCTCCACTGTGGTCTGGGACGCAGATGGGGATGTGGGTCCTGTCCAGGGCCCTGAAGCAGTTCGGGAACCCCATGGTGGCGAATCCGGCAACAGCTGCATCCAGGTCCCCAAGTTGGACGATCCTCTGGAGCAGCATGGCATTGAACGCACGGACCACCTGTGGGGAGGGAACACAGGCACCCAAGAGGGTGTGCAGGGTGCCCCAAGGCCCTCTCCCCAGTCCCCCCTCCCAGGCACCTCCCCGGGTACCCCCCCTGCCCAGCCTCTCACGCCCCAGCACCCTCCCGCCCCAGCCCCACATATGGCCCCTCCCTCTCCAGGCCCATACCTGGCCCCTCCCCACCTCCCCTCAGTGGGTGAGTCCCCGGGCCTCCTTACCTCCATGATGACAGCCCCGACCATGGCCTTTCCCACTCTGAACAGGTGTCCCACAGAGCGGTAGCTGTCTGGAGTGGCCAGCTTCCAGATGGCTATTGAGACCCTCTTCTTGACGGGGAGGGAGTGCCGCATTCATGTGTCCTGGTGCCTCAGTGCTGGGGTGAGCCACTGGCAGAGCTCTGGGAAGGTCTGCTGGCACATGTGGAAGTTCCGCAGAGACTGGTTGGTGTCCCAGTCCCGCATGACCAGCTGCTCCCACCACTCGGAGCTGTTGGGGTAGCTCCAGAGGCAGGGGAGCAGCCAGTGAGGGAGGAAGAGGGCAGCCTGGAGGTCAGGGGCGTTCTCCGTCTGCCCCTTGGGGAGGGCTCCTCTGGCAGGAACCACTGAGCGGCCTCCCAGGCAGCAGCTAGCAGGGTGCTTGTCCCCTGGATGACTACCTGGAGGGCCTCCTCTTCTTTCTGCTGCTGCTGCTGGGGGTCCATATCTGCTGTTACTTGGTCTGCGAGAAGCTGAAGAGTACCCTGCGGACCTTGTGCTGTGCAGGCTGGGTGTGTCTGGAAGGGGCCCTTTAAAGCAGTGGCTTGCTGTTGACCCGGAAGGGCTAGTCCAGCCTGTGACCCCATCCGCGGGCTTTCCTGGCCCTTTATTTCGACGGGGAGCGCTTGTGTGTGTGAATGCTCTGCATTTCCTTCTAGGGCGGCTCCTTTCGACATTTCCCATCGCTACTTCAATGTTGAACATCGATGGCACCAGCCCTGGAGGATGTGTAGACGATACGTGTCAAAGTAGACTATTTCAATGTCCTTACTTCTAAATAGGCTACTTCGATGTAGTGTGCTAGTGTAGATGTAGCCTTGATGTATTGTTCCATTGGTGAACTACTTTCACTTAAAAAAAAAAGTGTGCCTTTCTTCCATTTACAATTTCTTTAATTTCAATATTCAGTCATGCTGAAAAATCCCAGTCTTATTGATCTCTACTCAGGTGGAAGCTGTTCCAGATTTCTAATCAGTTTTGCTACCCTTCTCTGTTGCATTTTTTTTAATTGTATAGTGTTTTTTTTCACTTTGCTTTGCTTTGTTTTGTTTTGTTTTCTCTTTTTTTTCAGATAACTACATTTTCATAAAAGTGGATAAACATGGAGTAGTTTGTAATTTGACAATGAAGGCCATTGTTCAGGTCAAGCATCTGTGTCTCTCATGACAGCCATTGAAATTATTAACTGAACATTTGTATACTACTACTTATTACTACTTAACCCTTGTACTCCCAGTGGAGCATAGGTCATCTGCAAGTCTCTTCCACTTCACTCTGTCTTGGAACAAAACTTCTAGCTGGTTCTAGGAGTACCCAAGTTGTTGTCCTTCAGTCTCAGTAGACCTTCTCCACGTTGTCCAAGGTCTTCTGCTTTTGCATTTTCCTTGCGGGTGTTGTCAGAGTTGCCAGCAGCGTGGTGCTCTGCTCTCTCCAATGTATCACTCGGCTGCGTGCGTGTGTTCCCTCTGTGTGCTGCCCCAGCTCTGCAGATAGCTGACACAGCAGACTTGAAGAGAACCCCCAATGACCACAGAGTCTAGTAAGGTGCGAAGGCACGTCGGGCAGGTTTATTGCCGTATTGGATACAGTAGTAGTTCCCTGTAGATTTCTTAGTCTAAGTCAGGGCATACTACAAATATGCACCCACGGTCAATGGACTTGGCTCAGTCAGTGGCAGGACTTTCCACTGCCCCCTCGGCCGGACCCAGACCACATCCCAAGATTACATTCTTATACACAGGTACAAACAACTTACTCATCACTCCTGACGTATTGAGGTACAACCCTTCTACGTAATCAGGTGCCGCCTCTCACCTTGTACATGGTGGTTTGAACAAAACTCTATCCATCATATTACCCTTCTGCCCCTGTCATTGGGATGGGTCGGCCTGTTCTTTCTTATCTGTGGAATGTTCCAGGGTCGGGTGTTCTGGTACCATGTTCCTATTTCAACATGCTAAGTAGATAGGTTTCTGCAACATCAACCCTCTTCTTGCCAACTTCTGTGAGCAATGCATTCCTTTTGCTTACAGCTGCACTTTGCTTTCTGTTAGCAAAGTTTTGACCATTACTTTGGTTCAGGCCTCATACTAGGCCTGTACTTACTACATTACAAGTAATGGTCAAAACTTTGGTTCAGGCCTCATACTAGGCCTGTACTTACTACAGCGGGTTCCATGTGAAAGTCTGATGGACTGTGCTGGATGATGGTTTTCTGAGAGCGTGGCCTAAGACTTCCCCACTTTCTTCTCTTGATTTCAAAGTCAATTGTTCCTCATCCTGCTCTACTCCAAAGCTTCTCATTTGTGACGACATCTTCCCATTTGATGTGAGATGTTATGAGTGTCTGAAGCTTGTGGGTTGAAGACTTTTTAGTACACCAGGTCTCTCATCCTTAGAAGACAACACTCTTCTCATTTCAGTTGAAGATCCACAGTTTACACATATATCTTCAGAATCCAACCTGGACCCAGGTCACAAGGTTCCTGACCAATGAGTTAACCCCAAGTTTCTCTGTACTACTCTCAGATGGTCTATGACAACAGCCAGTTGTTTCTGTGCCATTAATTAATTGATTTGATTTTGAAATTTAGTTTATATTTTTTCATTACCTTCTTGTACCTCACAATCCATGTAGACAATGTTAAGTTCTTTGCTTCCCATGATCCCTTTTCTGATGAAGATTCTTCACACCAAATCAAACTACTGCTTCAAGCTTTTATGTATGCATGACAGTGGGCAGGAATTTGGTCCACCCACCATTCCTTGGTGTGTAACACACATGCTCTCATCTCCAGGCTCTGGCCAATTGAAATTGGGATTCTTCCAACTTGGTATTCATATCACCTGTATTCTGCAAAATGGCTAACTAGCCATAGACTAAATGTCCCAAAAGAGTTTTTATACCCACAGTGTAATATGCACGTAACAGTGACTACTTGTGAAATTATCCTCCACTGAAGTTCATATTGTGGTTACACATGGTAACTCTGCACCCCAATTGCAGTGCTTTTCCCGAGAGACTCCAGGAGATCAGATGGTTTTAGTTACTGGCTGGTATGGGGGCACAGGGTCACAGCAGGAAGTTGTTCCAGCGACATAGCACTGCTGGGTTTAGATCATGGGGTCAGGAGTGGCCCTGGGATAGGGATGACCATGACAGCTGGAACCACTGGAAAGCTGTGTGTATGTGGAAAATGGAATATGTTTTGGAAGCTCTTTTCCCATTTTCTTGCTCCACTTTCAGGGCAATGCCTGGAGTCTTAAACAACTGGCAAACTGTTGGCAAGGAAAGCAGAAAACAGCATCTGCCTGCTCACTCTAATCAAAAAAGTGTAAATGTTGTGTAATAATATTCCCAGACAAATGAGAAAAGCTGAAACAGCTTGTTTATTTTCTTGTGTTCCTAGTTCAGGACGGCAAGGGGATGGCATTGGTAGTCATGGATGTGGCACTCATTGTCCTCTCATATTACGTGATCATAAGGGCCGTACTCAGAACCCCTCCAACAAAGTCCACCAGAAAGCCCTTGACACCTGCACAGCCCACTTCTGTGTGATGCTGACGTCTTCTACTTTTTCATTTTTCTTCACCTTGGCATCTCTCTGCATGTTCGTACCATGATGGCCAGACTCTATTTCCTTGTCCCCCTTTGCTCAGCCCTATCATTTATGAGGTGAAAAAACAAAGAGCTTCAAAATAGAATGGAAAAACACAGCTGTAGAATTTCTATCTTCAGGAAACTCACTGTAAATCTGCATCACAAGACAGGATTTTGACAATTGGGCTGTTACCCTAGTTACCCAAGTTACCCAGGTGTAACTGCATTTGAAATACAGATACTTAGTCAATATTCATAATTTCAGATACTGAAGGGATACCTATATACAAACAGGATCATCATATTCCAAAAATGACATCTTAGGTGACCCCTCTTGCATAAAATGTTTCATAATGATGCTACATCCTTATCATATGCTACAGAAGGTTATAAAATGGAAGCTATAATTATTTGGGCACGTTTTCAGTATGAGCAACACACGAAAAATCAAGACCCTGGTATTGGGCATAATGGACTGTTTGAATAGGAGAGGAAGAACCCACAGAGAATGGGTAGATGATATAGTAGATTGGTGCAGAGATAGTCTACAGAAGCTAAGCCACTCTGCACTGGACAGGGAAAGATGGAAGGAAACAGTGAGAGATGCATCAGACGCCAACGGGCACAGAGCCGACGGTTATTGACGATGACGATGATGATGATGATCTTTATCATAACAATCGATCTATGAATAATAGGGTTTGCAGTTTGAAACAAAGACCAATGGGTCTTTCTACTGATGAGATAACTGAAATTAAATAATGATGACTGGAAAAAAATGAATAAAGTTTGTGACACCCAAGCTACGTCTACACTGGGACGGTACATCGACATAGCTTATTTCGATGTTGCAAAATCGAAATAAGCTATTTCTACGAGAAGAGTCCACACAGCCTCCAGGGCTGGTGCCGTTGATGTTCAATGTCGACGTTGGACAGCACTACATCGGAATAGGCGCCGCAGGGGAGCATCTACACACAAAAGCGGCCCAAATCGAAATAAGGGCGCCAGAAAAAGCTGCGGACAGGGTCACAGGGCGGACTAGCACTTCTGGGGCAACAGCAAGCCGCTCCCTTCAAGGGCCCCTCCCAGACACACTCAGCCTGCACAGCACGCGGTCTGCAGAGCTACAAGCACGCACACCCTGTGTAAGCAGCATGGACCCCCAGCAGCAGCAGCAGCAGCCAGAGGCCCACCCAGCCGCCCCTGGAGCAGTGACCGCCCTGCTCAGTGTCACGGAGGAGGCAGCTCAGCATCTTCTATTGGAGGAAGATGAACTGTCCTTGGGGGATGAAGAAGCAGCCCCAGACCATGCTGCCCTCCCAGCCTCCCCCCGCCGGGCATGCTGCCGACTATGGAGGTACCCCACTTGCACAGACTGGTGGGAGAGGCTGGGGCTTGGCGAGTGGGACAATGACCGCTGGCTCTGGAATTTCCAGATGAGCAGGCAGATATTCCTCGAACTCTGCCAGTGGCTCACCCCACCAGGACACCCCCATATGATGTGCCCTCACCGTTGCGAAATGGGTCAGCATCTCTGTCTGGAAGCTGGCCACTCCAGACAGCTACCGATCCGTAGGACAGCAGTTCGGTGTGGGCAAGGCCACCGTTGGGGTTGTTGTCATGGAGGTAAGGGGACCCCAGGGGGAGGGGGAGCTCGGGGGGTAGCCTTGGGGGGAGGGGAAGCCCGGGGAGAGGGCCAGACACACCCAGCCACCCCTAATGGGTGCTCTCATGTCCTTCCCCTGCAGGTCGTCCGCGCAATCAATGACCTGCTCCTCCACAGGCTTGTGCGGCTTGGGGACCCGGATGCAGCCATCGTGGGGTTTGCCAGCCTGGGCTTCCCTAATTGCTTTGGGGCTCTGGATGGTACCCATATGCCCATCCGTGCACCTGAGCACAGCGAAGGACACTTCCTGAGTAGGAAGGGCTACCATTTGGTGATCCTCCAGGCCTTGGTGGACAGACGGGGCCGTTTCTTGGATATTTATGTTGGCTGGCCTGGCAGCACCCACGAAGCCCGGGTGTTTAGGAACTCAGGCCGGTGCAGCCGGCTGGAGGCGGGGACCTACATCCCCCAGTAGGAGGTCTCTCTGGGAGACACCACCTTGACCCTCTGCCTCCTCACAGACGTGGCATACCCCCTCTGGTCCTGGCTCATGAGCCCGTACACGGGCCACGTCAGTGCCACCCAGGAGTGGTTCAACACCGACTTGAACCATGCGTGCCAGGTGGTCAAGTGGACTTTTGGCTGCTTCAAAGGGCTCTGGAGGTGTCTCCTCACCCGCCTGGATGCAGGGCTCCCCAACATCTCCCAGGCTGTGGGCGTGTGCTGCGCACTCCACAACCTGGTGGAGAGCAAGGGAGAGACATTTGTCCAGTGCTGGGCTGTGGAGGCTGGCAGGGTCTACACACAGCCACCCGCTGCCCCCAGTCACCAGGTCGACCATGAGGGGATCCAAGTACGGGAGGCCCTGCGGGCCCATTTTGAGCAGGCCGCGGGGTGAACACTGCCAGGGCCAGCTGCTGATGAGCCACCCACCGCCCCCCGCACATCCCCCACAACACTACCTGACCCCACACCCACACCACTGAGCACCAGAGAGCACACACCCACACGTTTCGTTTTTGTAAATAAACCAAAACCTTGTTGAAATCAAACAATGAACTCTTTCATTCATGGGGGAACTATGTACATGGGGGGGGCAGCTACTAAAGGGGGGTGGGACAAGTCAACTATTTACAATTAATGGGAGAGAATATGTACATGGGGGGGTCTGGGGGGCTCAGTCCTTGGCCTCCTTTACCCCATCTGTCCTGAGCTTGGCGTGGGGGTCGAGACCCACGTCTGGGCTGGAGGCCCCGTTGAGGCTGGGTGGAGGCCGGGAGAACCGGCAGATGGCCGGGCTGGATCCTGAGGCCCACATTCCCCCGCTGTGGCAGGCTCCAGGACAGCTGGTGGAGGGTGGCTTGGAGGGACAGCGGGCGGAGCGGCGCGGGGGGCCATCTGCTTCGCGATCTGCTCGAAGGTCTGCATGAAGGCCCCCCAACCCTCTTGGCACCAGGCCAGAGCTTGCTTCTGCAGGTGCAGCTGCTGCTCCTGCACATGCAGGTGGTGCTCCGAGACCTCCACCTAACGCCGGAAGGTGTCGAGGAGATGGGGGTCAGCGGACACCCGGGGATAGCTCCACCACTGTCGGGCTCATCCTGGGGCTGGTCCCTGCTCCTCCTCTGGGCTGGCCTTCTGTGATGGCCCCGGTGGGCTGTCCGGCATGATGGACGCAGTGCCTGTGCTCTTGGGTCCCTCAGGTGGTGCGGCTGCGGAAAAGAGGGGGGAAGAGTGGAGACAGCCGTTAGTCTGTGCCCTGACCCATGGCCTATGTCCCCCCACCCCTCTGCTGCTGGTTCCCCATCCCCTGTGCCCCAGAGATGCTGATGATGGGTGTGGTATCCCCCCCCGCCTGGAGGACCCTCTGGTTCCGCTCTCCCCCCATCCCCAGGGATGAGGCGTGACGCTGTCCTGGGGGGCAGGGGCTGATGGACTCTTCTGAGGGACATGCCACTGCTGTCCTTGGGACCATGGTCATCTGGGTGTGTGGAGGGCCCTGGTCATGTCCCTTGTCCCCGCCCCTTAACGCTGGGGGGTGTACACCGGGGTACATACCTGACGGTCCGCTCCCACGGTCGGGGGACACTCATTGGGTGGCCGCCCTGCTGGAGCTGTGGGAGGGGAGGTTGGTGAGCAGCCCCCCATCACTGGAGGCCTCCTCCTCCTCCTCAGCTGTCCCAGGGGTGGGCTGCTCTGGTGGCCTCTGGGGTGCAGGGCTGGCCTCTGGGCCGGACTCCGTCTCCGGGGCCTGCTGGGGGCTCATTGGCTGAGGTGTCAAGGGTGGCCAGGGGGGAGGTGATGTACTGGGGGTCCAGGAGCTCCCTGAGCTCCCTGTAAAAGGGGCAAGCGGCGGGGGCAGCCCCAGATCGGCTGGCCATGTCCTGGGCCCGGGTGTAACCCTGCCGCAGCTCCTTTACCTTACTCCTGACATGGTCAGGAGTGCCGACAGGGTGACCCTGGGCAGCCAGGCCCTCGGCCAGCCGGGCGAACACATCTGTGTTCTGCTGCTTGCTCCCCATTACCTGTAACACCTCCTCCTTGCCCCACAGCTCCAGCAGGTCCCAGATCTCGGCATCGGACCAGGAGGGGCCCTGCTGCCTCTTCCCCCACTGGCTGGATGGCTGGGAGCCCTGGGTCCTCTTGGAGGGTGTGCCCTGTGGGTGCTTGGGGGGTTGGCTGTCTGCCATGGGTGCTGGGTGGTGGGTTGGGGCTTTCTGAAGGGCGGGCAGGCTGGGCACGTGTCTGTGCTGCTGCCGGCACACTCTCAGCTTCCTGCCACAGGAAATAAGGGGGCAGGGAGCTTTAAGGAGCTGCTGCACGCAGTGACCAGAGAGTTCTGGGGCTGGACAGAGTGTCTCTCAACCCCTCAGCTGATGGCTGCCATGGAGGACCCCGCTATTTCAATGTTGCGGGATGCTGATCATCTACACTGATCAATGTTGAATGTCGAAGTAGGGCGCTATTCCCGTCTCCTGATGAGGATAGTGATTTGGACGCCTTGCCGCCTTACATCAATTTCAACTTTGAAATAGCACTGGGCACGTATAGACGTGACGGGAGCTATTTCGAAGTTGGCTTGGCTATTTTGACATAGCCGGCTAGTGTAGACACATCCCCAAGCTGCAGTTCTGTGGCTTTCCAGGGCAAAGAGAC
Source organism: Carettochelys insculpta (assembly GCF_033958435.1). NCBI lineage: Eukaryota > Metazoa > Chordata > Testudines > Carettochelyidae > Carettochelys > Carettochelys insculpta. Next base: position 7,530,539 of record NC_134137.1, read on the forward strand.
CATGAGATCCTCCCCAGTGGACTTGGGATCAGGAGAGTTCTCAGTGCTGGCCTTGGACCAATAATCACATGACAAAAAAAAATAATTTCAGCTGGTCTGCCACCTGTCCATGTACATACGACTCCCCAATATCAACACCCACTTCCTCTCTCAGCAGCCCTCAGAGCTATCCGCTTCTGCGTGTATAATTCTCCCCACTGCTACAACCCCCAGCAATGCCCACGAGTCTGAGTACATTATCCCACTTCCTCTGTAACTTCACAAGTTGAATTCCTGTCCCTATATAATGCCACCCACTTCTAAACTTCCAGTCCTGCCACACAGAGATACCCCTCACATAGAACCAGAACCAGGTGCCATTTGCCAGAATCATAGCTCAAAGAAATAACTCCATACATTAGCTTAAACAAAGTGTTTGCCTGTACTAAGGAAAGGGTGAGATCCGCCTGACTGCCTTTCTGGGAGCAAAGGGAACCCCAGCAGCAGCTTAGTCGGTGCAGACAAGGGCTACGTCTACATATGAATGTTACATCGAAATAGCTTATTTCAATGTAGTGACATCGAAATAGGCTATTTCGATGAATAACATCTACACGTCCTCCAGGGCTGGCAATGTCGACGTTCAACATCGACGTTGCGCAGCACCACATCGAAATAGGCGCTGTGAGGGAACGTCTACATGCCACAGTAGCACACATCGAAATAAGGGTGCCAGGCACAGCTGCAGACAGGGTCACAGGGCAGACTCAACAGCAAGCCGCTCCCTTAAAAGGCCCCTCCCAGACACAGTTGCACTAAACAACACAAGATCCACAGAGCTGACAACTGGTTGCAGACCCTGTGCATGCAGCATGGATCCCCAGCTACAGCAGCAGCAGCCAGAAGCCCTGGGTTAAGGGCTGCTGCACACGCTGACCATAGAGCCCCGCAGGGGCTGGAGAGAGAGTCTCTCAACCCCTCAGCTGATAGCCGCCATGGAGGACCCCGCAATTTCGATGTTGCGGGACGCGCAACGACTGCACGGTCCCTACTTTGACGTTGAACGTCGAAGTAGGGCGCTATTCCTATACCCTCATGGGGTTAGCGGCTTCGACGTCTCGCCACTTAACGTCGATGTTAACATCGAAATAGCACCCAACACATGTAGCTGTGACAGGCGCTATTTCGAAGTTAGTGCTGCTACTTCGAAGTAGCGTGCACATGTAGACACGGCTAAGGACAGGGGGCAAACCTGGCAGGAAGGAGAGATGATAGAGAGACTAAAAGGATAATTTGAATAACTATTCCTCCAAATGGCGCAAAGCGCAGCCCAGTAGAGACCCAGACAGACCTTCCTGGGGCTGCTTTTCTCTGGCTTTTGAGTCTTCTCTTCCTCTCCAGAACCAGATATTCTGGAGCACAGAAACAACGAGAAGTCCTATGTCATCTTATAGACTAGCAGAGTTTTTGGACTGTAAGCTTCCTTGGACAAAGAACCACCTTGTCAGGTGCACAGAGACAGCAGATCCCTCCCCCACTCTTCAGAATTGTTACCCTAATTACTGAGAACCTTTAACTCTCATGTATGAGATGCCAGTAATTTCCTAGTCAACTCATCTTTGTTCCAAACCACTTCATGTTTCCTTCTAGGCCACAGGATGACTCCAGCTGAAGTCAGTGGTGGTTCACTGTGAGGGTAAAACAATCCATGTAGGTAAACTCCTTTGGGTTGATTTAAAGTCACCTCAGTTCAGTTTAAAAATACGTTTTATCTTTAGGCTCCAAGTTTCAAAAATCATGGGTTTTCCTCCTGTAACAGAGAATCCTACTCTGTTAGAGGGCTGACAGTGTCTGAAGTGAACTCCCAATATACGTGGCATTCTGAGATGAGGCATGAAAAATGTCAAACCCTTTGTTAGCCGGTGGCTGGGTAATGTGCGGTGAGGTACTCCCCTGGGTCCTAAACAACCCACTTTTTTCTGTTAGAGCAGGGAGCTCCTAGCACTCTCACCTATGGCCAGGCTGTGGTAACCAAACAGTTAAAGTTCTTTTTATTGTGCTGGCTGTGTTGAAGTGACAAAAGGGTTAACAGCAGTCAGGCTTAGATCTTAACTGGTTACAAGTTTATTAAGCTACAGTTATAAGCGTGCGGTTACAAAAGGCTATTGTCTACTTCTTATATGCTAGCAAAGTACAGGTGTTAACAGGTTACGTTACAATCCAATACAAAGATATCTGTTACCATCTAACACAATGATACCTTGATACAATGACATCTAGTTACAGAGCTCTAATTCTTTAACAGTGCACAAAAATAAGGAGACCTTGCATGGGTATATTTTACCCTCTCTGCGTCTCTCGATACCAGCGTAGCCAAGCCGGATCGGTCACTCAATTCCGTGGAAAGACGAATACGAGGTTGGGCGTCCCCAGTTGTGGACCTCGGGAGGCAATCACCTGACCCGACCAGCAGGTAGTTGGTGGAATGCACTCAGAGTTAGAGTTCTGCTGGGCCCACCTTTATACCCCCTTAGGTTACGTATTCTCTTTCTTATCTCTGGTGCCAGATCATACTGGTCTGTCTTTTGTGACACCGGTTTGTTACAAGGGCAATTCTTACTTAATTTGCACTTGTAAGACAGGAGATAAGCAATTTGGGAGTACAGGACATACTTTTGCGGGGGTGGAGATTTCCTCTTCTGGGATGGCTGTGTGGTCATCATATCCATCAATGCCAGCTGGGGTGATTTCCTGAGGTTCCCCTCCCCTCTCTTGTTGACAGTTTGGCCTGTTAGCCTTTTATCTGTACTTTCTGTTTCTCAGGGTCACGATGAGCTAGCACATCTGGGCCTCAATGAGGGCATCAAAGACTGTGCTGTCAGCAGCCGTTTCCGTGCCCTGTGTGCTTGTGAGGCTCCTCAGTGGGGGGAGCAGCGAGCAAGCTGGCTTGTAAGGGGGAGACTTTGTCTGGCTACACCCATGGGGCCCCTGATTTTGTTCTTGGAGAGTGCAGTGACAATTGTTTGGGCTAAATAAGAATGCGGAATCTGGCCAGTGAGTGACCTATTGTTGTTGTAAACTTTCCAGTAACTCAGACACCCACTACTGCAGCTTTGGCTGCAGATCGAGTGGGGCTGCTGAATTGAAATACCTGAGAGAACCCGAGCACCATACTGTCCCCCAAAAGGAAGTTTCTGAAATCTACAGAAGGACTGACTAAGAGACAAGGAACTGACCTTAAAAACAAATATTTCTCCAAACTTTTTCTAATACATTTACAGTTCCGTTTCGAGCAGGCAAATCCCTTCCCTTTCTGACAACACTAAAGAGTTCAAGTCTCTGTGCTGGTGAATTTTTGCTCAGATTGTTCATGATAGGAACTATAGCACCCTTCCTGAGCCCTCCTCCCTAATTCTTATACAGAAAAAAATCAGCTCGGGAAAATCCCATTTGGCAGAGGGAGGCAATCTCCTCATGGTGAGAGGGTGGCAGAGCCCTGAGAGTCGGTGTTTGAACCTGACACATATAGTAATCTCTGACTGGGTTGGCACATTTATCTTTCCCCTGGACAGTCTCTGTACAGTGTCAGGGTGGGCAGAAGAAAATAGACCCCCAAGAAACTGCAGTGTGAGAGCATCCGCTGTGAGGGAAGAAAAATGATGGCTTGATTTTTTTTTTCTGTGTGTAATGTTCTGTCACCTGTACTATATGCAGAGATGCTGCCACCAGAAAGGGCAGCAAAATCAGCAAAATCTTTTTTTTTTTTTTGAGTGGTCATAGAAGCATGAGGCTGCATCCTGGCCTTGTGGATGAAATATCCAGTCCTTTAATTCTGTGGAGTCATTGTGAGCTTGTGGAGGTGAAATGACATGATCCTGAATTGTTGCAACCTGAAAGGAGTGGAAAAAGTATTGCTTGTCCCAGTGACCCTTCCCCTCTTACTCCTTCCTATCTTCCAGCTAATAATGGGTAGGAACACTTCAGAGTGTGGTTTTGCATATCTGTTTGTCCTGCTTATGCCCCCTGATGGACGTATCCACCATAAAATTATGTAGTTTTTTTGTTTTGTTTTGTTTTTCGGAATTCTGTTCTTGGCTTAGTCTGCAGGCCTTCCTCTGGCAAGGTGTCAAAAAGGATCACTACGCATTTTGTCTAGACAAGTTTCTTTCTTTTTTTGTTTTGTTTTTGTTTGTTTTATTTTGGTTTTTGTTTTACTCTGGCAGTTGATTTATTTTATCTGCTGACCTTTAGTTCTTGTTTACAAGAAAGAGTAATTAACACTTACACATCTTCTTGTCACCATTCATGATTTTGTGTAACTCAGTCATATCCCCATCTATCTGTCTCATTTTCCAAGCTAAATGTCTCAGTCTCATTAATCACTCCTCTTCTAGAAAATGTTCTCTATCCCTATTCATTTTTTGCATTCCTCTCCATTTTTCCATTTAAAAGGTATCTTTATTTTAAATGGGACTACCAGATCTGTACATGGTATTCAAGGTGATGACATACCATAGATTTGCATAGAAGAAAATTGATATTTTCTATCTTAATTTCTTTACTTTACCTAATGATTCTCAACATCCTAGACTCATCTACTACTAATAATCACAGGTTTGGAAGAGACTTCACAAGGTCATCATATCTAACCTCCTGCTCAAAGCAGGACCAAACCCAATTAAATCATCCCAGCCAGGACATTGTCAATCCAGCAATTAAAAACCTCTAGGGATAGAGATTCCACCATCTCTCTAGGTAACCTAATCCAGGCCTTCACCAGCCTCCTAGCAAAATACTATTCCCTAATATCCAACATAGACTTTTCCTACTGCAGCTAGAGATCAGTGCTCTTCATTCCATCACTTTAAATCTGATCCCAAAATAGCCCAATGTCTCTTGAAACAGTTTTTTGTTTTAATTCACATTTTGGTTGATATGCAAATAACAAAGCAGAGGATTCATTAGACATCTCACACAGATACAATCAAAAAAAATAGCTACAAGCCCCTGCAGGAGTTTGTGCACATTACTAACAAAGCTATGAGATGACAATCAATTTCAAAACTAATACCCCATTGTGGAAATTGTATCCCAGTTAAGGGTTGGCAGGGGTGTCAAAGACAAAGAGAGAATGACACTACAGGTTGAAACTTTCTCATCTGGAACCATCAGGACCTGACAAGTGCCAGACAAGAGAATTTGCTGGACCACAGGAGGTCAAACCGGTCTAGCATATTATCAGCACTTCCTCTGCTTACTGGGCACTTGGAAGATATTTGGGGCAAATGACATCTAAAGAACAGCATGAAACACCGACTAATAGGATTGGTGGCTGTAAATAAATTCTATGGAACCATAGGAAACTTGGCTGGACCCAGGAAAAGTGGCCACCCAGCTAACTAAAATCATAACAGATCACAAAATCTTCTGTATGACAGAGTTCTGAATCAGTGAGGTTCAACCTGTGTTAAAACAGCCCAACAGCAGTGAAACCGTATGCAGTATAAAGAACAAGAGAAAAAAACTTTTATGTTATTTCTTTCCAATTGTACCAAGTGGTGATAGTCAATGTCCAGATTTTAAGTTGAATTGTCTTTTTACTGTTAGTACCTAAAAGGCAGAGTGTCATCATCACTGTCTACACCAGAAGTTAAATTATTTCTTTTGTTAGTTTAAAATGTTCACAATAAATTTTGAATCTTTTATATACATTGTTTCTTAAAAGCACCTCTTACATATTGTTCTGAGGCTCTTTTTTTCAGTCAAGTTCATCTGGGAAAACAGTCTGTCAACTGCAGCATTGCTCTCAGTCAATTTCAGAAACAAAACTGGAAAAGATAAGTTCACTAATCAATTTGTCTGAGTAGTATCCATGTTTTTGAGACCTTCAGCACAAATCTTTTCAATTTGGCTGTTGTGAGATTGTCGCCAGTGAACAATAAGTAAAACTCTCCACTTCCATTCCAATAGTCCATGGTCTCCATAAAGCAAAGCAACAATGAGCTATATGGCAACATAGGTCATGCAAGCAGGATACCTTAGTGCCTCAAACAATTCAATCACCTCAACGTTTGGTGGCAATCTCTGTTTCACAAACTCTTACATGAAATCTCGACATATAGTTTGACAACTTTGACAATGGAAAGAGTTGATGTCATTTTTCTACTCCTCTCTGCGCTTATTAGGCCTTGATTGAAGTATTGTGTCCAGTTCAGGGCACCATGTTTCAAGAAAGATGTGGAGAAATTGGACAAGACCCAGAAAATAGCAAGAAGGATGGTGAAAGTTCTAGAGAAAGAGTTATGAGCTATCTAGAAAAAACAAGATATAAACAAATCCATGGGTCTGGATTTAATACACCCAAGAGTACTGAGGGAATTGGCAGATGTCATTGCTGAGCCTTTGACCATTATCTTTGAAGACTCATGGATAACAGGAGAGATCCCAGCTGACCGGAAAAAAGCAAGCAAAGCATCCATCTTTAAAAAAGGAAAGAAACACAACCAATGGAAGTATAAACTGGTCAGCCTTACCTCAGTCCCTGGGAAAATAATTGAGGGACTCCTCAAGGAATCCATTCTGGAAAACTTGGAAGAGGGAAAAGTGATCAAAAGTAGACAACATGGATTCACCAATGGCAAGTCCTGCCTGACCAATCTAATTAGCTTCTATGATGAGGTGAGAGGCTCTGTGGACATGGGGAAGCCAGTGGATGTGTTATACCTTGACTTCAGCAAAGCTTTTGATACAGTCTCCCAAAACAGTCTTGCCCATACGTTAAGGAAGAATGGATTGGATTGGACTATAAGATGGATAGAAAGCTGGCTTGATGCTTGGGCCCAACTGGTAGTGGTCAGTGTCTCAATATCTGGATGGTGGTTGGTTTCAAGTGGCATGCCTCAAGGCTCAGTTCTGGGGCCAGTATTTTACTACATCTTTATTAGTGACCTGGATGAGGGACTGGATAGCACCCTCAGCAAGTTTGTGGATGACACAAAGCTGGGGGAGAGGTAGATACATTGGAGGGTAGAGATATGATCCAGAGTGACCTGGATAAATTGGAGGACTGGGCCAAAATAAATCTGATGTTCTTCAACAAAGAGAAGTGTAGAGTCCTGCAGCTGGGGCGGAAGAATCCCAAGTATTGTTATAGGTTGGGGACTGACTGGCTAAGCGGCAGCACAGCAAAAAGGGACCTAGGAGTTATGTTGGAAAAAGGCTAGATATGAGTAAACAGTGTGCCTTTGTAGCCAAGAAGGCTAACGGCATATTAGGATGCATTAGAAAGATCGTTTTGAGCAGAGCTAGAGAAGTGGTTGCTCCCCTTTATTCAGCACTGGTGAGGCCACATCTGAAATAAAAAGATGTATAAAAAGGATGTGGATGTACTGGAGAAGGTTCAGAGGAAGGCGACAAAAATAATTAACGGGCTGGGGCATGTAACCAATGAGGAGAGGCTGAGGGATTTGGGCTTGTTTAGTTTACAGAAGACAAGACAGGGTGATTTAATAGCAGCCTTCAACTTCCTGAAGGGGAGCTCTAAAGAGGATGATGGTAAACTGTGCTCAGTAGTGTCAGATAGCAGAACAAGGTACTGTGGTGTGAAGTTACAGAAAGAGAGGTTTTGGCTGGATATTAGGAAAAACTATTTCACCGGGAGGGTTGCCTACAGAGGTGGAGAATTCTCCATCCCTGGAAGTTTTAAACTCCGGGCTTGACAAGGCCCTGGCTGTGATTACTTAATTGGAGCTGATCTTCCTTGAAGCAGGGCGCTGGACTAAATGACCTCCTGAGGTCCCTTCCAGCCCTGTGATTCTATGAGAACATGAACCTTGAGAAAAACAGAAAGAATGGGCTTATTTCATGAAAAACCTCTTCACAGCAGAAACCTGCTGTATATCCTAGTGGCCTGGAAATCACGGCAAGACCAAGTGTAAGTAGGTGGGAGAGTGGGGGCTGAAAGAAATCAGGTGATGGTCAGAGAGAGTGAAGTCAACAAGAAAGAGAGAAGTGGTTGGTAATAGAGTGATAAGAATTTTCGAGTGAGGAACTTCTCGGACTGTGATCTTCCACAAGGCAGAGCTCAACCAAAGTGGGATGAACCAATCTTTATTTAAAGGGAAATTTTCCTTCCCCCTCTTGACAAGCAGTTTTCAAACTAATGTTCCCTGTCACTCACCTTCTGCATATGTATTTGCCCACTTTGTCACGAAGTTCTTTGGTTTTGACCCCATAAATAATAGGGTTGAGCATGGGGGCAAGGAGAAAACAGAGGTTAGCCAAAATGATGTGAATGTGTGGAGCAATGCCCTGACCAAACCGGTGTGTCAGAGAGGAGAAGATTGAGGGAACATGTGATGTCAATATTACACAGATATGAGCTGTGCAAGTGTTGAGGGCTTTCTGGTGGGCTTTCTTGGAGGAGATCTTCAGAAGAGCCCGTATGATCAGACCATATGAAAACGCAATGAGACTTAGATCTAACCCATTGACTACAATTACAATGACCAACCCATATATCCTGCTGACTGTGATGTCCCCACATGACATCTTTGCCACAGCCATGTTGTCACAGAAAGTATGAGGGATAATGCAGTTGGCACAGAAGGGCTGACTGCTCAGGAGTAGGGGCATGGGCAGAATGAAGAGAACAGCTCTTAGTAAACCCACTAGCCCTAGCTTAGCTATTCGTGCATTGGGGAGGATGGTGGTGTAACTCAGAGGGTTACATATGGCGACGCAGCGATCAAAGGCCATTGTCACGAGCACAGATGAGTGCATAACAGAAAACAAATGAAGGAAGAACATCTGGGTGAGGCAGCCATCCACAGTAATGCTTTTCAGATTGAACCAAAATATACAGAGTGCCTTTGGCAGTACGGTGGTAGATGTGCCAAGATCTGTTACCGCCAGCATGCAGAGAAGCAAGTACATTGGCTTGTGAAGGGTCTCTTCTTTGCCTACAACTGATATAACTGTGATGTTTCCCAAAAGGCTGATAATGTAGAACATAGAAAAGGGGATGGAAATCCAGAGGTGGGCCACTTCCAGGCCCGGGATGCCAATTAGGATGAATGTTGAAGGCCCAGAGGAGGTAAGGTTGGAAGGTTTCAGTAGGTTTTCCATTTCTCCGTCACGCTCAGAAATGCTCAAAGTATCTGTGAATGGAAACAAGCACACTTGGGGGAGTTACACAACAGATAACAAAATTCATGAGAAATATATTTTTATCAACCGACTAGAAAAGAAGGTGAGCACTGAGTTTTGAGCTTTAACATATGGCACCAGACAGAAGCAAACAGCTGTTCTTTGGTAGGGGACATGCCAGGTTTGACTTTGCCTCCCCATCTCCTCTCACTGCTCACCCCTTGAATCTCGCTTCTTAGCTAATACTCATTATTTTACCCCCTCTTTGCTGTATTTAAAAGAGTGATTAAATAGGTTTCTGTAGCTTATCACTTTCTGGAGACTGCAGTGCAAATAAGTGATGGTTACATAGACAGTCCCGCTTTCATCCCACAGTCTACTGCTAAGCCCTAAAATACAGCCACTTTTGTGCAAGTTTGTCAGACAGAGACAATCACCTGCAGACAATGCCTACCTGGGGAAGAGAAGAATCGGACTGACATAGCTAAACTGGTACACAGAAGTCACCTGCTATACTACTGACCCAACAAACAGAGCAATAAAATGTCTCTAGCCCAGGGGTTGAAAAAAATTGGCACACAGGTTGGATCCACCTCCCCAAGCCACTGGATTGAGCCCAAGGACCACCTCAGGCACAGAGCAGACAGCCACTACTTTAAGCAGCTTCCTTCTCCCTGTAGTTCTGTGATCCTGAGGCCAGGAAGGAGGGGGAGGTTCTGTGCACTGTTACCAACCACACGAAGAATATCTCAGATTCCACTGGCTAGTTTACAACTCCTTTCTGCACCCTACCTCCATGCCAGACCCCAAACCTCTTCCCTTGATATCATGGAATAGGAATCCCTTGAATACTTGCCAAATTCTGGGAGTGATCCTGTGGGGCAGACCAGTCCTCACAGACAGCCCTCCAGCCTAAAACAAATACTCACCAACAGCTTTACACTGCACAACATAAAAACTGGCTTGGAAGCAACCCTTGCAAGAAGCCCCATTGTCTACTCTGTACACATATCTACCTTAGTGACATCATCACAAGACCTGAATACATCAGATATAGCATGAACAGTCTGTTTACTTACACATCCACCAGTCTACTACCTATTTTAGAGAGTTTGTCTGCTTGATGAACAATGAACATGAACAATTCCTACTAAACCGTAAGAGCTAGGACAACTAAATTTAGTATACATCTTCCTCTAACTGTAAATGAAAGCTGTGTAAATTTTGAATAGTAACAGAGAGGAAGCCGTGATAGTCTATACACTATCAAAACAAAAAGCAGTCAAGTAGCACTTTAAAGACTAGCAAGCTAGTTTATTAGGTGAGCTTTCGTGGGACAGACCGACTTCTTCTGGCTATGGTCTGAAGAAGTGGGTCTGTCCCACGAAAGCTCACCTAATGAACTATTTTGCTAGTCTTTAAAGTGCTACTTGACTGCTTTTTGTTTTGATTGTGTAAATTTTGTTTGTGCCAGGAAAATGGGGTGCATCTAAAATGAGATTTCTGCTCCTAAAACCAAATAGAAAAGAAGAATAACCAACAAATGTAGTCTTCAAAACTGACACAAGTTAATGAATGTTGAAAGAGGCTGACCCAAAATGAGCTAAAACAAACAAGCAAACAAACCAAAACCAAAACAACAACAACAAAAAGTAGGAGATGCCAGGAACAGGATTGCTTGCTTTTCAATAAACCTTACAGAAAAGAGGTAAAACAGAGAAAAGTAGGTATCACTCTGTTTTATCACAGGTACATCAAAGGTTATGGTTTTATAACTAGAATAAAATGTTATTGGAAACTAGATTGACTATAGTTCATTTTGTTAAATTATAGCAAATCCTAAGAGTTTATACAAATGAAGAAAAAATTCATTTGATGGAGTTCCCATTTTAAAAAATGTAGTAAAATGTAAGTTGACAAGTTTTTTTTCTTTTTAAAAAAGAAATAAACAGTACAATTAATTTCATGAATAATAACACTACATTTTAGAAATAACTATATAAACAGGTAAATTTTCCTTTGTTTAAAAGAAAGAACAATAGAAACGTTTAAGGTCATTATGGACTCGAGCAGTGATTGTTAAATCGCCTAATGGTTTATACCATTATATGCCAGCAATGCCCATCTGCCATGTTCATTGGAAAAACTGCGCTGTCTCTGGGCCAAAGAATAAACGGACACAAATCAGACATCAAAAATGGTAACATACAAAAACCAGTGGGAGAGCACTTTAATCTCCCAGGACACACAGCTACTGACTTGCAAGTTGCCATTATTACAAAAAAAAAATCAAAAACAAACTGCAATGCAAAACCCCTGAGCTGGAATTCATATGCTAATTTGATGCCACCATAACGGGTCCGAATAGAAACAGAGAATGCCTTTCTTACTGCCTTTTTTATTTGACTTAAAGCACTGGTGGAGCATAGGTCATCTAGCAGTCTCCTCCTTTTCACTCTTCCATTTCATTAACTAATTTAACCTTCATTAATCTCAGTTTCTCACCACTGTGGGAGGGAAGCTATAATGACCCTGATTTGATTAGCACTGATATTACTCTCCCATCTTAGTATCCCTACCTTTCGTTCACTTCAGACTTTTGAGGAAGTGAGTGGTATCCCACAAAGCCTAATGCCCTAAGTGATATGTTAGTCTTTAAGATGCCAATGGACTTCAGGTTGTTTTGGTGAAGCAGATAGATACAGCTACCTCTCTGAAACCAGTATGAATTTGTTTTCCTCTTGTACTCGCGCCCTTTATAGTTTCAATTGAGGACTTCATTTACAGCATCTACCGTGACTATGAAGACCCACACGAGAGTGACAGTCCCTGCTGCATCTCTTGCAGATGTGGTGGGTGTCTGGCAACTCCTTAGTGTGTTTTCTGTGCACTCGCTTCTCCTCTGCTAGCTGTCTGATCCTCAACTCGCCCTTCTGAAAGCCCTTGTGTAACCCCTGCCTCCATCTGTTGCAGTCGTCTGCTAGTTCTTCCCAGTTGTCCAGCTCCATGTCTACCTCTCTGACGTCTCTCTTGCAGACATCTTTGTAGCGCAACTGGGGGTGTCCGGGAGGTCTTTTGCCAGAGGCTAGCTCACCATACAGGATGTTTTTTGGAATCCTTCCATTATTCATCCTGTGGACGTGGCCAAGCCAGCGGAGCCAAAGCTGCCTGAGGAGGGTGAGCATGGTTGGGATTCCAGCTTGCTCGAGGACGGCGGTGTTGGTCACTCTGTCCTTCCATGATATTGCAAGGATGCGCCTGAGGCAGAGCAAGTGGAAGACGTTCAGCCTCTTCTCCTGGCAGGCATACAGGGTCCAAGTCTCGCTGCCATAAAGGAGGGTGCTGATGATGCAGGCTCTGTGTACCCCGAATCACAGTGCGGATTCCTCACAGAGAGGTCTACCATTGACATGGTCTTCTCTCTAAGGCAGCTGCAGGAGAAGTGCAGGGAGCAGAGGAAGCCACTCTACATAGCCTTCATCAACCTGACCAAGGCCTTTGACTTGGTCAGCAGGGATGGTCTATTCCAACTGCTCTACAAGATAATCTGTCCTCCACGGTTACTCAAGATGATCCAGTCATTCCACGAAGACATGAGAGGAACCATCCAATATGACAGCGCATTATCAGATGCTTTCAGAATCAAGAGCAGCGTCAAACAAGGATGCATGCTTGCTCCGACATTGTTCGGGATCTTCCTCACACTCCTCCTGAAGCATGCCTTTGGATCTTCAACAGAGGGCATCTTGCTGCACACAAGACCATGCCTACACTTGGCCAAAATTTTGAAAAGGCCACGCTAATGGCCAAATCAGAGAATACTAATGAGATGCTGAAATGAATAGTCAACACCTGGGTAGCATGTTGCTGGACGTTTTGATAGTGGCTTCTCTATACAGGGCCCTTTCTGAAAGGACACCGCAAAATTGAAATTCTGATAGGAATAAGTGGATTTCGACACTTGCAGGGCCCTTTTGAAAAAGGCCCCATGTAGACCAGCCACGTGCAATTATAATACAGAACTTTTGAAGTTCCGTGTCTGGCAGAATGCTAATGAGGCACTGAATATTCATTTCAGTGTCTCATTAGTATTCTCCGATTTAGCCATTAGCAAGGCCCTTTCCAAATTTTGGCCAAGTGTAGACACAGCCAAAGAAATTTATTAACTGCAAGTTGGGTTTCTCATATTTCCATACACAGCTGAGGAATCACATTTTCCTGGGTCTAGTCCTTTCCCAAATCCAGTCTTTGTATCTCAAGTTTCTCCAGAAGTCATCTGGTGTGGAAACTGCAGAACCATTATGTATGTCACTCCCTGTCTCTACAGCTTTAACATATTCCAGGGACACTCTGTTTCAAAACTTGGTTTTCAGATGAGTTGTAGGAAAAGTACTGAGTCTCCAGGTTGGAATCAAGCATTATTTACCTGGTTTCACGACACCACAGACTCAAAGTATCCATAACTTATAGGCTGCCAGGAATGTTCTCAAGAAGGCTCACCAGATAGGATATAAGTTTCTCCTCAGGTCTACTGTGGTCCCTAATGACTTCTGCACCTGAACAAGGCCTTCACAGTCAGCTACAAAGACTTCCCTATTGGTTGTAACTGAGCTGTAACTACATTTGAAATACATAGTCAATGGTCATAACCTCAGGTACAGGAGGGATACATGCATACAAATGGGATCATCATATTCTGAAAATCATAAAAGTTTAAATGACATTTTTCATGACCTCTCTTACCTGGGGGTTACATCTACACTAGCACACTATGTCGAAGTAGCCTATTTCGATGTAACAACATCGAAATAGGCTACTTCGAAGCATATCCTCTACATTTCCTCCAGGGCTGGTGCCATTGATGTTCAACGTCAACGTAGCGACATAGAATGTCGAAAGGAGCTGCCCCGAAAGGAAATGTGAAGTGAATACACACACAAGCGCTCCCTAGTGAAATAAGGGGCCAGCAAAGCCCCAAGCCGCTTCCTTAAAGGGCCCCTCCCAGACACACTCACCCTGCACAGCATGAGATCCACGGAGCTGACAACCGGTTGCAGACCCTGTGCACACAGCATGGACCCCCGGCTGCAGCAGCAGCAGCAGCAGCAGCCAGAAGCCCTGGGCTAAGGGCTGCTGCACACTGTGACCATAGAGCACCGCAGGGGCTGGACAGAGCGTCTCTCAACCCCTCAGCTGATGGCCGCCATGGAGGACCCCACTATTTCGACGTAGCAGGACGCAGATCGTCTAACTACACCCTACTTCGATGTTGAACATTGAAGTAAGGCACTATTCCCATCTTCGGATAGGAATAGTGATTTCGACTTCTTGCCGCTTAAAGTCGATTTCAACATCGAAATAGCTCACTGCATGTGTAGACACGACATGTACTATTTCGACATTGTGCCAGCTACTTTGAAGTAGCCGGCTAGTGTAGATGCACCCGAGATATGGCATAATGATGATAATATAACTATGAAGAACGGGTTGCAGTGTGAAACAAAGGCCAATGGGTTTTTCTACTGCTGACATGACTGATGTTAAATGACAACAACTGGAAAAAAAGAACTGAATAAAGTTTATGACACCCAAGCTGCAGTTCTTTGTCTTGCCAGGGCAAAGAGACCATGACACCCACCCCAATGGATGTGGAGCCAGGAGAGTGCCCAGTGATGGCCTTGGACCAATAAACACAAGACAAACAATTAATTTCAGCAGGGCTGCCACCTGTCCATGTACATACAACTCCCCACCACCAACACCCCCTTCCTCTCGCAGCAACCCTCATAGCTATCTGCTTCTGCATGTACAACCCTGCCTGCTGCTACAACCCCCAGCAATGTCCACAAGTCTGAGTACACTCTCCCACTTCCTCTATAACCCTGAATGCCAGATTCTTGTCCATATACAACCCCAACCCACTTCAAAACTTCCAGTCCTGCCACACTGAGATACCCCTCACATAGAACCAGAACCAGGTGCCATTCCCCAGAGCCACAGCTCAAAGAAATGACTCCTTAAACTAGCTTAAACACAGGGTCTGCCTGCCCTAAGGAAAGGGAGAGACCAGCCTGAAGTGGCATTCTAGGTGCAAAGGGAACCCCAGCAGCAGCTTAGCCGACGCAGACAAGGAGAGGGAGCAAATCCGGCAGGCGGGAGAGATGACACAGAGACTAAAAGGAACCAGGTTGAATAACTATTCCTTCAAATGGCACAAAGCTTTAACATATTCCATCCCAGTAGAGACCCAGACAAGCTTTCCTGGGCTGCTTTTGCGTGTGGGGAATCACTGACGTTTCACAAGCATCTTGTGGGTTTGCTCACTTCATCCTGGTTCCAGCCCTTCCTCCAATCCTATTCAGGGGTGGTCAGCTTGGTGAAGAGCGTCACAGCCAATCTGCTCCACTGTGGTCCATGTTAGGTTATAGTCTGTCATCTGACCGTGACAGGATATTTTACCATCGTTCACTGGCGTATGAAGGAGTTTCCCCTTCGAACACACACACACATACACAAACACACACACATACACAAACACACTCATGCACACACACACACACACACACACACACACAGAGCCTGTGCACCTCTGGTTTCCCTTCCACCCTCTCACTCGCTTAGTGAGATTTCCAATACTATGTGGTTTCCCCTTGGCCAGGACTGCAGTTTTAATATTAGTGGCTTTTGGGCCTTCTCTTTTTCTCCAGAACCAGTGATTCAGGAGTGCAGAAACAAAGAGAAGTCCTGTGGCATCGCATGGGACTAACAGATTTTTAGAGCCTAAGCTTTCATGGGCAAATACCCACTTTGTCAGGAGCACAGAGAGAGAAGACCTTTCTCCCTCTCTTCAGAATCAGCACCTTAATTACTGATAACCTTTAACTCTTAAGTATGAGATGCCAGTAATTTCCCAGTCAATTCATCTTTCCTTCCAGGCCACAGGATGACTCCAGCTGAAGTCGGAGGAGGTTCACAGTGAGGGTAAACCAAGACATTTAGGTAATCCCCTTTAGGTCGATTTAATGCGATCTCAGTTCAGTTTAAAACTTAATGTGTATTTTTAGGCTCCAAGTTTACAAAAAAACCCATGGGTTTGCTCCTGCTAGAGAAAGTCCTATTCTGTTAGAGGGCTTACAGTGTCTGAAGGAAACTCCCAATATATGTGGCATTCTGAGATCAGGCAGGAACGTTATCAGTTCATGAGGTCCCTGATTTTGTCCTCAGGGAGTGCAGTGACAATTATTTGGGCAGAATGGGAATGCAGAATCAGGCCAGTGTGTCTCTGTTCTTGTTGTGAACCCTCTGGTAACACAGACACCCACTGCTGCAGCTTTGGCTGCAAAGCCAGTGAGGCTGCTGATTTGGAATACTTGAGTGAACCCGAGCACCATACTATCCCCCAAAAGGAAGTTACTGAAACCTACAGAAGAACAAACTAAGAGACAAGGAATTGATCTCAGAAACAAATATTTCTCCAAACTTTTTCTAATACATGTACAGTTCCATTTCAAGAAGGCAAATCCCTTCCCTTTCTGACAACAGTAACGAGTTCAACTCTCTGTCCCGATGAATTTCTGCTCAGAGTGTTCATGATAGGAATGGTGGAACCCTTCCTGAGCCCTTATCCCTTATCCTTAACTGTAATACAGAAAAAAGGCAACTTACGGAAATCACACTTGGCAAAGGGAGCAAATCTCCTCACGGTAACAGGAAGGCAGAGGCCTGAGAGTCAGTGTTTGAATCTCACACATCTGATACTCACCATACAGGGTTGTCGCATTTATCTTTCCCATGGACAGTCTCTGTGGACTGTCAGGTTTGGCAGCAGAAAATAGACCCTGGGGAACTGCAGCGTGAGAACATCCCCTGGGAGGTGAAGAAACCATTTGTTGAGACAAAGGTAGAAATTCTCCATGGCAACTGAATTTTACAGAGTGTTCAGACTCGCAACTAATGATGGCTTTATTTTTCTGTGCGTAATGTTCTGCCACCTGCAGTATGTGTGGGGATGCTGCCACTAGAAAAGGCAGCAAAATCATCTTTTTGAATGATCATAGAAGCATGAGGCTACATATTGCCCTTGTCAATGAAATAGCCAGTCCTTTAATTCTGAAAAAAACATTGAAAGTTTGTGGAGGTGAAATGACACGGTCCTGAATTGTTGCAAACCGAGGGGAGTGGAAAAAGGATTTCTTTTCCCAGTGATCCATCTCCTCTCATCCCTTCTTATCTTCTGACAAACAGTGGGTAGGAACACTTCAAAGTGTGGTTTTGCATCCCTGTTTGTGCTGGCTTCTGCCCCATCATTCTGCATGAGATGAGGGTCTGGGATACTTGGGTCCCTCAATTCTTTTGGTTAATCCAACTGGAGAATGAGCTATGATTTGGCCACCGGCACCCAAGGGAAAGAGACTTTTTACATTACCCAAGGAAGACAAGCTTGTCAGAAAATCCCTGACTGCCTTGTGGGAAGGTTTGGGAGATCCAAAGGCTATGGGAGGAAACCCAGACGGAAAATCCAGAGTGGAGATCCTAAGGCGGTTAGCAGAGAGGATTCATCAAACCTGCTTTCCGGAACCTCCTTGCAGTCACCTCAGTTCCAAATGTACCAACTTCTGTCTTTCCTTTGGATTTAACTGGGGTGACCAAGTGAGGGATAGAGCCACATGTCAATGCACTTACTCCAAACACTAGCCCAGGCAAAGCAGCCTGCCAGAGAGCCCCAGATGGAGAGGGCACTCCATCCTTGCTGACAGCATAGAGACAACATGGGAAGTGGCTGTTATCTGCTATAATCTCTCCTCAGCTGATGAAGAACAGGATGCCAAGGGTCACTTTCATCACTGGGAGGAGTCTTTGTGCTCAACTGGTCAGCTACACCCCACCTCTAGCTGAGCAGCCCCCGGTCAATAAGGTGCTGACCTGCCCCATCTGCTTTACTCATTGGGTGCATGGAGATAAACCAAAAATCAAAAAGTAGATGTGAATTGCTTACCCACAATAAAACAAACAAATAAATCAATTTCCCTTTGGCTTGGGCGTTGGAATGTGCGGACCATATGTCCAGGATTTGAATCTGTCCATGTCCTTGCAAACACTGACTCAATATGCAAAAGAGGAGTCAGATTAACAGCTGCACAAACAGAATGTTGGCATCACTGGTCTCCAAGAAACCAGGCTGGCAGATGCTGGGTCAGTGAAAGAAACCAACTATATTTTCTTCTGGAAGGACTTGAGTTCAGAGCACACCCCATCTACAGAGTTGGATTTCATGTTCAGAGCAATTTGCTGAAATCTATCAATAAGCCCACAGCTGAATCCAAATGTATTATATTCCTGAAACTCTGCACCAGGTCAGGATATGTCAACATCACTAGTGCTTATGCACCAACATTGGCATCATGCGCTGAAGACAAGGACTGTTTTTTGGGAAAAAGGGGTGTCTGGAAGGAGGACTTCCTTCAGGAGACCCTCTGGGGGCCACTCTTCTACATGCTTTTGCTCAGCTCTGGCACCTCAGAGGTGAAGCTCCTTCACACTGTCCCAACACCTGTCAGCAGTCTGCTCCAGCTCCCAGAGCTGCCTCATCATTATTGTTCTGCCTCCAGATGAGGTGTGACTCTTCCTTCTCCCTGCACTTTGGCAGCTGTATTCATAGCTCCAAAGTCACTTTAAATCTGACCCCAAAATACAGATTTTGTTTTAATTCATATATTGTTCAATACATCAAAGAGTAAAGAGAGGATTCGTTAGATATCTAGTACAGATACAATTAAAAAATAGCTACAAGCCCCAGCAGGAGTTTGTTTGCATTAGTAACACAGTTATGACAATGAAATTCAAAACCCAAACCCCACTTCTGGAATTTGTATCCCCATTGATGGTTGGCAGGTACATCAAACAAAATCAGAGAATGACACTAGTAGAGGTTGAACCTCTCTCATCCAGCACCATCGGGAACTGAGGGGTTCTGGACAAGAGAATTTACTGGACCTCAGGGGGTCAATATAGTAGGCATCCTTCAGTCTGCATAGACTATGCATCACACCCTTTATAGTTTCAACTGAGGACTTCATTTACAGCATCTACTATGACTATGAAGACCCACATGAGAGTGACAGTCCTTGCTGCATCTCTTGCAGATGTGGTGGGTGTCTGGCAACTCCTTAGTGTGCTTTCTGTGCGCTCGCTTCTCCTTTGCTAGCTGTCTCATCCTCATCTCACCCTTCTGAAGGCCCTTGTGTAACCCCTGCCTCCATCTGTTGCAGTCGTCTGCTAGTTCTTCCCAGTTGTCC
The DNA here is from genome assembly GCF_033958435.1 of Carettochelys insculpta. Classification (NCBI taxonomy): domain Eukaryota; kingdom Metazoa; phylum Chordata; order Testudines; family Carettochelyidae; genus Carettochelys; species Carettochelys insculpta. The sequence goes on from NC_134137.1 coordinate 7,549,960, forward strand.
AGCTCCATGTCTACCTCTCTGAGGTCTCTCTTGCAGACAGCTTTGTAGCGCAACTGGGGGCGTCCGGGAGGTCTTTTGCCAGAGGCTAGCTCACCATACAGGATGTCTTTTGGGATCCTTCCATCATTCATCCTGTGGACGTGGCCAAGCCAGCGGAGCCAACGCTGCCTGAGGAGGGTGTGCATGGTTGGGGTTCCAGCTTGCTCGAGGACGGCAGTGTTGGTCACTCTGTCCTTCCATGATATTGCAAGGATGTGCCTGAGGCAGCGCAAGTGGAAGACGTTCAGCCTCTTCTCCTGGCGCGCATACAGGGTCCAAGTCTCGCTGCCATAAAGGAGGGTGCTGAGGATGCAGGCTCTGTAGACTTGCACTTTGGTGTGAGTGTACAGTTTGTTGTTATTCCACACTCTCTTGCTGAGTCTGGACAGAGTTGTGGCCTCTTTTCCAATCCTCCTATTTAGCTCAGTGTCCAACGACAGGGTGTCAGTGATGGTGGACCCAAGGTAAACGAACTCGTGGACGACCTCTAACGTACAGTTGTCAATGCTCATTGATGGGGATTCAACAACATCCTTACCGAGTATGTTTGTCCTCTTTAGGCTGATGGTAAGCCCAAAGTCCTTGCATGCTTTGGAGAACAGATCCAGCAGTTTTTGAAGCTGGTCTTCTGTGTGAGACACCACAGCAGCATCGTCTGCGAACAGCATGTCTCTGATGAGGACTTCCCGCACCTTAGACTTAGCTTTCATCCTTGCAAGGTTAAACAGTTTCCCATCAGATCTTGTGTGCAGCCGCACCAGAAATAAAAGATAAGTTCTATGACGTGCTTAGTGCTGCTGTAGTGCAAATACCTGCTCGTGAACAACTGTACATCTTGGGTGACATCAGTGCAAGAGTTGGAGCTGATTGGGCCTCATCGCCTTCCTGCTTAAGACACTTCGGTGTGGGAAAAATGAATGACAATGGACAGCGTCTCCTCAAACTGTGCACATACCACCATCTGTGCATCACAAACACATTCTTCCAAATGAAGCCACAGCACAGAGTGTTCTGGAGACACCCATGCTCAAAGCATTGGCATCAACTAGACGTGGTCATCACTAGGTGTAATAACCTCAGAAACATCCTTCTGACAAGCAGCTATCATAGTGCTGACTGTGATACAGATCACTTGCTAGTTTGCTCCAAGCTCAAGCTGAGACCCAAGAAGCTGTACCACTCTAAACCTGCTGGAAGGCCCCGCATTTATGCCAGAAAGACGGCAAACTCGGAGAAAGCTGAAAAGTTCAGAGACACCCTCCAGGAAAATCTGCTCAGCTGCCCTGGGGGCACCAATGTAACTTCCAAATGGCAACATCTGAGGGATACAGTTTACAACACGGCCTTGTCGGTGTTTGGAAGAAGAGCTAGAAACACGAACGACTGGTTCGAAGCTAACTCCGATGAGATGATTCCAGTCATTGAAAAGAAGCGCGCTGCACTCATGGAGTACAAACGCTCACCAAGCCAGAGTACCCAGCAAACACTTAGAGCGGCCAGAAGAACAGTACAGCAGACAACCAGGCACTGTGCCAACAACCACTGGCTCCAGCTATGCAGCAGCATGCAGACTTGTGCTGACTTTGGTAATCTCAGAGGAATGTACGAGGGTATGAGGAAGGCATTAGGACCCATCCAGAACAAGATGGCACCTCTGAAATCCAAATCTGGTGAAGTCATCGCTGACAAAGCCAAACAGACGGAGCGCTGGGTTGAGCACTACTCTAAGCTGTACTCACGCGAGAACGTTGTGGGTGACGCAGCCCTTGATGTCGTCGAGCTCCTACCAGTAATGGACGAACTGGATCAAGAACCAACTGTGGATGAACTGAAGAGAGCCATCGACAGGATTGCAGCAGGAAAGGCCCCTGGCCAGGATGGTATACCACCAGAGATAATCAAGTGTGCCGCGGACACCCTCCTAGAAACACTACATGAGCTACTGTGCCTGTGCTGGAAAAAGGGTGAGGTTCCACAGGATATGCATGACACTATCATTGTAACGTTGTATAAGAACAAAGGAGACAGATGCAAGTGCAACAACTACCATGAAAGCTCCCTCCTAAGCGTCACTGGTAAACTGTTCGCTTAAGTCATCCTTCGCAGACTCCAGAAGATTGCTAAGAGGGTGTACCCCGAATCGCAGTGTGGATTCCGCTCAGACAGGTCTACCGTTGACATGGTCTTCTCTCTAAGGCAGCTGAAGGAGAAGTGCAGGGAGCAGAGGAAGCCACTCTACATAGCCTTCATCGACCTGACCAAGGCCTTTGACTTGGTCAGCAGGGATGGTCTGTTCAAACTGCTCCACAAGATAGGCTGTCCTCCACGGATACTCAAGATGATCCAGTCGTTCCACAAAGACATGAGAGGAACCATCCAATATGACGGTGCATTATTGGATGCTTTCAGAATAAGGAGCGGCGTCAAACAAGGATGCATGCTTGCTCCGGCATTGTTCGGGATCTTCTTTGCACTCCTCCTGAGGCATGCCTTTGGATCTTCAACAGAGGGGGGGGTCAATATGGTCTAACAGATTACCAACACTTCCACTGCTTAATGGGCTCTTGGAAGACATTCAGGGATAAAACACAGCTAAAGAACAGAGCAGAACACTGGCTGACAGTATTGGGGGAAGAAAAAAATCTTTATGGGACCTTAGGAAAGTTGGTCACGCTCATCATAAGTGGTCATCCAGCTAACTAAAACCATGACAGATTACAGATGTTTCTGGATGAGAGAGTTCTGGATCAGAGAGGCTCAACCTGTGTTAAAATAGCCCAACAACAGTGAAATCTTATACAGCATAAAAAATAACAAAATAACATTTTACATTATTTCTTTCCAGTTGCACTTGACTTTTTTTAAGTCAAGTTCACCTGGGAAAACAGTCTATCAACTGCAGCATTGCTAAAAGTTAATGCCAGAAACAAAACAGAAGAAAGATAAGTTCACTGATCAATTTGTCTGAGTAGTATCTATGTTTTTGAGACCTTCAACACAAAACTTTCAGTTTGGCAGTCCTGAGAATGTTGCCAGTGAACAATAAGTAAAACTCTCCACTTCTGTTCCAACAGCCCATGGCCTCCCTAAAACAAGGCAACAAAGAGTTATATGGAAATGTAGGTTATGCAAGTAGGGTAACTTAGTGCCACAAAAAATTCAATCACCTGAATGCTTGGAGGCAATCTCTGTTTCACAGATTCCTACATGAAATCTCAACATCTAATCTGACATCTTTGACAATGGGAAGAGTTGATGTCATTTTTCCACTCTACTCTGTGCGGATTAAGCCTCATTTGGAGTATTGTTTCCAGTTCTGGCCACCACATTTCAAGAAAGATGTGGAGAAATTGGAGAAGACCCAGAGAAGAGTAACAAGAATGATTAAAGGTCTAGAGAACATGAACTATGAGGAAGACAAAAAGAACTGGGCTTGTTTAATGAAGAGCCACTTCTCATTAGAAAGCTGCTGTATTTCCTAGTGGCCTGGAAATCACAGGAGGACCCAGAGACACTAGGTGGGAGAATGGGAGCTGAAAGAAATCAAGTGATGGTCGAAGACAATGAAGTGAATGAGAAAGAGAAAACTGCTTGGTGACTGAGTGATAAGAATTTTCGTTTTCTGACTTCTCTGACTGTGAACTTCCACAAGGCAGAACTCAACCAAAGTGGAATGAAGCAATCTTTATTTAAAAAGACATTTTTCTTCCCCCTCTTGACATACAGCTTTCAAACTAAAGTTCCCTGTCACTCACCTTCTGCATATGTATTTGCCCACTTTGTCACGAAGTTCTTTGGTGTTGACCCCATAAATAATAGGGTTGAGCATGGGGGGAAGGAGAAAACAGAGGTTAGCCAAAATGATGTGAACGTGTGGAGCAATGCCCTGACCAAACCGGTGTGTTAAGGAGGAAAAGAGTGAGGGAGTATAAGATGTCAGTATCGCACAGATGTGGGCTGTGCAGGTGTTGAGGGCTTTCTGGTGGGCTTTCTTGGAGGAGAGCCTCAGAAGAGCCCTGATGATCAGGCCATATGAAAACGCAATGAGAATTAGATCTAACTCATTGACTACAATCGTTATGACTAAGCCATATATCCTGCTAACTGTGGTATCCCCATATGACATCTTTACCACTGCCATGTTGTCACAGAAAGTATGAGGGATAATGCAGTTGGCACAGAAGGGCTGACTGCTCAGGAGTAGGGGCATGGGCAGAATGAAGAGAACAGCTCTTAGCAAACCCACTAGCCCTAGCTTAGCTATTTGTGCATTGGTGAGGATGGAGGCGTAACTCAGAGGGTTACATATGGCAACGTAGCGATCGAAGGCCATTGTCACGAGCACAGATGAGTGCATCACAGAAAACAAATGAAGGAAGAACATCTGGGTGAGGCAGCCACCCACAGTAATGCCTTTCAGATTGAACCAAAAGATACACAGTGCCTTTGGCATGATGGAGGTGGATGTGCCAAGATCTGTTACTGCCAACATGCAGAGCAGCAGGTACATTGGCTTGTGCAGGGTTTCTTCTTTGCCTACAACTGATATAACTGTGACGTTTCCCAAAAGGCCAATCACGTAGAACATAGAAAAGGGGATGGAAATCCAAAGGTGGGCAGCTTCTAGGCCCGGGATGCCGGTTAGGATAAATGTTGGAGGCCCGGAGGAGGTGTGGTTGGAAGGTTCCAGGAGATGTTCCATTTCTCCATCAGGTTCGGGAGTGCTCAGGATATCTGTGAATGGAAACAAGCACATTTATTTATATTAATATTTATCATAATATATTTTGTTTTTAATCAACATCCTAGGAAAGAAGGTGAGCACTGGGGTGTGAACTTTGACAGGAGGCACCAGACATGTTGCAACCAGTTATTATTGGGTTGGGGCATGCAAGATCTCGATTTGTCCCCTCCATTTCCTCTCACCTCTTGAGCCTGACCGCTTACCTAATGTTAATTATTTTACCTCCTCTTCCAGCCTACTTGAGTGACACCCCCAGGGACAGTGGTAGGATTTGCTCTGAAGTCTAATTCATCAAGTATCAATGGTATTAATGCAAACCAGTTGCTAAAATTATTATTCACCTTTTCTAATTACTGATTGTCTCTGTTCCCAGATGATGGAGAACTTCACCTCTTATACCACGGTTGTGATTCTCTTTTCTCATAACACACACAGAGCTCGTGCTAAAAATGACACCTGCAAGCTAGGTCAGGTGTTTCTAATTCCAGTGGAGCTCCACAAGCTGGGCAAGCACTTTGCAGGGTAGACGATATTTACCCCTCACAAACTGCTGGTTACATTCCTGAGGTGAATGATACTTTAACTGTCATTTATTTAGTTCTCCAAGGTGGAACTGTAATATGAATAGGAGCTCTTCTCATGCTTTGTGATAGGATGATAGGATGTACTTATCTTATGTAAAACCAGACATACAACTCAGCTGAAACATTCTTACGTGGTAAGTAATTGGGTTTTGGTTGTTCTTTTTTCTTGTGTGTGTGTGTGTGTGTGTGTCCTTCCCAATCTCCCAGTGGCTCCAGGGGTCAGGATCCCCTTTTGAATCAACAGTTCCTCTAGATTCCTATTGCCTATGTCTACACTACAATGGTCTTTTGAAGGAAGTACCACTGGAAGATCGCTTCTGAAACAGCTTCTTTCAAAAGATGGTGACCACTCATAAAAAAGGGGATCGAAAAATTAATTTACTTTTTCGATAGAGAGCAGCACACCCCAGCCACTCTTTCGAATAAACACGCCAGGAAACTCCATGAATCGAGAAATCCGTGGCCATGAGGAAAAGGCTCCTGGGTTACCTACACACATTTTTTTTTCCCAAAAGAATCTTTTGGAAAAAGGTGCTCATCCTCATCTGAGAGCAGAAGAGAGTCACTGGAAAAAAGTGCCACCTTCTTCCAGTGTAAGATGGAAAGAGCACATCTCCTGCTTTTGGAAGAGCCCTGGCTTTTTCAACAAAACTCACTTGTGTAGAGGTAGCCATTAAGTATGTGTGAGGTTTTTTTATGGCTTCGCTCTGGTGAGCCAAATGCAACGGATACAAGAAAAAAAACCTCTTCTGAAATATGGAGACTGTATGATGGTAGCACAGGACTGAGAGTCAGGACGATGCTTTCTTCTCTCAGCAGCGCCGCCAACGTACTCTGGGAACCGGGGCAGTTCCCTTTACCTCTCTGAACCATAGTTTCCCCATTACTGAAAATGTGTATAACTGTTCTCACCTGCTTCTGTTAATTGTTACAACAATTCATTTTTTTAATTCCAAACCTGCATCATTAGTGATACTATAGTGCCTAGAAACCTGAGCTGAGAGCAGAGCTGTTTTGCTAGGTGCTGTACAGATGCAGAGTGAGAGTCAGGCCTTACTCCAAGGAATCGGTATAAAGAGCATAAGGGGGGTGGGGGATTAGGCCAAATGCAGAGAGGTAAATCAGCCTGTGGAAGTCAGGGAGTATTGGGAATTTAATGGACTAGGAATAAAGGCCCATGCATATTAAGTCATTTTCCCATAGCTATGCAGGAAGTCTGTGGCAGAGGCAGGAATCAAGCCAGATTTTCAGGTTCCTGGTCCAGTGCCATACACACAAAGACACCGCTCTCCTTTTCGTAAGGATGCAGGGATGAGGGGTATTGTATTCTCTGCAAATTTTTCCACCTCACTGTTTTAAGCTGTTTTCAAGATAATTTATGAATAAGTTGAACAGTGCTGGTCCCAGTACAGACACCTGGATCCGTCATTATTTATTCCTTCCCTTTGGTTCCTATCTTGTAAGTGGAGTAACTGGCAATATTTTAGAATCATAGGGTTGGAAGAGACCTCAGGAGGTCATAGAGTGCAGTATCTAAAAGCAGGACTGTTCCAAACATCCCAGGCAGGATGCTGTCAAGCTGGGATTTAAAGACCTCGATGGAAGAAGGTCTGTGGGGCTGGACTAGATGACCTCCTGAGGTCCCTTCCAGACCTAGGATTCTGTGATTCTAAGGAGATTCCACCACCCTTCCAGGTAACCCGTTGCAGTGCTTCACCACCCTCCTAGTGAAATAGTCTTTCCTACTATCCAATCCATGCCACCCCTCCTGTAACTTGAGACCAGTGCTCCTTTTTCTGCCAGCAGCCACGACTGAGAACAGCCTCTCTCCATCCTCTTTGGAACACGCCTACCCCACCCTTCAGGAAGCTGAAGGCTGCTATAGAATCCCAGCTCTCACTTCCTTTTTGTAGACTAAATAAGTCAAAATCCATCAGCTTCTCCTCATTAATCTTGTGCTCCAGCCCCTAATCATTTTTACTGCCATCTGCTGGATCCTGTCCCAGGCATCCACATCCTTTCTGTAATGCTGGGGGTGCGGGGCAGAACTGGATGCAATACTCCAGATGCAGCCGCACCAGTGCCAAATAAAAGGCAATAATCACCTCCCTTGATATTCTGGCAATACTGTGAGACTTCTTCACTACAAGGTCACACTGTTGGCTCATAACCAACCTCTCTTCCACTGTAATCCCCAAGTTATTTTCTGCCAAGCTGCTGCTTAGTCAGCCAGTTCCCAGCCTTTTATTGCTAACATAGGTATAGAAACCTTTCCTATTCCCTTTCGTATCCCATGCTAGCTGCCACTACAGTTGTGCTTTGGCCTTCTTAGCACACCCCTGCATGCTTGAGCAACATATTCTTACTCTTCCCAAGACATCTGTCCAAGTTTCCACTTCTTGTAAGCTTCCCTTCTGCAGTTAAGCTCATTTTCATGACCACCTAAGGAGCCTTCGATCATCTGAAGTAGAAACCTTTTGTTATCTTCGTCATCCTACCTCCCTCTGTTTATAAAAAAAGAGCTCCCTGCCTCAAAGTCAAACCTGTGAGCAGCACAAGCTCTGTTGCAGCGAAGAACTGTGTCGGAGGTAGCAGTGGCTGAAGTTCAGGGGGTTAAACTTCATGGGAGGAGACAGTCCCTTTAGCCTAACCCCCAGCCCCCGTGTGGCACCTCAGAGTTGAGGACAACCCCAGCAGCAGCTCAGCCTGTGACAGGAATGAGGGAGGGACAGACCTGCTGGGAGCGAGAGAGGACATGGCAACTGAAAAAGCAGCCAGTGTGAGTAACTCTTCCTCAAAATGGCATCATGTTTTCACCTGTTGCAGCCCATGGGAAACCCAGACAGACTGTCCTGAGGATGCTTGTCTGTGCTGGTAATTGCTAATGTTGCCACAAGTTTGTAGTGAGGTTGTTCATGCAGGAGGGATAGTACAGAGGTGGGAAAGATGTTAGAGACAGACATCTATGGTATGATCCATGTTACATTACAGTCTGAGCCACTCCACCACCCCCCCGACTCAGGAGGCCTCATTACGCTTCAGCTCTCTGTGCATTAGGCAGGATGCCAGTGGTCTACTTCACCCAGTTTCAGGGCTCTTTGTCATTGTGAACGGCACACTGCTCGTGTTCCCACCAGTCCACGCACACTGTGTGTTCCTGGACCTCCCCCAGTGAGATTGCCAACACTGCCAATTTTCCTCTAAGCCAGAAACCTGATGTTATTTTTACTGCTTTTTGGAGCTTCTCGACCTCTTCAGAACCAGAGAGACAGGGCGCAGAGGGATCAGACCCCCCCGAAGAAATTTTTACCCTAATCCTTTTGAATTTTTAAACCTGTGAGATTTCCACAACTCTCCTCTCAGTTCTTCTATGGTCCAAATGAACTCACCTCTCCTAGAAACTGTTGGATGAGTCCATTTGAAAATGCTGTAGGCCCATGGCAGGTGCAAATCATGCCACTGATGTATGTCCCTGCTTGTGGACGTGGGCTGAACTCTTGGACGTGTTCAGAGTTTTGCCTTTGATCTCAATAGGACCAAGATTTCATCTTCAGTGTTTAACTTGCAGCTCTGGGCTGTGAAAATCACAGCTTTGGATCCTAGCGTCAGTGTGGAGTGACCCACTGAAGGCAGACTGTGAGAGCAGTTTCTGGCCAGAGTGTGACCTTTCTGTGTTGTGAACTCTCCAGTAGCTCTGTTACCCACTGCAGAGGCTTGGGCTGACATTTGTAACAGGATAGTGAAATTGCTGATATGGAAAATAGGAGTGAAGCCGAGGGAAAACCACACAGACCCCCAAAAGTAGCTACTGAGTCAGAGAGAAGGTCACCGTAAGAGACAAGGAACCAATCATAAACAATTTCTGTACATTTGTAGTTCCAGGTTTAACCAGGTAATCCCCTTGGTGTTTCTGTCATTTCTAAGCAGCTGAACTCTGCGTTAGTGAATCCCTGCCTTCATTCTTGACTTGAACCCCCGAACCCATCCTGAGCTCTCAGCACTAACTTTAGTACAGAAAGTGGCAACTCACCAAAATCCTGCTCACCAGAGAGAGGAAATTTCCTCACAGCAACAGGAGGGCAGAGCTTGGAGAATCAGGCTGTGAATCTCACACATCTGACACTCACAGTGCTGGACAGTTACATTTATGATTCTCGTATAAAGTCCCTGCAGGCTTTCTAATTGGCCAGAACACCCAGACAAATCCCTCTGTTCCACAATTAGTTGGAAGAATAGAAAAATGGACCCTGGGGATCTACATATTGAGAGCCTACCCCAGGAGTGGTGTAATGATTCACCAGTACCAGGCACTCAGAGAGTTTCCACTCTCAGGGGTGTCCTCTGTTTTGAAAGGTCAGATATGATAAACTTTGTATCGCCTTGCTGCTAATGCTCCAAAGCTTCTGTGTAAGGCAGCACGAAGGGTCTGTAGGTGGCTTCATCTTGTGAGGAAATTGTCCATTTTTCCTCAGTCGACAATTACCCCTTGCTGTACTATGGCCCAGACTGCTGGGACCATCTCTTTCCAAGGGCTCTCCCCTGCTGGGGTAGTCCAATGAACAACTGTTTGAGGGGTTGTTCAGACAAGCAGCAGTGGCACAGGGACAGAGAAGAGCACCATGGAGACAAACGTGGGCATGGGGGGGAGGCTTTTGAAAATCAAATTTTCTTTGTGACTTTTCATCCAAGGCCAGAGCTGAGACCTTTCCTGGCTCTGAGCGTCATGAGACAGGATCAGGGTCTTTTTGCCCTTCTAAGCCACAGAACTACAACCTGTCTCAAAATCTGTACTTAGTTTTGTTTCTAAGTTAAGTAACTTTCCAGCAATTCACTTGTGGAAAAACCCTTGATCTTTTTAGCTCAGTTGGTTCCATCTCCCAGCACACTCGAATCCCCTGTCCATTCTCTCCTTTTCCATCCCAGCCTGCCCCAATTCCAGAAGCAGGCTGGTGTCTTCTCCATGATCCACAGTCATCCCTTGCTCCCAAAATGCTCCCCCAAACTCTTCCTCTTTTTGGAGCGAGGTGCCTCCCCTCAGACTTGCTCCCTTAGCGAGGGGGTAACAGGCAACTGTCTCAGCCGTGAGAACTTTCACACACTCTTGGCAAATTCCAAGGAAGGCACCTGTTTGATTTCTGCTTGTGCACACATGCTCAGAGTGCTACACATGAACAACTCTCAAGCTGAGAAGTGTTTTCACAACACAAGAGAGAAGGGAACCCTGGGACATTTGAGGGCCAAGATAAATACTGCTGCCACATGGAGGATCCACTGACAGCTGATTCCCTAGAGCTTTTCCTCCGCAGTAGGTGAGGTGCCTCCTGTCACACCTACTCCCTTAGCTAGCGGGAGAGCAGTGAAAGTGTGAGAGTGTCTCGCTGGTGGCAAACCTCACAAGCTGCAAATTCCCAGGCGGACACCCACGCTGCTGCTCTTGTTACACGCTCACACAATGTGTGGAGATTCAAAGACAGCTACACATGAATAATGCACAATCTGAGAAATTTGCACATTATGTAATGAGAAAGATGGGTTGTAAATAAAGAAGAGGAGAGTTCACTGACGCCGAGAAATCTGGATTAGTTGGTAATCTGGTTTGAAGCAGAATATGTGTATAGTAACATAGATGTGCAGATATCTATACCTAGGAACAAAGGATGTAGGTAAAACTTGCATGATGGGGTTTTATCTCAGGAAGCACAATGACACTGAAAAAGACTGGGGGTGCAGCAGGGATATCTAAGCAGGGGCTCCCAAATAACCAAAGGGGAAATTCACCTTGCTTCAGAATTATGCAGTATATTCTGATAGCCTTCGAGTCATTGACAGACAATTGACAGGGTTTATGGATTTGGGGGCTGAGGAATGAACATGAAAAACATCAGGTGATGCTGGGAGAGAGGGCAGACAGCAACAGACACACCAATGCTTAGTGACGGAGTGATAAGATTTTAGGTCTGAGAAACTTTTCATACTGTGAAGTTTGACATTTCTGAGTTCAGTGAAGCTGAAACAAATCACCCTGGAATAAAGAGGAGCTATAACTTCCCCCTCTTCTAACGAATGTTTAAAGTCGGTAGCCCCAGGCAATCACCATGTGCAGGTGTATTTACCCATTTTGTCACGAAGCTCTTTGGTTTTAACGCCATAAATGATAGGGTTGAGCATGGGAGGGACAAGGAGATAAAGGTCAGCCAGGATGATGTGAACTTGGGGTGCGATGCCCTGACCAAACCGGTGTGTTAGGTTGGAAAAGAGGCTGGGGGTATAATACATCAGCATCACACATACATGGGCTGTGCAAGTACTGAGGGTTTTTTGGTGAGCTTCTTTAGAAGAGATCCTGAGGACAGCCCTGATGATGAGGCTATAAGACAGAGCAATAAGGGTTAAATCTAAAGTATTGACTATGAACAAAAGAACCAAGCCATATGTCTTGTTTGCTGAAATATCCCCACAAGACATCTTCACCACAGCTATGTGCTCACATTGTGTGTGGGGGATAAAGCGGTTGGAACAGAATGGCTGCCTGCTCAGGAGCAGAGGAAGGGGCAGAATAAAAAGTACCGCTCTTATCAAACCTGCAAGCACTAACTTTGCTATTCCTGTGTTGGTGAGGATGGTGCTGTATCTCAGCGGGTCACATATGGCAACATAGCGATCAAAGGCCATTGTCACAAGAACAGCTGAATGCATGAGGGAAACTGCATGAAGGAAGAACATCTGGGTGAGGCAGCCACCCACAGTAATGCCTTTCAGACCGAACCAAAATATACACAGTGCCTTCGGCACAACAAAGGTAGGTGTGCCAATGTCTGTGAGCGCCAGCATGCAGAGCAGCAGGTACATCGGCTTGTGCAGGGTCTGCTCTTTGCCCACTGTGAAAAGAAGCATGACATTTCCCAATAGTCCGATAACGTAGAACATTGAGAAAGGGATGGAAATCCAGACATGGGCAGCCTCCAGGCCAGGGATGCCCATTAGGATGAACACTGAAGGGTCAGAGTGAGTGAGGTTGAAAACTGCCATGTGGTGTGGGATGTGTCGGTTGGTCTCAGAAGTGTTCAAGGTGCCTGCGGAGGGACAGAAGAACATTGAGGGAGATTACAGGCTGTATAAAAAATAAATATTTTATTAATATTAAGAATCATGAAAAATGGGTGAGCAGTGAGGTGGCAACATTTGCAAATAGCAGCAGTAATTACGCACCTAGCCCCTCCATCAAGGTGGTGGAAAGAGCGCACACTTGTGGTAATCAAGGTGGGATTTTCTCTGCGGATGGTTCTTTTAAAGGCACACTGTATTTAGATTAAACCATTATGCACATTTACTATTGAAACCATGGCTGTCTCAAGTTACAACACAGAGGCTAGTTAGGATTCCTCTTGCTTGGGGAATGATGGGTGACCAGTGATATCATTCCTCTCTCAAATAGGTTTAGCATAGAGTGGGAACCCTTTGTTTCAAAACCTGGTTTCCAGATCAGTCTGAAGGAAAAATACAGTCTCCCCACGATGGAGTCCAGAGTTACATGGAGTCACCTACACTTGTTGAGTCATAGCATCCATTATTCGTGGGCTGTGCAGAGCATTCACAGGAAACCTCACCGGATGAAAGATAAGTTTCTTCTCAGGCCTATTTTTTCCCCAGTGCTCTGATTAGGGCCTTTGCAACCAGCTGTCTAAACTAAAAGCATCTCGCCTATTTGGTGTTACCTATCTACATTTGGGAAATACGTATTCAAAACAACATATAACAAAATGAAACATAAAACTAAATAGGACAATCATATTCATAAAATAATAACTTTCTCAGTGATGTCTTACACCACACATCTTGCATGAATGTCTCATAATTGTTCTGTCACCATACAATTATACAATATTATTTCTGCTTTGCACAATATGGGGTGCAGTTTCACACAAAGATCAATGTTTTTTTCTATCAGTGTTATGACACAAGAAAAACTACAATGGCAAAGAAACTGAATAATGGTTTGGGTACCCAGGCTGCAGTTCTGTGGCTTGCCAAAGCAAGGAGACCCAGAGACTCCCCAGATGATTTCATCAGCGGAAAAGGTCCTGGCTCTGGTTTTGAACTAACAAAGAACATAAGAATGGCCATATTGGGTAAGACCAGAAGTCCATCCGGCCGCCTAACCCATCTTCTCACAGAGACTATGGTTGGATGCCCCAGAGGGAGTGAACAGAACATGTAGTCACTGAGTGAGTCCTCTCCTGACATCCATTCCAGCCTCTCCCAAGCAGAAGCTAGGGATTCAATTCCTACCCATCCTGGCTAATAGCCACTGGTGGACCTAACCTCCACCAATGTATCTTGTTCTTTTATAAATGCCCAGAAAGTCTTGGTCTTCAGAATCTCCACTTCCCAGGAGTTCAACAAGCGCACTGGGCGCTGTGTGAAGAAAAACTTCCGTTTATTAGTTTGAAACCTGCTACCCATGAATTTAATTTGCTGTCCCCTAGTTCCTTTGTTATGGCAACATGTAAGTAATTTTTCTTAATTCACTTTTCCACAGCAGTCATGATTGTACAGACCCTTTTCATATCTGCTCTTAGTCTCCTCTTTTCTATGCTGAAACATCTGAGTCCTTTTATTTTTACTTCGTATGGCACTTGTTCCAAACCCTTAATCTTTTTCCTGACCTTTTCTGAACCTTTTTCTATGCCACTGTATCTTCTTTTGAGAAGAGGTGATCACACCTGTATGCAATATTCAAATGTGGGCATACCAGGGATTTATATAGAGGCAATATACTTATAAGTATATACTCATAGTATAGTCTAATACTCTACCCCTTTTTCACTGATTCCTAGCATTCTGTTTGCCTTCTTGACTGCTGCAGTGGTCATCTTCAATGACTCAAGATCTCTTTCTTGAGTACTTATAACTAAATTAGTCCCCTTCATTTTCTGTGTATAGCTTGGATTCTTTTTCCAGTGTGCAATACTTTACATTTATCATCATTATATTTCATTTGCCATTTTGTTGCCCAATCACTCAGTTTTGTGAGATCCTTTTTCAATTCTTCACAGTCTGCTTTGGGTTTAACTATTTTGAACAGTTTAGTACCATCAAAAAATTTTATCACTTTCCTGCTTACCCCACTTCTGGAGCACTTCAGCACATGCAGACTGAGGTCAGTACTGCACATTCGATGACCAAAGCCATGATTCTGAAAGCCCAGCTTTGCTGGACAGTGCATGTCATACAAATGCAGGAGTCGAGAATCCCTAAGCAACTCCTCTACAGTGAACTCTCCCAGGGCAAAAGGAATCAAGGTCGGCCTCTCAAGAAGTATAAAGATTGCATGAAGGCCAACATTGCTCATGCTGGTTTAAAACCAGATCAGCTAGAGCAGCATGCAAAAGACTGTACAGGCTGGTGTGCTCTCGTATGACACATGTATGACAACATAGAAGAGCAGTGACGTGTACGCCTCATTGATGCTCATGAGAGGAAGAAAGCAACAGCAGCAGCCACACCAACAGAGCCAAGACATTTCCCTTGCCCCCACTGTGAACGCCCGCGCCGTTCAAAGCTTGGACTCCTCAGCCACATGTGAGTCCACAACCAATAAGCCTGTGCAAGCTCAAGACATCATTGCTGGACACAACAGACTACCTACCTACCTACCAGATCATTTATAGAGAGGTTGAATGGGATTGGTCCTGGTACAGACCCTTGGGGGATACCACTAGTTACCTGTCTCCATTCTGAAAACTTACCATTTACTATCAGGGCCCTTTGTGGCGGCTATAAGCAAAATCCTTGTTTGCCCTAGTTGAATTGGTTGTTTCTAACACATAAGCAAATGTCTAACTTGTTGAGTTTTAAATCAAATTTTACTTTGTCCCATATACAAACACTACATCAATCTTCCCTACAAGCACTCATTACATGTATTTCACTTCTGAAAACACAATATTTTGGGCAAGCCCATTCTTAGATCTAACTAGTATGTTCCATTTCAGTGTCCTGTGGGAGGGTTGCTGATTGGCATGTCAGGAGGTTTCTGTGGTTGCCTACGGCACTCATAGCCATAGATAATTGTCCATGAGTAAAAAATGGTGCAGGTAAACATTTTCCACGTTGCTCTAGACTCTGTCCCTGACTTTTGTCTATAGTCACATGCAAACACTGACCTGACAGGAAATTGTTGGCAGTGCATGCCAAATGGGAAATCCAATTCAGACTGTGACGTGGTTATCTGAGGGGAGAAGACCATTCTCTTGCTTGATTCCTGTCCAACCATTTCTGCTTCTCTGAGCTGCTGTGATACTTTCTGCACAATATAGTGTGTACCATTCCAATGGCCAAGAAGTGGATTTAAATTCTGCAGGAGCATATTTGGGCATTCTCTTTTTAGTTTTATCTTATGAAGTGGGAGCCCACTGGGGTTCAAAGAACATAGGGACTGAGGGGAATAAAGACTAGCTTGTTCCCTGTCCTGAATGGTATCCACACTCTGCAGCAAGGTTATTTTTCCTGGAGCCCAGGCACTCTCTCATTGTCACTCCTTCTCCCCTCCTGCCCTGCCGTCTCTTGTGGTTGTGGTTTGGTCTCTTTATCTGTCTTCTCTCCAACTCCTCCATGTCCCTACCTTGTTCTCTTTCTCTCTCCTCCCTTCCCTGCCTGCAACTGCTTGTTAAGCTCTTCGAGCACTCTAGCAGTGAGTCAGCTGGCCCTCCTTAATTACCTGCCATCACACCCTGTTGTCTTACCTAGCTCTTTCTGTTCTTTCCCTAGCCCAGGATGAGTCCCGAGCTGCCCTTCACCCTATCAGCTGGGGTCTGATGTCCTGACCATATGACACAAGGAACTGATCTTAAAAACAAATATTCATCTAAATTATGTCCACTATATCAGTAGTTCCAGTTTTAACCAGACAAATCCCTTGTTGTTTCTGACAGCATTAGCCAGTGCAAATTGTCATGCTGGTGAGTTCCTGCCTAGATGGTTATGCACTTGAGCTCTGGAATGCTTCCGAAGCCATTAAAACTAACAGGAATGCAGAAAAAGGCAACTCACCGAAATCCCACTCAAAAGAGAGAGGAAATCTTACTCCGACAGGAAGGCCGAGCCCTGAGAATCAGAGTATGAGTCTCACATGTCTGACACTTGGTGTACTGGATGGCAACCTTTATAATTCACCTGCAGTCTCTCTGGATTCATAGATTGACCTGCAGTCCCAGGCAATTCCCTTGGCTTTGTTAGCATAGAAACAAGCAGAAGATAAACCCTGGAGACTACAGCTTGAGAGCCTTTCCTAGGCATGAAAAATGATTCACTGATACCATGGCCCCTTTTTTCCAGGACAAACTGAATCTTACAGACCATTCAGCCTAGCAATTGATCATGGATTTTCTTCTGAGTGCATTGTAGTGTAATCTGCACCAGGTGTGGGAATGCTGCCACAACGCAGGGATCAAAAATGTGTTTCACTGTTAGATGGGTGACTTTCAGGAGCATGCTGACTATACAAAGTGAATGTAATATCATGACACAATATGGGTTCCCAGAGAGTGGAATCATAAAACACATTGTGCTCATACCATTATGAGTTTACAACAATAAGCCTAACATTGTTTTGCCTTTTGAACATAGCTCATGACAAATGAAATCTTCATCGAGGAATTGACCAGCCAGTTGATCATCAAGCAATGATCTCGGGGACCATCAGAAGGTGCCAAAAACCATAATGTCCCAACTGCAGTGCTGCTCTTGTTATACCCATAGGCTATGTCTACACTACACTGTTACATTGAAATAGCAGAAGCTATTCTGAAATAACTAACATCTTGTCTACGCTAACTCACATTATTTCAACACAGCTAAGAAATGTCACTCTTTGGTCCTGGATGGGGACTGGGCTTCAGGAACTGTGCTCCCTGGTATGACTATACTTCCATTTTTGTTTCCCACAGGCTGGTCAGCTGCAAGGTGGGGTGCCCAACAGCCCTCAGAAGTGCCTCCCGGACCCGGCTATATTACTGGCCTGCCTGGAGCATGGAGGAACTCTCCAGCCTCCATCTTGAGGAGATCTGGGCCATGAACCAGATCCCGTGGGAGTGAACATGGGAAGACCTGCAACTCTGCCTGTGGAGTGTCAGGGCACAGGAAGCTCATGTGGTGCATGCATCAGTCCTGCTTCTGGAAGTTATCACCTTTATCTGGGCCATGGTGCAACCCTTGCCCCTCACCCACCATCACTCCCCCCCCTCACTCTCGTCCTTCTGCTTCCCCCTCAATATCCTCCCCTGACACCAGGGACTCTAAGGTTATGTAACCCACGGGGGACAGTACCCCACACAGCCCAAGCACTGATCCTCCCTGCCCCACCCCCCCATTGCAGCCCTCCACACACCCTCCCCAGTTATTTTGACCCTTCCCCCTTTTAAATAATGACCTGTTCATTTTCAAATCACAACATCTGTTTATTGCACCATCTGGATGAGGTGGGGGCAAAATGGAATTTCTAAACAGCTTTCGAGTGCGGACGCGTTATTCTGAAATAAGTTATTTTGAAACAGCCATTTTGAAATAACTCATTTCGGAATCGGGCAGTTGTGTAAATGTGGGCATACCTATTGTGTGGTGCTTCAAGGACAGCCACCCAGGAATAACTCACTATTTGAGAATTTTGTAAGGAGAGAGGGGGACCCTGGGACATGAAAGAACAGAGATAAATGTAGCTGCCATGTGCTAGAGCCGCAGGAAAAATGACAGGATTCTTGCATGGAAACAGGTATTGTTATGCTGGCCTATGACTATGCTCAGAAGGATGGGCATGAAGGGTTCAAGGGTCTTGGTCTTTCGAACTACAGACCTACAGTTCTGTTAGTTCCCTTGTCTGGTTTGGTTGTTTGTATCTGGCTACTCAATTTCTTGCAGATTCCCAGCTTTCTATGTGTCAGCAATTAAGCTGCCAACCCTTCTCATGCCAGAATAATGCTGCCGTTTTCAGGTGACACAAAAATTGGGGGGATCATAAATAATGAAGAGAAACCTGGATAGATTGGTAATCAGGGTTGAAGCAGACAATGTTAATTTAAATATGCCTGTGTCGATATCTACATCTAGGAACAAAGGATGAAGGTAAAGTTTACACGATGAGGAAATATTGAGGGAAGCTCAATGACTTTGAAAAAAAAAAAAGACGTGGGGGCCTGAACAGATAATTATCTAAAGAGGGGGTCTAAAATAGCCAGAGTGGAAAGTCAACTTGTTTCAAAATGCTCCAGTGTATTCTGATAGGCTTAGGCATAAAGTCAATTTTAAGGCAGTTAGCTCGATTTTACGGTGTCACTGTCTTCACTATGAATGCCATAAGGTCAATTTTAGGGAGCACTAAAGGTCAATATTATTTCACCCACTAAGGAAGTCAATGTAGCATCAAGTTCAAATTTAAAAGGTTGAATTAATGATAGTGTGGAAACTCCATTTATTTAAATCGACTTTAGTGGCTACCAGAGGTGTCCCATACGTATCCCACAATGCCCCACAGTTGTCTGCTCTGGCCACTTCCATATCCACTGCTGTCCACGTGCTCAGAAAGTAGATAATAGGAAGCCTGCAAATTTGAATTTGGCACCAGGAAACACAGGAAACTGAAGTGGGCACCTGGGCCCATTTTGAATTTATTTCTTTATTATCAGCATGGCAATCACATCTACCCATGAAAAAATAGCCCCAGCATGGGGTGGTGGCTTCTTCCCTCCACAGGATATAGGAGGAGAAGCCAAGATTTTTTTTTTTACTGTGTTGGTGCCAGCCCCCGCCCCACCACACCATGTGGCAGCTCGGCTGTGGCGGCCATGCTTGTCTGAGAGACCAAGAAACTTCTTTTCTGCAGTTCACATTTGAGTGGGGCAGCCCCCAACCCTCTCCCACAGGCACTATGCTGTTGGGGTCTATCCACCACCACACCACATCATGTGGCTAGCCCCTGATCCAATAAAAACATGTGCCTGTGGTGCAGTGCAGACCAGGCTGCCAGACAGCACCATGTCCTGGTCTGCTCTCAGTGAAGGTTCCAAAGGCAGGAAAGATTTTGGGGACTAGCTGTCACCAGAGGGACATCTTCACTTCCCCCCGGAAAGGATTTTCAAGGTCTGCCTGTCGCTGGGGAGGAATGTCACAACTGGCCCTTTGACCAATTTCCCTCATGAATGACATCCCTCACTGAACGTGGGGCATGGCCCCTCATAGTCATAGGAATTGAGGGCTGCCCTTCCCACCAGAGAAAGCCACTGAAGGGACCCTGTCAACTGGCCCTTCAACCAGTTTCCCCAATGACATCCCTCATTGAATGTGAAGCCGGAGCGGCAGGGGGGAATGTTTCTGGGAGAGGAGGATGATTTCTGGGAGATTCAGAGAGGATGTTTCTGGGAGAAGCCACACCATTCTGGTGAGGCAGGAGTGGCATCGAGGTGTGGGGGAGAAGGGGCTGGTGGGGTCATTTGAGATGGCACAGTTACCTGGGTGATCCCAGGGCACATAGCTCCACAATAGGTTCTGACGACCTCCATGTCCCGTGTTGGACATATCTGTGTAGTAAAATGGGAAGCCAAAACTCCTGTCTAAATCTTTGCACCACAAATTGCCTTCCCTCCATTCGGGGAACTGCCGGCTCTTCCCCTGCCTGAGGGAGTTGGCTTCATTTGTTACGGTTTGAACTTTCCTCAACTTTACTGGCCTACTCTTTCCTCAACTTTGTTATTATCCTATTGTACTTCAGCCATATTGGCCCAGAAATAGAGCTCTTGGATAGCATCTGTCATTACTGGAATGCACTCCAGCAAGCAGCCTTAGTTGGGGCAGGCTTTGGAAAAACAGTGTGAAAATTCTTCTGTCTGTTTGTTTTAAATTGAGGAAGGAGTGAGGACATCACAAGCAGTATTCTGCTCCTGTAGTATTTCAGGGAGGACATGTCTGGTTTCAAGGGGGCAAAAATTGGCTGGGAGGCCACTTGAGATGGCAGAGACACAGGGATGATCATAGGCACAGAGTCATGCTGCCATGTGGGTATGACAGTCCCCTAACTAGTGCACTAGTTGGCTGATCAGACATAAGTCGTACCTAAAGGTGTTCCTTCTACAGGGGCAAAGCAGCTGAGTAACCAGTATGCATGGTTTAGTCATCCACTGAAGCCAGCCCCTGGTTTTCTTTTTTGCCTGGGATTTCCTACTTTTCCTTCTTTCCTTCTGAAAAAAATTGGCTGTTTGCACTCCATGGGAGGGGAATGAGGGCAATGCAACGTGGGAAGATGATATCACATACTCATAACCACTTGCAGCACATTTTTTCCCATATTGAACCAGCAAAAATGCACAGAATGCTTCAGGGCTGACGGAACTGTGGGATAGGTTCCCACAATGCACTGCTGCAGCACTCAATGTTTTGCAGTGAAGTGTGGCAGCACTAACTCTATTTTGTGGGGAGCTGAGCATAATCAAAATCAAATTTATAAAGCCCAACATTATTAAATAGAATTTAATAAAATCAAATTTGTATAATAGTATTGACCTAGCCTTGCAGTCATGGGTTTGAGGGCTAAGGGGTAGCCACGAAAAAAGTAAGGTGATGGTGGGAGAGAGGACAATCAACAATAAAGACAAAAATACTTAGTGACGGAGTGATAAGATTCTAGGTCTGAGAAACTTCTCAGACTGTGAATGTTGGACATTTCTGAGCTCAGTGAAGCAGAGACAGATCACCCTGGAATAAAGAGGAGCTATAACTTCCTCTTCATGCCATGAATGCTTACAGTCGGTGACCCCAGGTAATCACAATTTGCAGGTGTATTTACCCATTTTGTCACGAAGCTCTTTGGTTTTAACTCCATAAATGATAGGATTGAGCATGGGAGGGATGAGGAGATAGAGGTCAGCCAAGATAATGTGAACTTGAGGTGCAATGCCCTGACCAAACCGGTGTGTTAGGTTAGAGAACAGGCTGGGAGTATAATACATCAGCATCACACATACATGGGCTGTGCAGGTATTGAGGGTTTTTTGATGAGCTTCCTT
This sequence comes from Carettochelys insculpta, assembly GCF_033958435.1. NCBI lineage: Eukaryota > Metazoa > Chordata > Testudines > Carettochelyidae > Carettochelys > Carettochelys insculpta. The sequence goes on from NC_134137.1 coordinate 7,571,379, forward strand.
GGAGGAGATCCTGAGGACAGTTCTGATGATGAAGTTGTAGGAAAGAGTAATTAATGTTAAATCTACCCCATAAACTATAAACAATAGCACAAAACCATATATCTTGTTGACAGAGATATCCCCGCAGAACATCTTCACCACAGCTACGTGCTCACATTGTGTGTGGGGGATAAAGCGGTTGGAACAGAATGGCTGCCTGCTCAGGAGCAGAGGGAGGGGCAGAATAAAAAGTACAGCTCTTGTCAAACCTACAAGCACTAACTTAGCTATTCGCACATTGGTGAGGATGGTGCTGTATCTCAGGGGGTCACATACGGCAACATAGCGATCAAAGGCCATTGTCACGAGGACCGCTGAGTGAATGAGTGAAACCACATGAAGGAAGAACATCTGGGTGAGGCAGCCACTCACAGTAATGTCTTTCAAACTGAACCAAAATATACACAGTGCCTTCGGCACAACAAAGGTAGGCGTGGCCATGTCTGTGAGCGCCAGCATACAGAGTAACAGGTACATCGGCTTCTGCAGGGTCTGCTCTTTGCCCACTGTGAACAGAACCATAAAATTTCCCAAGAGGCCAATAACATAGAACATTGAGAAAGGGATGGAAATCCAGACGTGGGCAGCCTCCAGGCCAGGGATGCCCATTAGGATGAATGTTGAAGCCTCAGAGTGAGTGAGATTGAAAGGTGCCATAAGTTGCTGGATGTGTTGATTGGGCTCAGAAGTGTTCAAGGTGCCTGTGGAGGGAGAGAAGAACATTGAGGGAGATTGCAGGCTGTGTAAATAATAAATACACTATTAATTTTAACAATCATGACAGAGGGGTGAGCAGTGAGGTGGCAATATTTGCAGACAGCACCAGATGATTTGGATCAAAGTCATGTCCAGAGCAATCCTGAGAGGGATCTTAGCTAGCCAGGTGAATGGGCAGGAGGATGGAAGCTGAACTTATGTGTCAAGGAGTACAGTGCAGATATGCTTTGAAGGTATCTCACACCACTCAAATTTTCCTTTGTGACCCCAGGACAGGGACCCAGACATCAGGGTGCACAGGTCTGTGAGACCTGGCTCACGCTGCAAACACAGACAGAAACTCTGAGGCATACATTTCAGGTTTTAACTTGAAAGTGGAACCAGGGACATGTGGAAGCAGCACAGCCTGAATATTGGTGCAGTTTGCAGATGGTGCAAAAAGAAATAAAAATGACCTGACCACATAATATTTTGTCACTGCAGAATGAGCAACTGTTGATAACTAACAGCGGAAATGACCCCACAGGATTCTGGGTTTAATTTGTGTCTCCCAGTGGCCCCCTATTTCAGGCAGCTGCCAGTGGCTCTTGCATGAGGAGCAGTATTAACCTGGACCCTCACTTCTCCCAGAGGTGCCCATATGCATTCTATAATGGGCACACTTTTCCATTTGCAAGTTGTTTCTGCATAGGGGCCCTTGTAGCTGCAGACATTGTCTATGAGTGTAACAAAAGCAGAGGCACAGATGCCCTGGCATTCACCACTTGTTTGGTTGGTTTCTCACCAGTGAGACAACGTGACTATTCTCCCCACAACCCAGGGATCAGGCATGCTAGGGGAGTCTTCAGACCCTGCAGAGGAAGAATGGGCTGGAACCTGAGGCAGCTCAGAGGTTGTGGGGTACAGGGATCACAACGGAGCATATAGAAGACACTGACAAGCAGTGTGCTGTTGGAAGGGGGCAGCCTCTGGCAGTGAAGGAGAATATTAACACAGGGTGGAAGGAAGGTGGGAGATTCAAGCAGAAGAGGAACCAATTTTGTCACATTCCCCCTGGGTGTGGTTTGGAACTGAGGTGCCCCTGAGCTCTCCAACTCATTAGCCTGGGTTCCTCCCTCAGTGTGCTCCTGTGAGCAGCTGCAGACCCACTCCAGCAGCATTTTCACAGCATGGGGAACTCCCGGCTGCAGTTCCACGAAGGTGCTTTGACCAGCCTCTGTGTGACCCAGCCTCAGAGAGGCTACAAGCAAAATCACCCCCAGCACCCTAGACTGGGACCCCTCAGCTGTGCCATCCTACCCTAGTCCAAACATGAGCATTGTGAATTTATTATCCACTTTGCCACTCCGGCAAGGTGGATGGGAGAGGGCACCCTTGTGGTAACCCAGCTAGGATTTTCTCTGGAGACTTTTCTCTTAAAGGCATAATGGGTTTAGGTTAAGAGATAATGCACATTCAATAATTACATTGTGTCTCTCTAAGGCTGCCACAACCAAACTAGTACTCTCTTTATCCTGTGTCTAGCACTCCATGCAGCTGAGTCTTTTTTCCCTCAGGTGTTTCTAAGATTCTTCTTGCCTGGGGAGTAAAGAACCACATCATTCCTGTCTCATATAGCTTTAGCGTTTGGCAGCAACACTGTTTCAAAACTTTGGTTTCCACACCAGTGTATGAGAAAAGTACAGACAATCGAGGACAGAATCCAGAGTGATGTGGGGTCACATATGTTTCTCCTCAGGCGTCATGTCCTTTTTTGCTAACATGTTATTACTCTTAATGGGCCCTTTGAAACCTGCTACCTAAACTGAAGTAATCTTGGTGTTATCTAGGGGTTAGTGTGTTAAGAAGGAGGCCTAGCTTAGTGGTTTGAGCATTTGTCTGCTAAACTCAGGGTTGTCAGCTCAGCCCTTCGGGGGCTTTTCAGGGATTACAGGAACATTGATTATTAAAAAAGAAGAAAAAAGGATGGTGCTTGGTCCTGCCAAGAGACAGGCAACTGGACTTCATGACCTCCCAAGGTCCCTTCCAGCTAAATGAGCTGTGTATCTTCAAACATTTCAGATACAGATATTCATAAGTTACAAAAATGATACTTGCATCTAAATAGGAGAATCGTGTTCAGAAAATCATAAATTTGCCAGTGACATCTAACACAACCTGCCTTGTGTTAATGTATCATAATTATTCTACGGTCATATAAGTGTAGTACCCAGAGGCACTGAGACCTCATCTGGAGTGAGTGAAGTCTCTGCTCTACAGCCTCAGCTGAGAGCCAGCTGACCTTCAGCTCACATGGTAGCGTGCAGGGCTTTAGCCCCTATGCTCCCAGGTTCTATAGCTGGTGCTGGAGACCTGGGTCTGTTGGCGTTACAGAAGTATATCATAATAATTCCACTTTGAACAATATGGGGAGCAGTGTCACACAAAGATTGACGGTTGTTTCTATAAGTTGTAATGCCAGACATGAAAGGTTAAGAACAACAATTGCAAACAAACTGAATAACAATTGTGACAACCAGGCTGCACCTCTATGGCAGAGACTCCTTAGATGCTTTCAGCACCAGGAAAGTGCCCAGCATGAGCCTTGGGACAACAATCATAAAGAAAAAATAATTGCAGGACTCCCTCTTTCCTGTACATGTACATGTTGCTCTATGTCCCTACCACTCCTAGTACTACTCCACCCTCCTTAGACACACTCCGCTGCCACTGCAGCCCCTAACTCTGCCAGCCGCTCACACACATCCCACTTCTTTCCCCACTACCTTCAAGTACTGGCCAATAGTCCATGCTGGTCTTCCACATTCATAATTTCCAGCCCTGCCACACAGTTTGCTACCTCACCTCACACCAACACCAGGGGCCATTACTCAGAGTGATATCTGAAGTGGAACTCAGTGTCTGCCCAAAACTGGGGGGAAAAAAAAGCAGACAATAAATCTTGAGGCAAAGGGAAACCCATTAGCAGCTCAGCCTGTGCAGGACAGACCTGGAGGGCCGGAGAGAGGATGTGGAGATTAAAAGGAGCCTTTGCTATGAACTCTTCTTCAAAACAATGCAAAGCTTTTTCGTATAGTACCCCAACATGTCTTCCTGAAGCTCCTGCTCCCTCAGGGCAGTTGCTGTCATTTCCACATACCTGTACAGGTCTTGCTCATGCAGGGACTGACAGTCCAGGAAGGGGACGGAGTCAGAGACAATTAGCTATACTATGGTCCACTTTATCCTATGGTCCAAGACACCTCCTGTCCTCTGGGGCTTCATTACACCTTTTCCGGCTGAGTATTAAGCAGGTTGACATTCCTTATATCAACCACATTCAGAACTCTGTACCACTATGGCCTGGAACACTCCTTATCCTGCTGTCCCACTCCACCACTCCCACACACACTGTGCATTATTCCTCGACTTCCCCAGGGAGATTTCCAACCCTGTCTTCAAGCCAGAAACCTGGCATTTTAAAGGTATTTTCCTGTGACTTGCCCTTTCCAGAACCAGAGAACCAAGGGCTTACAGAAAGCAGAATCCACTGTCCCTGCAAAAAATAAAATAAAATAAAACAAAATAAAATAAATGATCCCCTCATTATATCCTCCTTCTGTGGTCCAAATGAGCTTCCCTTTCCTTAGAAGCCATGGGATGACTCTGGTTGATCTCAGTGAAGGGAGGTAGCTAGTGTAAATCACACCATTTCTTTAAGTCCCTACTTGGGGGTTGAGGGTGGAATCCTGTTTGTGTTTGGAGTTTTGCCATTGGTCTGAATGGGATCAGATTCACCCATAATGTTTATATTTTGGCTCATGCCTGTGAAAATCCTCCAATTCTTGTGGTGTCTGGGACTGGGAAGGGAAGTTAGAATAGCAGAATCGCAAGTTTGCTCTCAGGGACTATGTCTACAGAGTGGTTGCTGTTTCGGTGTCCGTATGCATCCCAAAATAGCAATGTGGTGCCTTTTCCCCACACTCAGAATAACACTGTCGTTTTGAACACGGCATTCCTGTTTCAGTACACTTCGTCATACGAGGGTAATGGAACATTCGGGGTAGCCACTTATTCCAAACACCAGTGCGGTTCGGATGGCAGCGAGATCAGCATAAGGAATTTTGAAATAACGTACACAATTTGCACAGTGCAAACTGTGTAAATTGCTTCAAAAACAACTCACTGTGTAGCAATAGCCAGAGACTCCGACCTCAACTGGCAGTGACCCAGTGAAGGAAAAACGTGGGAGGGGAATTAGTCTCCAGTGTAGCTCATTCTTGTTGTGAACCCTCTGGTAACACAGTCAACAAGGCAGAGGTTTTGGTCGCCATTCCTAATAAGGCAACAAACCAGAGAAAACCCCACATTATCCCCTGTGATGTAGTGGTGGATACGTGTGCATACATGTGTGTCTCACAGAGGATGTGGGGCTCCTGCTGAGGGTAATGGAGGCAACCAGGTGACACCTCTGGACTCCAGACAAAGGAGGAGGTGGAGCCTGAGGGGTTTGAATTGGAACTGGGAGTTGGAAAGCAGTTAATCTGGGCGGGGAGAGAGAGAGACAAAGGAAGGGGGCAAGGCCCTGTCTCCAGGGGCCCCTTGGGGCCTCCTCTCCCCAACGTGGATTGGACTGGTTGTCCCTGATTGCTGTACTGATTCTTCTGTAAGATATTGTGCCCTGTCAGCTAATAAACCCACTGTTCTCCTGCTGAGTGAGAGTCACTCCTGCCTGTGGAGGGGGTGCAGAGCTTGAGAACCCCTGAACCCCATCACGCTTCCCCCGACCCAGATGAAGGTCCTGAGACAGGTAGAAGAACATAGTCAGTGACAAGGAAATGACATTACAAGACACAGATTTGTCCAATCCCTTCTTCCTTCTGACAACACAAAACAGCACAAGTTGTCAGGCTGTTGAATTCTTGCCCCGCTGGTTCTTCGCTTGAACTTTGGAATGCTTCCAAAGCCCTAAGAACTCACTGTAATGCACAAGGAAGCAACTCACCGGAATCCCTCTCAGAAGAGAGAGGCAATCTCCCAGGAAGGTCGAGCCCTGAGAATCTGTGTGTGACTCTCACATGCCTGACATTTGGTGTAATGGATGGCACCCTTTATAATTCCACTTTACAGTCTCTCTGGATTCCGCGATTGGCCTACAATCCCCAGCAATTCCCTCGGTTTTGTCACCATAGAAACGAGCTGACAATAAACCCCATAGGCTGCAGCTTGAGAGCCTTTCCTACGAGTGAAGAAATTATTCACTGATACCAGGGTCTGTTTTTTTCTCCCTCTCAGCCCAAACGGAGTCTTGTGGGCTGTTCAGCTTAACAAAACGGATCATGTTTTTTTTTTTTTTCCTGAGGGCAATGTTGTTCATTCTGCACCATCTGTGAGAACATTGCCACAACATAGAGGTCATAAGAGTTTTCACTATTCGGAGGATGACTTCGGGGAGCACGCTTTCTACAGAAAGTGAATGTAACATCACAGGACAATGTGGTTTCCTGACAGTGTAATCATATAAAACCTATTCTCATACTGTTATTACCCTTTACATTGTTAGGCCTCCTGAACATATTTCAAAACAAATGGAATCTTAGATCAAGCAACTGACTACACAGATGATCAACAACCAGTATCAGTTTTTCCTTCCCCTCAGAATCAGTGTTGAGACACCTTGAAGGCACCCACAGACATAAGCGTAGTGATGAAAAATGAAAATTGAAGTTCATGTGAATTCAGCATTAAATAAATGAATGGAATTTTTTTTTGTTTTGTCTTTCTTACTGTGTTCCACAGACAGATTCTGGCAATGGTGAATACTGTTTCGAAACTGCAACAATCCAAAGAAGACCTATGCAAAGCATCAATATTGCTTTCCAAACCTGCTGAACTTGTAGTTATTTTCAGATTGATTTGAAAGAAGCCAAACATTCAGCAAGTAAATTATCAGGAAAGTGGTGTAGATAAGTTAACTTTGTACAACAAATAAATTGGAAGACTGGGCCACAAGAAATTTGTTAAGGTTCAATAAGGACAAGTGCAGAGTCCTGCACTTGGGCTGGAAGAATCCCAAGCATTGCTACAGGCTGGGGTCAGACTGGCTTGGTAGTAGTTCTGCAGAAAAGGACCTGGGAGTTGTAGTGGACGAGAAGCTGGACATGAGTCAACAGTGTGCCATTGTAGCCAAGAAGGCTAATAGCGTATTAGGTTGCGTCAAGAGCAGCGTTGCCAGTAGATCCAGAGAAGTGATTATTCCTCTTTATTCGGCTTTGGTGAGGCCACATCTGGAGTACTGTGTCCAGTTCTGGGCCCCCAGTTATAGGAAGGATGTGGCTACACTGGAGAGGGTCCAGCAGAGGGTGACCAAGCTAGTTAGGGGGCTGGAGCATATGACTTATGAAGAGAGGTTGAGGGAATTGGGACTGTTTAGTCTGCAGAAGAGAAGACTGAGGGTGGACTTGATAACAGCCTTCAACTTACTGAAGGGAGGTTGCAAAGAGGCTGGACAGAGGCTGTTCAGAGTGGTCACAGATGGCAGAACACGGAACAATGGTCTCAAGTTTTGGCTGGGAAGGTCCAGGTTGAACATTAGGAAAAACTTTTTCACTAGGAGGGTGGTGAAGCATTGGAATGGTCTACCCAGGGAAGTAGTGGAGTCTCCATCCCTGGAGGTGTTTAAGTCTCGCCTCGACAAAGCCATGGTGGGGCTGATCTGAGGGTTTTGGTCCTGCTTAATGCAGGGGGCTGGACTCGATGGTTTTTATAGGTCCCTTCCAGATCTATTGTTCTATGATTCTATGAATTAAAATATTTATTTATTTATTTATTTATCTGCACATAAATAATAAATCTCAATTGAGTGTTGGACTTGACTGATTCTCTTTACTTTTTCTTTGGACTACCTCAGCAGGGCAGAGCCCTCGGACTGAGATGGTCCCAACACCCAGGGCCATACCACAGCAAGAGGTAGTTGTTGCCTGAGGAAAAAGAGAAATGTCTTTACAATATGAAGCCCCGAGCAGGTGCCTCGTGGGAAGCAGACGCCCTTCATGATGTCATATCACACACAGCAGCTTTGGAACATTAGCAGTAAAGTGGTAGGAAGTGAACCAGGAAATGTTAACTTAAATGGACAGCCTGTACAAAAGGTCAATGGAGTTCAGCATTTTCTGTCACTTGGCTGCTTCCTCACTGCCTCTGTGAGTGTGTATGTGCTGGCTGTTCTCTGTTCCTGATGCCTTTTCCTGCTTTCCCAGACTTCCTCCTTCTCTAAAACAACCACCTGTGTGGTTCCCACACCTGAAGTTCAGGTCCCAGGTCTTCTCCACCAATTTCCTTCAAACCCCCACCTCTGTCCCTCACTGTGTCACTCCTCTCCTCTACCTGACCCTGCTCCTCGGAGTCCCCTACCTCCTGCTGTTTACCAGTGAAAAATAGAACCACACTTAAGAGTGAACTCTGACCTCCTGGCCCTCCATGGTCCAGCCCCATTGGCTGAGTTGCTTCAGCAGCAGCAGGCACAGCAGCAGCAGAAGTCCTAGACTTGGGCCTAATATAGGAACTAGCCATCAACCAAAGAGCCTCGGTATACAAACTTCATAAGCAGTTATGTGGCACAAAGATCAAAGATGGAGAGAGAGTGATCTAGGGTCCTAAGAAGAATCAAAGCTGTGTTTATCTTTCTTATTTGCATCAGAATATTACATTTCACTTTCAGAGTACAGAGAAGTCCACTGTCATAAAATTATATCATCCCAGGGCTGGAAGAGACCTCAGGAGGTCATTAAGTCCAACTCCTGCTCAAAGCAAGAAAAGCCCCAACTAAATCATTTCAGTCACGGCTTTGTAAAGCCAGAATTGAAAAACTTCTTGGAATTGAGATTCTATCACCTCTCCAGGACACATATTGCAATTCTTTGCCACCCTCCTGGTGAAATATTTTTTCCTGATATCGATCCTGGACTTCTCCCACTGCAACTTGAAACCATTGCTCCTTTTTCTGTCACCTAATAGCCCTATAAACAGCCTGCCTCCATCCTCTTTGTAATCTCCCTACAGGTGGTTGAAGACTGCAATCAAATCGCCCCTCACTCTCTTCTGTATAGACTAAATAAAGCTAAATCCCACAACATCTCATAAGTCACGTACTCCAGCCCCATAGTCTTTTTTTTGCTGCCCTTCACTGGACTTGCGCCCATGCGTCCACATCTTTTTTGTGATGGGAACCCCAGAATTAGACACAATATTCCAGATGTAGCGTCATCAGTATCAAACAAAGGGGAATAATCACTCCCCTAGATCTGCTGACAAATCTCCTACTAATGAAGCCTAATGCTGCTAATGCAGCCCAATATGCCATTAGCCTTCTTGGTTACAATGCCACATTGTTGACTCAAGTCCAGCTTCTCATTTACTGTAATTCTCAGACCCTTTTCTGTAGAACTGCTGCTTAGTCAGTCGGTCACCAACCTATAGCAATGTTTGGGATTCTTATGTCCCAGGTGCAGGACTCTGCACATGTCCTTGTTAAACCTCTTCAGATTTCTCTTCGCCCAATCCTCCAATTTGTTGAGGTCACTCTGGCTCCTATCCCTCCCCTCCAGTGTATTTACTTCTCCCCCTAGTTTCTCTCAGTGACCCTGCATTTCTGGTTTGGAGAGGAGGAGACACAAAAAAGCCTCTAAGATTTAAACAAACAAACAAACAAACAAACAAAAAGCATTTTTTGTGAAGAATGAAACAAGGCTGCTGTGGGGAAGGATAGCTCAGTGGTTTGAGAATTGGCCTGTTAAACCCAGGGTTATAAGCTCAATCCTTGAGGAGGAGAGGTGGGAATCACGGACAAATAGATGCAACAGTGCAATGATGGGGAAGTGGAGCAGGTGATGACGGGCGGGGAAGTGTTGTACCCATATCGCAGAGCTGGGCAGCCCTGAAAAGACATTCCTATCTTAAAAAAAACCAAAAACTAAAGGACTTCTTGCTTAAAGCTCACATTAAAGACCTAACAAGGGCCCTGGGGGAGCAGAGGTCTCAGACAGTAACATAACACGGACAAAGCTGTAGCAGATTGTCTTTGACACATCCCCTCACCCCAACCCTCCCTGGTATTGTTAGCAGTCCTGTTACAGCCTTGTGGTAACGTTACCAACTGCTGACACAGAAAAGCAACCTCAGGAAGGTGTGTCAGGGTTCCTAATGGGCTGCAACTTAGTAAAGCCTTGCATCCTTCTGAGGGTGACTTACTCATCGGATTCTTTCAGTCTCTGCTTCCTTTCTCCCTCCCACAGGTCCTGTCCCTTTTTTCTTCCCCTGAATGGGCTATGCTGCTTCTGGGCCTCTCTTCACTCCCACAAATGCAGCTCAGGCTGATCTCCCCCTTTTGTAGCTGGATAGTTTACAAAAACTACTAGTTTAATTAGAGTTTATACTTTTAGTAGGCATCCTTCAGTCTGCATAGACTATGGATCATGCCCTTTAAAGTTTCAATTGAGGACTTCATTTACAGCCTCTATTGTGACTATAAAGACCCACACAAGAGTGACAGTCTTTGCTGCATCTCTTGCAGATGTAGTGGGTGTCTGGCAAGTCCTTATTGTGCTTTCTGTGTGCTCGCTTCTCCTCTGCTAGCTGTCTGATCTTCAACTTGCCCTTCTGAAGGCCCTTGTGTAACCCCTGCCTTCATCTGCTGTGGTCATCTGCCAGTTCTTCCCAGTTGTCCAGCTCGATGTCTACCTCTCTGAGGTCTCTCTTGCAGACATCTTTGTAACGCAACTGAGGGCATCCGGGAGGTCTTTTGCCAGAGGCTAGCTCACCATAAAGGATGTCTTTTGGAATCCTTCCATCGTTCATCCTGTGGACGTGGCCAAGCCAGAGGAGTCGACGCTGCCTGAGGAGGGTGTACATGGTTGGGATTCCAGCTTGCTCGAGGATGGCAGTGTTGGTAACTCTGTCCTTCCATGATATTCCAAGGATGCGCCTGAGGCAGCGCAAGTGGAAGACGTTCAGCCTCTTTTCCTGGCGGGCATACAGGGTGCAAGTCTCTCTGCCATAAAGGAGGGTGCTGAGGATGCAGGCTCTGTAGACTTGCACTTTGGTGTAAGTGTACAACTTGTTGTTATTCCACACTCTCTTGCTGAGTCTGGGCAGAGGTGTGGCTGCTTTTCCGATCCTCCTATTTAGCTCAGTGTCCAATGACAGGGTGTCAGTGATGGTGGACCCGAGGTAAACGAACTCATGGACAACCTCTAACGTATAGCAACATCCTGACCGAGTACGTTCATCTTCTTTAAGCTGATGGTAAGCCCAAAGTCCTTGCACGCTTTGGAGAACAGATCCAGCAGTTGTTGAAGCTGGTCTTCTGTGTGAGACACTACAGCAGCATCGTCTGCGAACAGCATGTCTCTGATGAGGACTTCTCGCACCTTCGACTTAGCTTTCAGCCTTGCAAGGTTAAACAGTTTCCCATCAGATCTCGTGTGCAGAAAGATGCCCTCTGTTGAAGATCCAAAGGCATGCTTCAGAAGGAGTGAGAAGAAGATCCCAAACAATTTCGGAGCAAGCATGCATACTTGTTTCACGCCGCTCCTGATTCTGAAAGCATCCGATAATGCGCCGTCATATTGGATGGTTCCCCTCATGTTTTCGTGGAACGACTGGATCATCTTGAGTAACCATGGAGGACAGCCTATCTTGTGGAGCAGTTTGAACAGACCATCCCTGCTGACCAAGTCAAAAGCCTTGGTCAAGTCAATGAAGACTATGTAGAGTGGCTTTCTCTGCTCCCTGCACTTCTCCTGCAGCTGCCTTAGAGAGAAGACCACGTCAACGGTAGACCTGTCTGCGCGGAATCCGGACTGCGATTTGGGGTACACCCTCTCAGCAATCTTCTGGAGTCTGCGAAGGATGATGCGAGTGAACAGTTTACCAGTGACGCTTAGGAGGGAGATTCCACGGTAGTTGTTGCAGTCGCTTCTGTCTCCTTTGTTCTTATACAACGTTACAATGTTAGCGTCACGCATATCCTGTGGAACCTCACCCTCTTTCCAGCACAGGCACAGTAGCTCATGCAGAGGTTCCAGGAGTGTGTCCGCGGCACATTTGATTACCTCTGGTGGTATACCATCCTGACCAGGGGCCTTTCCTGCTGCAATGCTGTCGATGGCTCTCTTCAGTTCATCCACAGTCGGTTCTTGATCCAGTTCATCCATTACTGGTAGGAGCTCGGCAGCATTGAGGGCTGCGTCAACCACAATGTTCTCGCATGAGTACAGCTCGGAGTGGTGCTCAACTCACCGCTCCATCTGTTTGGCTTTATCAGTGATGACTTCACCAGATTTGGATTTCAGAGGTGCCATCTTGTTCTGGGTGGGTCCTAATGCCTTCTTCATACCCTTGTACATTCCTCTGAGATTACCAAAGTCGGCACAGGTCTGGATGCTGTTGCATAGGTGGAGCCAGTGGTTGTTGGCACAGCACCTGGCTGTCTGCTGTACAGTTCTTCTGGCCTCTCTATAAGTGCTTGCTGGGTACTCTGGCTCGGTGAGCGTTTGTACTCCAGGAGTGCAGCGCGCTTCTTTTCAATGACTGGAATCATCTCATCAGAGTTAGCTTCGAACCAGTCGTTCGTGTTTCTAGCTCTTCTTCCAAACACTGACAAGGCCGTGTTGTAAACTGTATCCCTCAGATGTTGCCATTTGGATGTCACATCGACGTCCCCAGGGCCGCTGCGCAGATTTTCCAGGAGGGTCTCTCTGAACTTTTCAGCTTTCTCCGAGTTTGCCATCTTTCTGGTGCCAATGCAGGGCCTTCCAGCAGGTTTAGAGTGGTACAGCTTCTTGGGTCTCAGCTTGAGTATGGAACAAACTAGCGAGTGATCTGTATCACAGTCAGCACTATGATAGTTGCGTGTCAGAAGGATGTTTTTGAGGTTATTACGCCTAGTGATGACCACATCTAGTTGATGCCAGTGCTTCGAGCGTGGGTGTCTCCATGACACTCTGTGCTGTGGCTTTGTTTGGAAGAATGTGTTTGTGATGCACAGACTGTGGTACGTGCACAGTTCAAGGAGACGCTGTCCATTGTCATTCATTTTTCCCACACCGAAGTGTCCTAAGCAGGAAGGCCATGAGGCCCAATCAGCTCCAACTCTTGCATTGAAGTCACCCAAGATGTACAGTTGTTCACGAGCAGGTATTTGCGCTACAGCAGTGCTAAGCACGTCGTAGAACTTGTCTTTTACTTTTGGTGTGGCGTACAGGGTTGGGGCATAACCGCTGATCAGGTGGACAGGACCGGTGCAAGTTTGAAGTGTGATCCGAAGAAGTCTTTCTCATCCGCCCATGACTAAATCCACCATTTGTAGAAGGGTGTTTCTGACACCTAAGCCAACACCATGCTCTCTGGGTTCTTCTTGGGCTTTACCCTGCCAGAAAAAGGTGTAGTCCTTTTTCTTTAGAGATCCCGCATCTGCGAGTCACGTCTCTTGCAGTGCAGCGATATCAACTTGGAGCCTCTTCAGTTCCTTGTTGATTACAGCGGTCTTTCGGGTGTCATTGATGGCCTGAAGATCTTCAGTCAAGCCAGTCAGCATGGTCTGCACATTCCAGCAAGCAAGCTTGAATTATTGATGTTTCTCATTTCTTGCTGATTTTCTCATTGGTTTACCTGGTGCCCAAATTTCAGTCACTTGTCAGGTTCAGGAACCTTAAGCCTCACGCACCCAGCGAGGCAGGTGAACTGTGGCGGGACAGTACCCTATTGGCTGGGGGCTGCCCAGCTTGAGGCGGGCGGTGGCTGTCCAGTGAGATGCAAGAATCTCTCCCACCCTCAAAGGCAACCCCTGGAGCTCGTTCTGTACGCCAGTCGAGCAAGAGCTTATAACTGGTATCTGTTGCCTCCCGTGTTGACGCAACGCTGTTCAGCGATGCCAGAGTACCTCTCCGGGCGCGAGCCTGAGCATTTGTTATGGAGACTCCGTGCTGCCCAGACACCAGTGTCCCCCTCTCGGCTTTACTGATATAGTCCAAAGGAGAGGATAACCTCCACGTGTGATACCAGCTCAGCTGCAGGAGTTGCCAGGACAGTGCCAGAAGTTGACACCAAACCTCCTTCGGACTCCACTCCGGATTTTCTGTCAGGGTTTACTCCCTTAGTCTTTCTCCTTCCCTGGATCACCCACAAGGCAGTGGGGTGTGGAGAATGTGGTTAAAGATCCTACTACTTCATATCTCCCTGTCACCACGAGTCACCATAGCTCCCTGTGGAGCCATGACCTCATATCCCCGGGACCCTCCTCCCTATCTTTTGCACCCCCCAGCTACCATCACCATAGGACCCTCCCCAATCCACTACCCCCATCTGCTCCCATGTCCGCCCTCCTCACTGCACTGGCCCCTCTCCCCCCAGCTGCTCTCAGTGCCCCCAGGTCCAACTTCCCCCATCGCTCTTCAGACTCTTTTCTTCAGAGACTCCTTTTCCTGGTAGTGCTGCCTTGCAGGGCACAGGTGGGACACCGTACCTGAAAAGGACAAACAAACACGGAGCTCCTCCCTCGACGAACTCCCAGAGGCAAACTCCCTTCCCTGTTAGGTGCTGCCCCCTCTTCGCTGCTCACCCCTTGTTCGCTGGGAGCTCCCTTCTTATAGAGAGAGCTGCTGGCTGGTCAGGCCTGGCTCAAAGCCTTGCCTCCAGTCTATTCAGCCCTTGAAGGCTCATCTGGCAGGGAACTCCCCCAACTCACACCTTGCAAACTGCTCTTCTCTGCACAGCACAAGCTCAGGCTCTGCAAAGTAACATAGCTGCACAGACGGCCAGACATTCACCCACCAGCTCACCACACAGCCCCCCAAATCCCACACTCACCCAAGCTCCTCTAGGACGCTTTGCCCAGAAGCAAACTCCCTTCTCTGTTAGCTGCTGCTTTTTTTTATACTTTTATACTTTTTATACTTTTTTTTATACTTTTACACCTTTTATTAATCTATCCATCTCTTGCCCTTTCATATTTATACTTTGAGAAAGGGTCCATGTTATTCCTAGTTTAGCCCAAGCCAAAGGGCATTTGGCCTATTGTTTCCAGTTCTTTTATCTTCTGTTGTCCTTTGTTCTATTTAGCAGAAATGCAAAAGTCCTACAGAGTCCACCATCTGTAAGGAGAGGCTCTATCTGGGTTTTTCCATTTTAGGTAAGTGTTAGGCTTAGAGATGAATGTTTATATACATCTATTCAAACAACCTATGATGTCTTGTACCTGATGTTTCAGCTTCACTTTTCTAACCACACGCTGATGTGAAAGTTCAGTTATCTCAGGGAGCATCATTTGCTGCCTAACAGCTTCATGGCCCAGGTACAACAGTCATCCTGTTTACCCAAAAGTATAGCAAAGTCACCTGGAGGTAAGAGTCTTACTCCTTTTAATCTTTAAAATAATCCTGCCCTACTCCATCAATATCTCACCTCTCCTTTCTCACTGTCTGGGGAGCATCACTGGTTCTCAACTCCTAGGATTCTCAGGAGAGAGTGAGTGTGGTGGTTAACTAAACACAGAGAATGGACCCAATCCATAAATGTAATCAGATACACAAGACACGTTCATGTTATCAATCAAAGTAATCCATCTTGTAAACAAATAATAACTTGTATGTTTAATCCCATGGTGCTAACAAATACTGCATGTGTGATAACTGAAGTCAAACCTTCAATTCTTTAGTCAGACTGGCAAACCCTAGCTAAAATTAATACTTCTCCCTCAATATCCAAACCCAGGGCAAGACATTTCCATAGTGCAGTAGACACTGAATGTAACCTGGTCTGAGGAGATATTTTGTGAGCTGTTGCTGTGGAGCTTGGCACCTGGTTTTGGTCCCGGCTGAAGGGTTTTATTGTGCAGCAGCAGTAGGAATTGTAGGGTGGGAGAGCTGCATAGACAAACGGCTAGCACTAGGGGCTGTGAAGAAGAGAGTGGGATGCACTGAGGGTTGTTGAAACAAGCAGCATCGGCACAGGGCAGCCGAGAAGTGTTGGGGCCTGTGGACGAGAGGAGCCTTGTGGACACAAACGGGGGGAGGGGGGGCACTTTTGGGAACAAAACTTTCTTTGTGATTTTTCATTCAAGGCCGGAGCTGAGACCTTTCCTGGCTCTGAGTGCGTTGAGACACAGAGCAGGGTCTTGTTGCACTGCTAAGCCCCAGAACTACAACCTGTCTTAACATCTGTACTCAGTTTTGTTTTCCAACTGCTGTTGCTCAAAGCGAATTAAGTAACCCCCGGCAATTCAGTGGTGGAAAAACCTTTGATATTTTTAGCTCAGTTGGTTCCATCTCCCAGCACACTCGAATCCTCTCTCCATTCTCTCCTTTTCCATCCCAGCTTGCTCTGATTCCAGCAGCAGGCTGGTGTCTTCTCCATGATCCGCAGTCATCCCTTGCTCCCAAAATGCTCCCCCAAACTCTTCCTCTTTTTGGGGTGAGGTGTCTCCCCTCACACATGCTCCCTCAGCAAGGGGGTAATAGGTGATTGTCTCAGCAGTGAGAAATTTCGCATACTATTGGCAAAATCCAAGAAAAGCACCTATATGACTTCTGTTTGTATACACATGTGCAGAACTGCAGCCTGTGTGTCAATATCTGTAATCAGGTTTTTTTTTCTAACTGTTGTTGCTCAAAGTTATTCATGTAACTTTAGGCAATTCATTCGTGGAAAAGCCCTTTATCATTTTACCACAGTTGGTTCCATCTCCCAGTGCACGCTGACCCCATACTCTCCTTCCCCATCCCAGGCTGCTCGAATTCCAATAACACGACGGTGTCTTCTCCATGACCCACAGTCATTTATGGCACCCAAAGCGCTTGCCAAAACTCTTCCCCTTCAAAGGGAAGCTTGTCGGGCCACAGAAGGATTGTCTCAGAGTAAAGAATTTCACACACTACTGGCAAAGGACAAGGCAGACACCTGTTTGACTTCTGTCTGCTTCCACATAAGCAGACTGCTACACAGGAACAACTTGCAAGCTGAGAAGTATGTTCATTATACAATGACCACAGGGGATCTTGTGATCTTGTGAGAGCCTAGATAAATAGCTTGACCTTCTGCTTACAAACAGGGAGGAAATAATAGGGAAGGTAGGGTGGGGAGCAACCTG